>NC_133485.1:12459853-12545780 GCF_025370935.1 Choristoneura fumiferana
AGCACTAGTACTGTCTAAGCTATACGGCGGATGGACGGACGGAGATAGCAAACTATAAAGTTTCCTTGTGGGACTACTAAACCAGCGTTCCCTAGCCAGAGAGTCGCAGCAAACTGGGTATTTATTAAAAGTAAAAGTTATTTAGTAAATACCTTGTATATCATGGGTGACGCCAATAGGAGAAAACTCTCTCCATGCAGATGTCATGGCTAATTGTCTCACATTCTAATATACTTATATGTTATTTTCAGATCGCTTGCTTGGTGCTGGCGCTGGCGGTAGCAGCCTGCGGTAAGTTCACAACTTCAGGGACGTGAACAGCCAATTTGATTCCTAAGCCACCATAGAACCTTATCATAGCAAATAAGATTTTTTTCTAAAACGATGCTTATTGAAAGACGACAATTTTTTTTTTACAGAAAATGGAGCCGGCTACAAAAACCTAGAAAATGATTTTCAACTAGTTTGAAGTCGGTGCCTCAGCACGAGCCAGCAGGAGTGGAACTATACCTAGTCGTCTCCCTCACCAACAAACTATATTAGCTCCTACTTCAATCACTCCTGCTGGCTCGCGCTGAGGCACCGACTTCAAAGTAGAAGAAAATTATTTTCAAGGTTTTTGTAGTCGGTTCCATTTTGTGTAAAAAACTTTTTCGTGGTTTTTAGTGATTTGTAGCCAAAGTGCATATCACAAAGATTCTATTAAACCCAAACACGGCATAGTTACATCATTTTATAACAGAGTACCTACTGGTACCTACGGTCTTCTTCATGCGGTCCAGTTCACCAAATGATAAGTACTTTCTGCATGGAAATACTTGACTTGGTGTTAAAAATGCCAAAATCGCTATTGTGTGCTTTTAAAATTTGAGGGTTGCTCTCGATTTCTCTCAGATCCCATCATTAGATCCTGACTTGGTGACAATGGGACCACCTCGCAATGTATGTCCTTTAAAACAAAAAAATAAATAAATGAAATTCAGCCCACAATTGACGGAGTTTTACGTAACAAATACACAAAAAAGACGTATTGAGAACCCTCTCCTTTTTGAAGTCGGTTGAAAATTACACAATCACATTTTGTGGTGCCCTAGGAATAAAAGTCACGGCCCACTCGCCCCCCCCCCCCCTCCCTACATACGCCTATGGGTAATGAAAACGCATCTGAAATACGAGTATTCAGATTGGTTTTTTGGAATCTTTTTGTATTTTTTATTTCAATTCCAAATTTTTACTTTTACGAGTATTCGCCGATGGGCGTAATGACGATTTTTATGCTGTAAACAGTGTAAAGGAAGAAGTGCGAAGCAGTAGTACCAGTACCCGCCACCTGAGGGTGTTGGCTTAATAATGCGACTGCCCTTTTATAAAGCTTTATGTAGAGACCGTTTAAAACTTCTTTAACCTTTGACAAATATTTTCCTTGATTTTGAATATCTTTAGGTAATTTGTTATATATTCTCACTGACATAACATAAGGTCCCATTCTAACTAACAATGTCAAGTTTTATCACTTAATAAATTGAGTGTCTTTGATTGAAAGATAAATAAACATAAGTAAATTGCACTATAATAACATTGCTAATATTTCTGTGCAGCTCAACAGGGCTACGGTACCCAGGGAGGCAATGGAGGCGGTCACGGAGGCCAGGGTGGCGTCGGTGGTGGCCACGGCCAAGGAGCCTGGGGAGGTCAAACAGACCACGGCCAGGCTGGCCTCGGTGGAGGAAACGGCCAAGGAGCCTGGGGAGGTCAAGCTCGCCACGGCCAGGCTGGTTTCACTGGAGGCAGCCACGATCAGGGTGGATTCGGTGGGCAGCGTGGTTCCGGAGGCGGATTCGGTGGCAGCCAAGGCCAGCAGGGAAGAGTATACTAGCAACACGGATACTAGACTTAGGGGCTGTTTCACCATCCATTGATTAGTGTTAATTGACGGTTAAATGTGATGCCGTCTCTATTTATTTTGTTCGAATAGACGGAGACGGCATCACATTTAACCATCAGTTAACACTAATCAATGGATGGTGAAACAGCCCCTTAAGATCGTAAAGTTACTAAGTAACAGAAATTTACTCCTACCTTTAAACCTACGTTTACCGTTCTACGTTTTTTTACCTTTAAATTGTATTGTGACTTGCAATAAACGATTCTAATTCTAATTCTACTCGACAGTAACTATCAACACCACGAAGCTGTTATTTTTCCACAAATATACAAGCTATCAGCCTGGCTTCACGCTGCATCACTCAGTGAAAGAACTTACTCGAATACTGTTATATTAAGATAATAAAAAAATTATAATAAACTTGTCTTGTTTTGATGACGTAACCCTATTTATGAGTCTTAAACCTAATGTTTACTTGTACTAAACATTAAATGTTCTAATATTACTAAAACTAATAATGATTATTCCTAATGATTAATAGACCTACAGTTATGTACCCTAATGCTTACTTGTTCGAAACATTAAACACTCTAATATTATTAAAACGAATGATATTATTTCTAATGATTTATTAATCATTAGGCATAACTTCTAATCATTGTTTGAATTAAATTTATATGAAAAACAAATACTCAATTAGGTAAATTATACCCACATGGAAACCATGGTCCATGGGTTAGGTTAGGTTAGAGTTCTGACAAGGCGCGAAGCGTCTCAACTACGTGGAATAGGAGCTCCGTCGACATACATTACGGTCGTTATCGTTGGGTCAAGTAAATATAGGGGAATTAAGAAACCGGGCATTAGAAAATAGGTATAACATAGATTCGGGATGCTATAATCGTACCTACCTACTAACACCACTTGTTTGTATTTTCATTGTAACTAACCTCTATGGATTCTGTCCGAAATAAATGGGTTATTATTATTATGTTCTTTATTTTTCTTCCATTCTTAGGGTTAGGTTTTTTATAATAGTTATAAAAAGTAAAATACAGAAAAGTACATACAAAATAAAAATATTATAAAAACCTAACCTAGTTTGCCGCCGGTAACGGGGCAGGGCCCAAGCTACTTATTATTATTATTATTATAATTAGTGCTAATAAATAGTTAGGAAAATTTAAAATTCGGCTATTTGATTTTAGGTTTAGTGAAAGAAGTGGTAGTGAAAATAGGTTTAAAATTGTTCGGACTACAATAGGAGAACCTAGTCACCCAGCTGTAGCTATCGGAAAGTAGATTAATCTGGGGGCACGGTAGTGCCCCCGCCAAGTCGAGCGCGAAGCAAACACTGCCGTACCATCCTTTACTGGAACCATTTCGCCGCATTTTCAGGCCCCTATTTGATAACTTCTGGATAAGACCAGAACGCAGAAATTTTCGTCATCACATACTTAAACTGACGACATCGTGAAGAGTGGCGGGAAACCGGTGGATGCAAGTGGCAAGTTGTCGTTCATTGTGGCGTTCTAAGGGGGAGGCCTTTGTCCAGCAGTGGACGTCTTCGGGCTGATGATGATGATGATGACATACTTAAAATCCAAAATTCAATGTCTGTAAGTCATTTAGTTCCGAAGTTAAACGAAAGCAAAGTTTCGCATTTATGACACTCACTCACTCATGATCATCAAAATAGAACTAGTACTTCCCATAAACTCTGAGTTAAAATTTGGTACAGAGTTAGGGTTTAATGGCCACATAAATGGAAAACTATAAAAACTAGGATAATCGAAGATCTGGAATACATGGTGAGCCTGACTAGAAAACACAAGAGTTCAACCAAACAATTAGAGATCGACATACCGCCTTTACAAAAAATATTCAACTTGGTGGGCCGCTTCATTTGATAATAAGTAATAAGCCCACGTTTCTACTAAATTACTAAAAGAAGTGAAATCCCACCAAAAACATTCTGTAAAAAACTAGCCAAGTCTCGATGGAGCTGCTTGTTTATCTCTAAAAAGTAATGAAATCTAGACAAAGTCGTGCCAAGTCTAAGGTTCCTTACTGCGATTTCTTTATTATTATTGTTAATGTTGTGTGACTTGGCCGTTGACCTGTACCCACTAACGTATAAAGAATGTTTATATTGTCCGCGTATTGAGTGGGTTAAATTTTTTTTTATAAAATTTTTGTTTAGTGAAAGAAGTGGGAGACATTTGGAGACATGCGGACTCGTACAATGAGCGTATTGGGGCATATCTCCCTAGTTTGTATGATCTGAGTATGTAAGTTGTGATAGATGAATCATTTTTTTTCTGCATTAATTTTTCAGCGTTTTTCTCCGAGATCATAACCGCTCCTGAAAATAGCCTCTCACTGTTATTACTAGCAAGCTTTGAATTCAAACGCCTCCGCACCACACACAACACCACACTATAAAAAAAGAGAGAAATTGTATTATATTGTGTTCATATTATAAGTGTGTGTCAAGACCTCATCTGAATATTCGGTGTTTCGTAACACCATTCGTTTCATCTCAAAAAGAGTCCATCAAAATAAGTTAAATTGAGCACCCCTGTCCCCTTAGAAACGTTAATCGTCAGTTTTCCGGTCTTTGATCCACCGGCATCTCGCATTAGGTCAGATAGAACGATACAGTATCTATTAAGCAGAAGCGTAAACAAGCTGGGGTCAGGCTTCAAAATGATAACACGCCGTATATAAAGCTGATCTTACGAAATCCGCGGCATAACTTCAAGTTTATTCAACATTAACATGGCATTCAAAGTAAGTTTATAAAATACTAGCTTATGCCCGCGACTACGTCTGCGCTGATCTAGGTTATCGCGCGGTGGCGCCCTCTACCGAATAAAAGGTATCCTATGTTGATCCCTGGGGTTCAAACTACCTATATACCAAATTTCATCAAAATCGGTTCAGTGGTTTCGACGTGAAAGGGTAACAGACAGAGACAGACAGACAGACAGACAGACAGACAGACAGACAGACAGACAGACAGAGTTACTTTCACATTTATAATATTAGTAAAAAGTAAAATAAAATAGTAAAATATATTGTTTCGTAATTTCGAGGAACCACCTCATCTATATTTACCAGGAAATAGCTCACTTACTATTTTCTTGCTTGTTGGTAGTTTATCGTATTTAGTTTATCGCACTTAAGCGGTTTGCTGACTTGACAGTGCCTACGTATACGTGGACCGAATGACGGCTGAACTCGTGACTGTATAAATTATTTTGAGTTAAAGAAAGTCTTACATTATAACTACTATGTGGCATATAAAACACATACTTATTTATTTAATTTTAAAATAATTACTAACTAAAACTAAAATAATAACTACTAAATGGGCAACGGAGCGGCGTGACGGTTAAAATGATTTAATGAGTAATTATCTACTCGTCTTGCTCGCTAATCCTGCCGTGAAGCAGCAGTGCTTGCACTGTTGTGTTTCGGCGTAGAGAGTAAGACAGCCGGTGAAATTACTGGCACTTAAAATATCCCATTTTAGGTCTCTAGGTTGGCAGCGCTTATGGGCGGTGGTGATCTCTTACCATCAGGAGACCCACTTGCTCGTTTGCCATCCAGTCGAATAGAAAAAAAAATTGTAATAAATATAACAGACCTGCAGGGCTACTACGAAACTCAGTGTCCCTGTTTACTGCAAACTGGGTAGGTTAGTATTAAAAGGTATTTAGTGAATACCTTGTAAGTATGTCTAGCGTCGGTGACACCAATAGACAGATATTACGCCTACGTACAATAGACAGATGTTACGCCTCACTTTCTAATGTAAGTAAATGTAATTTTCAGATCGCTTGCTTGGTGCTGGCGCTGGCGGTAGCAGCCTACGGTAAGTTCAAAACTTCATTGATGTTTCACATCCAATTTAATTTCTAGGCAACTTTGGAACCTTATTATAGTAAATCATTGATTTTTGTATAACGATGCTTCTAGCTTATAGGTATACGAAAAATCATACAATGGCAAAGTTTTCTCGTGACATATAGGAATAAAATTTGTTGACTGTATTTCAGTATATTTATTTCCATAACAATGTAACTGTCAACTGTACCTAGTTGACACTCGTGGCTGTACAATTCGACGATTGCCGAGGTTTAAATGTATAAAGCTAGAAACACACTGACGGTGGAGGTGTTTCTAGCTTTAGAAATACTATTGGAATAGGCTTGATGGGCTAGATGACCTGCATGTACAAAGAACGAGAAGGGCAATGGCAGTAGGTACGTGGAAATATGAGCACTCGCACAACAAACACTATTTAGGTATACTATATTGTCAATCATATTACTCGCGCGGTTGGTACCTAGGTGACATATAAAATGCAACGTTGGTACCTAACACGCTACGTTTTCAAAAAACATCTTCAGGAGACTTATAAAACTGCCAAGGCACTGCAGCGCGTCCGTTATGTTCGCCGAGGGCAGGGGGGCTACAAATTACATAAACGTTAATAAACTTTAATTGTCATATAAAATTACCTTGAATTTTGTTTATTTACTGTTAGTTAAGGCATGTTTTATTAATCTTAAATACGAAATTCGAAATCGAAGTTCGTATCGTACCTTCCCTCTCACTCTCGTAATAATATTAGCGTCAGCGGGACGGCAAGACACGAAGTTCGAAATTTGCACTTGGTAGTATGTATGTAGGTATGTATGTAAACTCTTTATTGTACAAAATAAGTAAACAACACAATTGACAAACATAAGTATATAGTAGGGTAGTTGTAGTAAGTATAGGGCCAGGGACATATTGGCAATTTTTATGCTGTGAAGAAAGATAATTGCCTCACGAGAGCGACGCAACAGCAACAACTGATGTTGGCCGCACGACTCGTCTGCGCGCTTTTATAGTTTTGTCTAGAGACTGTTATATAGACAGGATTATATATTTTTTGGCACTCTAGTGTATTTTAACTAACAATGTCAAGTTTCAAAGTTTAATATCACTTAGGTGTGTGTGTGAGCAGCTCTTGATAAATTTAGTGTCTTCGATTGAAACGCCTTATTTATCATAAGTAAACTGCACTATCATAACATTGCTATTTTTTTTGTGCAGCTCACCCTCATGGCTACGGCGGCGGCCACGCTTCGGGTGGCTTCGGTAGCCAGGGAGGACATGAAGGCGGTCATGGCGGCCACGGCCAAGGTGGTTTCGGTGGTGACGCTGGCTTCGGTGGTAGCAACAACCATGGTGGCTTAGAAGGTCACGGAAGCCATGGTCAGGGTGGTTTCAGTAGTGACGCTGGCTTTGGTGGTGGCAACAGCCATGGTGGCTTAGGAGGTCATGGAAGCCATGGTCAGGGTGGTTTCGGTGGTAGTAACAGCCATGGTGGCTTAGGAGGTCACGGAAGCCATGGTCATGGTGGTTTCGGTGGTGACTCTGGCTTCGGTGGTGGCAACAGTCATGGTGGCTTAGGAGGTCACGGAAGCCATGGTCAGGGTGGTTTCGGTGGTGACACTGGCTTCGGTGGTGGCAACAGCCACGGTGGCTTAGGAGGTCACGGAAGCCATGGTCAAGGTGGTTTCGGTGGTGACGCTGGATTTGGTGGTGGCAACAGCCACGGTGGCTTAGGAGGTCACGGAAGCCATGGTCAAGGTGGTTTCGGTGGTGACGCTGGATTCGGTGGAGGCAACGATCATGGAGGCTTGGGAGGTCAAGGAGGCCACGGCCAGACTGGCTTCGGTGGTGGCAGCCACGGTAATGGTGGATTCGGTGGACAGAGTGGACACGGAGGTGGTTTTGGAGGCGGCCACGGCCAGCAGGGAGGCGGATACCAGCAACACGGATACTAGTTACTGACAGAAATTTACTCAACATCACGAACTTGTTATTTTTCCACAAATAACCTGGCTTCACGCTGCACTACTCAGTGAAAGAACTTACTTGAATACTGTTACATTAAGATAATAAAGATATACAATGAACTTAACTTGTTTTGATAACGTGACCTTGTCATGATGTTATGACCCAGTTGTAAGTAGATTAATGCATATTTAACCATTTCCTGATAAACTTCTGGTATTTTATGTGAGAGATATCTGTGATTTGCGGCCTGTTAGTGGTCCGAATGAGCTAAAATGAAGTCCGCGAAAGATGTAGGTATAGAACATGTAAGCTCAAAAATTAGGAACTGAATCGTTTATTTAACATTGAAAGAAAATAAAGAAAGACAATGTTTATTCAGCACATATTATAATTGCGAAACTAACACTGTCTGTCTGTCCATCTCTTGACGCTCATCAATTCTTAACGCTAAAACCATTGAACCGATTTAGATGTAATTTTGTATGGAGATAGTTTAAGAAGTCACGATAGTTCGAGAAGTTGATAGTTTGAAACCCTGGGAAGGACATAGGATAGTTTTATCCTAGAAAATTTAGTAGTTCCCGCAGGACAATGATGATGTAGGTAATTGTTCCTTATTTGCTGGGTTATTTATCGGAAGTGTTTTTCAATAAAAAGACACGTCAAGATCGCTTCTTCTATCTAATGCAAAAATAAACGAAGTGTAGTGGTTGCATTACGTGAGCGCGACACTCGCCCGGTTAGCACCTTTTTAACCGACTTCAAAAAGGAGGAGTTTTTTATGTTTGTTACCTCAGAACTCCGTCATTTATGAACCGATTTGAAAAAATTAGTTTGCCTTCGTCGAGGAATGCTTTCAATTAAGTCTGATAGGCACCAAATCAGGATCTGATGATTGAATCCTAAGGAAATCGAGGGAACTTTTCAAATGTTGTAGGGACCCCTACAACATGGTTGGTAATTTTGATATATTTAGTAGTAACTCGTGCATTTGCTTTTGAAAATCATCATTTAGTGAAGTGGAACTGATGATGAAGACCACAGTTGACCATCGAAGTTACTACTCAATAAAAAGTATGTCACGGGTTAAATTTCAATTACATTAACACAGTTGGTAAGCAATTTATGCTCCTCGTAATGCATATGGTGAAACTCCTCAATAATGAAAGTCTCTGCATCGGAAAAAGCAATCTTTTGTAAAAAGGTGATGAGCAGTTGACATTAAACTATTGCATCTGATTATTTACACTAAATAGCGTGAAAAAAAAATATGACAAAAAATTGAACCGACTACAAAAAACCATGAAAATAATAAAATTTTCTACCAGTCTGAAGTCAGTGCCTCAGCACGAGCCAGCAGGAGTGATTGAAGCCCAATATGTAGTGCGTAGGTGAGGTAGGCGACTATTGCTTTGATCACACGTACCGAGCAAACGGGCGAGACTGTGATGTAAGCGAGAACTGTACCCTTAGTGTAAGATTTCGGTTACAAAATACGTCTCGATCGCGTTCGCGTTAAAATCTCAATTTGTATTGAAACTCGAACAGTGCCTTTAGCGGAACGTTTGCGATGTTCGGGTTTACATACAAATTAAGATTTTAATGCGAACGCGATTGAGACGTATTTTGTAGCCGAAAACTACACTAAGGGTACTTTTCAGCGCTCGCTCGCTGGCTATGTTTATACGCACCGAGTACTCGGCCGAGAGCACTGTCTCGCCCGCTTACTCGGTACGTGCGATCAAGGCATACCTATAGGTCCACTCCTGCTGGCTCGTGCTGCGGCACCGACTTCAGACTGGTAGAAAAATATTTTCATGGTTTTTAGGGTTCCGGAGCCAAAATGAAAAAAACGAAATCCTAATAGTTTCGCCATTTCTGTCTGTCTGTCCGTCCGCGGCTTTGCTCAGGGACTATCAATGCTAGAAAGCTGTAATTTTGCACGGATATATGTATAGGTAAACTATGCCGAAAAAATGGTACAGTTAAAAATTCAAAAAAAAATTTTTTAGTGTACCTGCCATAGACGTAAAGTGGGGGTGATTTTTTTTTCTCATTCAACCTTATAGTGTGGGGTATCGTTGGACTAATACTTTTTTGCTGATTTTTCGTTTCAGTGATTTTTTTGCGAAATATTCAACTATAAAGTGCAAGTTTTCAATAAAATCGAGCGTCCCCCCCTCTTAAATCTAAACCGGCAGGTGGAAAATTTAAAAAAAATTCAAGATGGTAGTAATTAAGTAACTTTCAAGGAAAACTATAACGGCTAAGTTTGCTCGAGAATTATTAGTAGTTTATGAGTAAATAGCAGCCTAAGTTATAAAATATACCTAAACTTGGAAGATTCCGTATAAAATACGAAATCCTTAGAAAAATATTACTTATTTTTTTCGTAATGGCCACGGAACCCTATTTTGGGCGTGTCCGACACGCTCTTGGCCGGTTTTTTGTAGTCGGTTCAATTTTTTTGTTATATTTTTTTCTGCGTATGACATTAAAATTTAATAAATATAGTCAAGTTCCTATTTATTTCAACTAAATACCCGGAGACGGTGAAACTAAGTAAAAAAAAGTAGTTTGTTAGGTTAAATATATTTCATCATCATCATCCCAGCCTATATACGTCCCACTGCTGGGCACAGGCCTCCTCTCAGAACAAGAGGGATTAAATAAATTTAATTTTAACAAATAAATTATATAATAGGGGACTGAAGAGCTGGCGAAAAGGGAACACGATCGCGTGTCATCGTCAATACCCGAAGTATGCTTCTAAAATCCGAAGGTTTTTTGAAGAGCTCACGGAGTGTAAAGCAGCGTTTCCACCAGAGATGTGCGAGGATGTGTTGCGAGGGATGTGTTTTTCATCAACCAATAGAAAAATCGGCCTCCTCCGCACCTCCTGTTTCAGTAATAGTTTTTTGTAAAAAATTCTAATACAAGCATTTTTGCTGGCGGTACTTTTTGCCCCTGGTTACCAAAGTAGGTAGAATCAAATGAGACCAAAATCGATGCAGTCGTGCCGTTTTATTACAGAGTTCCTATGGCCAACATCTAACTTCATCATCAGATCAGCTCTACGTCATAATTATATTGCATTGTCATCGGATTTATACATGCATGCAAAATTTCAGCTCAATCGGTTGAAGATATCCACTTCAAATTTAAGTTAAAATATTAATTTTACCCGAACACACATAACTACAAACATTACAACTACAACATTACATTACAAGTTAATATAAAAACATATCACCAAAATGTAAGCACTAGGTGCAAGTATTTTGAATAAAAAACAATTTTTAATTCTGATCCTTTTTGGCTGTCGCCCTCTCGCAGGCTGAATAGCGCTTCAGACTTTTGCCATGCGCAGGAGCAGAAAAAAAATTAGCTGTCAGTTTGGTTCATTCGCGGGAACGTCTAGTAACCAAAAAACGCTGAAATAAAAATACGTTTCTTGTATGACGACCCCCTTTAATTTGTAACTTTACTTTATTTTTAGTATTTGTTGTTATAGCGGCCACAGTAATACATAATCTGTGAAAATTTCAAGTGTCTAACTTTTACGGCTTAAGAGATAGAGCCCTGTGACAGACGGACAGACAGACAGACAGACAGACAGACAGCGGAGTCTCAGTAATAGGGTCCCGTTGGCACCCTTTGGGTACGGAACCCTAAAAACGCTTCATATACACATCCTCGCACAGCACATCTCTAGTGGAAACAGCTGAGCGGAGCGAGGCGAGGTAAATGAAGCGTGTCTATTCATATTCCTCGCAACACATCCTCGCACATCTCTGGTGGAAACACTGCTTAAATTATCTGATACGACCTATTTCTAGGGCCGGTAGGACGTATTAAAAATTTTTGCACGCTCCGCTGTGGCAGATATTAGAACGTAGGTAGTCATAAATCATTAGTCCTTTATTGCAACCATAGTATTGTACAGAGGGGCTACTACGAACACGCAAATCGAAGTTCGTATAGCACCGTCCCTTTCACGCGCGTATTAAATGACATAAGCGTCAGCGGGATGGCAACATATTACGAAGTTCGAGTTTTGCACTTCGTGGTATAGGGCCAGCAGGGCTACTACGAAACTCAAAACTGGAAGTTCGTGTCGTGCTGTCCCTCTTGCTCTCGTAGTAAATAGTTTAAGTGGCAGAGGGACCGCACGACACGAACTCCGTGTTTCGAGTTTCGAAGTACCCTGCTGTTCTTAATAACTAAGTAAGTACATTTATCATACATAAATTAATCTAACTTAAAATAATCTTAACAAATTATTATTAATTATTATTAAATATTATTTATTCTTATCCTTTTACAATTTTTTTCTAGTTACAGTTTAGTTATAAGTTATTTTTATTTTACTGTTAATTAATAAATTTTTAATTTCATGTTTTTTATTGCTACTGGGTTAGTTTTTCTTTTACAAATATACAATTTTACTCGCAAATGTGATGAAAAACATTGTATGTCGCAGGGACGTTACTAAAATTACGAACATACACTCATTAAAGCCCCTCAGTCTTTGACTTCGGGCTTCTTATAGACTCTCGTTCGTAATTTCTTATTTGCCGCCCTTAAGGCACAATGTACTATTTTCTTCATGACGACTTTCCTGGAAAAAATGGTGGGTTCCTCTTGTCTTCACATCGTAATGCTGACCACTCTCACATCAGGTCCTTTATTCGCCTTTTTTGATACTCAGGAAAAAGAGATGGCTCCGTCCAATTCTAAAACCGAACCGGGCATGGACCCTTCGAGTATGAATAACTAAAAATTAAGTAAATTAAAATAATGGTTGTTTCCATAAAAACTCATTATTTTTCTTTTCGTTACATCTCTTTCATTTATTATACAAATCTCCAAAACAGAACAGCCAGAAAGACGCACAAAAGCATTCTGCCCAAGCCGAAAGCTGGCTCTCTCAAGAAATAGATAACGATTGAAGCTCTCAGCGTCCCACAGTGCTTCCTTTTACCGGTAATGTACAAGTATTGTAAGTAAGCACTAAGCCAGATTTATTGACAATTCATTCCGTTATGGAGGTTGAAAGGTGTGGTGCGTTGTCACTTGTCTTAGTAGCGTTACAGTCATAAAAATGGGAGCGCAAGTGAATTTTTAATTAACACGATTGATAAGATTCTGTATATGTCTCCGCTCCGTTTCAATGGCAGCGTACATCTACTTTGAGCGAACCATTGGACCCTGGCCGAAAAGGTACCTATCTATTTAATTCCTTTCAATGAGGGCTATCGCGTATGAATTCGCCACTAGAGGCGCTAGTGTAGCCTGAGGTCTCCGAAATGTCAAATCTCATAGTTTTTGGGTGAGCTATGCGGGTTTATTTATAATTAGAATAATTTTGTGAATATTTTGCAATATCTGAAATTAATTATGGCAAATATGCGTTCCGGGGCAATGAATGTCTGTGCTTTGAGACAGTTTTGTCTTTCAGAAACCTTTGTCCTCCCTTTTTTCCGAACAAAACGGGGACTATGCAACACTGTGGCATGTTCGATATTTTTATGGTACGGTTTTAAGGTATATTAAATATGATTTTAATCTAAACTTTGTTTTCACGCCCGTAATAACAGACTTTGAAAGCCATACTTAAAAACCTCACGCAACAGTGCGCCATCTATTGAGACAAAAAACGATAGCCCTCATTAGAGCGATAGGGTATATTTTCGAAATAACTATATAATTATTTTAGCGTTCCGTTCCGTAGTCTATCTGTCCTTCCTTCCGCGGCTTAGATAAGAGACTTTTAGTACTAGAAAGTAAGTCGTTTGAATCATACGGTAAAAGTGGTAAAATAAACAGTGTTTTACTACAAGGTTTTTTTTATCTTTTTCTCAGAACTGCTATAGGTAGAACTCTGTGACCTAAGTTGCTAATCAGTAAGACTAACTGGGGATTTTGGCCGCAGGGTCAAGCTAAATCAAAATCAACTGATAATTCGTGTATAAAAAAGCTATCCCGATGAAATACGTTGCATAACGGCAAGACCTTCGGAGATAGGGGAACGTGCAATATGGCTTTTAAAGTAAGTCAAAAAAGTGTTTTTTTTTTTAATAAGTGTTTTGCATTAGGTTTTTTTAATTGGTAAAATTATTCGGTCATTGCGGAAAACATTTGAACATAAAAAGTGGAGTTCAAATTGACAGAAGACCAATAAGTCTGCATCGATAAATTTATCGATAAAATTAATATAATTTTGGTTGTAAAGTTACCTCATACTTCCTGTGCCTAGAGAACAACATAAAACATTGGAAAAAGGATTAAAAAGAAATTATAATCTCCTACGACACGAAATTGTTTTAATGTTGCTCATACGTAGATTCGGATTTTAGAAAAAAAAATTACCGTGACGAAGATAGTTGCGGCTCTCATTTAATTTTTGTATGTTGTAGCAGTGCCCTTAGTGTAAGTTTTCGGTTACAAAATACGTCTCGATCGCGTTCGCGTTAAAATCTCAATTTGTATGGATACACGAACATCGCAAACGTTCCGCTAGAGGCGCTGTTCGTGTTTGCATACAAATTGAGATTTTAACGCGAACGCGATCGAGACGTATTTTGTAACCGAAAACTTACACTAAGGGCACTGCTCTAGAAAGGTCTAGAAATCTTGCTAAGTGGAAAGAACACAAACATCACTTCTCATTTAAAAAGCTGAGAATGTTTTAAAATGCGGTGTAACTAAATATTTTATTATGTTTTAATTTTATTGAGAAATTAACGACTACTTATTGTTTGCCACAGATTGCGAGCTTGATTCTCGCCGCGGCTGCGGCGGTCCAAGGTTAGTGTTATTATTTAATGCCCTGCTTTGTTATTAGGTAGGTACCTACCTACCTTGCTGGTTAAAATTCTACACTATTAATTAGAAGGCTACTTTTTATTAAATAAATAAATATCATGGGACACTTGACACCAATCGACCTAGTCCCATACTAAGCAAAGCTTATCGAAATTTAAAACTTAATTTCTCATAGATAAAGTTGAATTTATATAATAATATAATAATAATCCCAGCCTATAAACGTCCCACTGCTGGGCACAGGCCTCCTCTCAGAATGAGAGGGCTTGGGCCGTAATTCCCACGCGGGCCCAGTGCGGATTGGAAACTTCACACACACCATTGAATTGCTTCGCAGATTTGTGCAGGTTTCCTCACGATGTTTTCCTTCGCCGTAAAGCTCGTGGTAAATTTCAAATGTAATTTCACACATGAATTCCGAAAAACCCAGAGGTGCGAGCCGGGGTTTGAACCCACAATCCTCTGCTTGAGAGGCCATACATAGGTCAAACCACTCGGCCACCACGGCTTCTTAGTCTAAATTTCGAAAGTTGAATTTATTTTTTTGTAATTTTGAATGATACAGAGAAAATTACACTTTATTCCTTTAAAAGATATAAGTTCTATTGCTAACAATATGTACTAGTATTATCACTTTGAACCCCAGGAGGCTATATGGATACTAGGCAACGAATAAACATACTTACAATAAATACATACTTACTTAAATTTAAATACATATTAAACATCCAAGACCTGAAAAGAAACATTCATATTATTCATGTGAATCGAACCCGGAACCTCAAGCTTCGTAGTCAGGTTCTCTACCCACTTGGCTATTCGGTCGTCATAGGTGAAATAAGATCGAGTTCTTAAACTTCTGAGCAAACATTTGATCAAAAATATGTGAGTGAACACGACTCTATTGTTAACGGCGTAGAAGCGTGTGCGTGTTCAGTGTTTAGGACTAGGTCTATTGATGTTAATGGTTCCATGATATTTTTTTTTATTAGAGTTCACAGGGAAGCTTAAAGTCCCATCTTACAGACTGGCTAAAACCAGAAAGTCGTTTCTGGGAAGTTGCATACGTATATTATAATAAATTCCAAAAAAGTATTACAAATGGAAACGTATACAAAATTCAGATCTATTGTCAAGAAGACATTAATATCTAAGGCGTATTATAAAGTTAATGATTATATCATGGACAGGGATATTTTGGAAATAATTCCGATCCGCATTGGCGATCCCTTCAAATAGCGAACCTACTGTGTTAAAAATAAAGTTGTGTTAAATACTTGTGATGTATAGATGTCATTTAATAATATAGTATATCTGTTTAAAAAATATATTCCTCGTTGGGTTTCTTGCCGGATTCCTCTCAAGAGAGGTTTTTCCGAACCGGTGGTAGTTTTTTTTGACATTCATAAGTGCTTGTTATAGCCTAAATTGACTTTGACTTGACTTTGAGTTCCTCATAGACATTTAACCGTCACTGTCGTAGAAGCAATCTTGTAAAACTTAACTCGCGTATTTTTAGCGTTCGCCGACTATATGTTAGTTAATAATTATGTAAATTTTTCTTTCAGAATCACAAGCCGACATCGAAGTCAAAGGCAGTCTAAGTTTTGGCCGAGCTGGAGTTAGCGCAGAGTTCAGTCGCCCAGTCAATGGCCAGGGGGCATTCGGACACGGTGGATTCGGTCACGGTTCCGGCGGTTCGGGGTTCACTAGCGACTCTGGCTTCAGCAATGGCCTTGCTGGACAAGGAGGTTTTGGATCTAACGGTGGTAGCCAACGAGGTATCGGGTATAGCGGCAGTGGTCTCGGAAAGTACGGTGGCAAAAGTGGCTTCGGCAGTCAAGGAGCTTACGGAGCCAGTTCAGGTTATGGCAGCAGTCAAAGAGGCTTTGGAAGTGGCCATGGTGTCTTTGGAGGTGGTCCAGGAGGCTACGGCGGCGGCAATGGCGGATTTAGATCAAATAGTCAACAAAGCTTTGAATCGAACGGCCAAGGTGGCTTTGGGTCTAATGGGCATGGAGGTTTTGCATCGAATGGTCAAGGATCTAATGGCCATGGATTTTTTGGATCGAATGGAAAAGGTGGCTTTGGATCGAACGGCCTAAGTGGTTTTGGATCTAATAGCCAAATTGGTTTTGGACCGAACGGACAAAGTAATTTTGGAGCTAGTGGTACTCCAGGAAGCTTCGGTGGTAGCCAAGGATCGCTTGTGGGAGTAAACGGAGCCTTTAACAGTGGCTCCGGGTCTCATAGTCCCGGTTATGGTGGCTACGGTGGTTTAAAAGGACCAGAATCTCCAGGTGTTTATGACAGTGGCTTTTCTAGCAGCCACAGCATTGCTGGTGGTGCCAGTTCTACTGCTGGTAGTGAGGGAAGCCTCGAATTAGGTTTAACTGGACATGGAGTCAGTGAAGGTTCCTCTAGCCAAGACGTAACTGGCCAAGGAGATCTCAGTGCTGGTCATGGCAGTAACAGCGTGTTTGGACAGTTCGACTTAAAGCCAAATGGTGACCTGTCAAGTCATGGTACCGGCGATAAAGATGCCTACGGTGGTGAAGGTAGCCTTGCCGCTAGCCACGGTGGCAGCAGTGGTTTAGAAGTTGTTTTAGAAGGTCTAGGTGAACAGAAAGGTCGCGATCTCGATGCCAGTAGTAAGACCACTACAGACGCAGGATATGCATTTGAGCACCAACAGAAAGTTTCCAGCAAGAGCACCATCGGTGGAGAGGCAAACACAGGTCATGGTAGCGTTTTCTTCGGGGGAGTTTTTGGCCATGAAGGGCATAGTTCTACTGAAAAGAACCCGTCTGGTGAAGAGGCCGATAGTCACGTTAGTAGTATTGTGGGTGGATTTTTTGGACATGGTAATCTCAAAGGATACGGTTCTACTAAAAAGAACGTAGCTGGTGGAGAGGGCGGCGTAGATAATAGCCATGGAAGCAATAGCGTTCTTGGAGAATTCAGTTTAAGTGGACTCGGTGAGCATGATAAACAAAGTTCCAACAGCAAAGACGTTGCTGGCGGCAAGGGAAGCGATAAAGTTAACCACGGTATCAACAGCGTCTCAGAATTAGGTTTGGAAGGACATGGTGACTTTGATAGCAATGGGACTGGTACCGACGGTAAAGTCATCGCTGATGATGTTGGTTTCGCCAACGGGCATGGACAGGGAGGTCTTGGTAGAAACTACGCAAATCAAGTCTCCGGTTCCAGCAAGAACACCATCGTTGGAGAGGCAAACGCAAGTCACGGTAGCAGTTTTCTGGGGGGACTTTTCGGACATAGTTCTACTGAAAAGAACCCATCTGGTGGAGAGGCAGATAGTCACGGTAGTAGTAATCTGGGTGGATTTTTTGGACATGGTAACCTTAAAGGGCACGGTTCTACTGAAAAGAATGTAGCTGGTGGAGAGGGTGGCTTAGATGCTAACCATGGAAGCAACAGCGTTCTTGGAGCATTCGGTTGGAGCGGACATGGTGCGCATGATGAGCACAGTTTCAGTGGCAAGGACGAAGCTGGTGGTGAGGGAGGCGATAAAGCTAGCAATGGTATTAACAGTGTCTTAGGATTAGGTCTGGGAGGACATGGCGACCTTGACAGCAATGGGAGCGGTACGGACGGTAATGTCATCGCTGATGATGTTGATTTCACCAACGGGCATGGACAGGGAGGTCTTGGTGGAAACTACGCAAATCAAGTCTCCGGTTCCAGCAAGAACACCGTCGGTGGAGAGGCAAACGCAAGTCACGGTAGCAGTTTTCTGGGGGGACTTTTTGGACATAGTTCCACTGAAAAGAACCCATCTGGTGGGGAGGCAGATAGTCACAGTAGTAGTAATCTGGGTGGATTTTTTGGACATGGTAGCCTTAAAGAGCACGGTTCTACTGAAAATAAAGTAGCTGGTGGAGAGGGTGGCTTAGATGCTAGCCATGGAAGAAACAGCGTTCTTGGAGCATTCAGCTTGAGCGGACACGGTGCGCTTGATGAGCACAGTTTCAGTGGCAAGGACGTGGCTGGTGGCGAGGGAGGCGATAAAGCACAAAACAGTGTCTTAGGATTAGGTTTGGGAGGACATGGCGACCTTGACAGCAATGGGAGCGGTACGGACGGTAATGTCATCGCTGATGATGTTGGTTTCACCAACGGGCATGGACAGGGAGGTAATGGTGGAAACTACGCAAATCAAGTCTCCGGTTCCAGCAAGAACACCATCGTTGGAGAGGCAAACGCAAGTCACGGTAGCAGTTTTCTGGGGGGACTTTTCGGACATAGTTCTACTGAAAAGAACCCATCTGGTGGAGAGGCAGATAGTCACGGTAGTAGTAATCTGGGTGGATTTTTTGGACATGGTAACCTTAAAGGGCACGGTTCTACTGAAAAGAATGTAGCTGGTGGAGAGGGTGGCGTAGATGCTAGCCATGGAAGCAACAACGTTCTTGGAACATTCGGTTGGAGCGGACACGGTGCGCATAATGAGCACAGTTTCAGTGGCAAGGACGTGGCTGGTGGCGAGGGAGGCGATAAAGCACAAAACAGTGTCTTAGGATTAGGTTTGGGAGGACATGGCGACCTTGACAGCAATGGGAGCGGTACCGACGGTAATGTCATCGCTGATGATGTTGGTTTCACCAACGGGCATGGACAGGGAGGTCTTGGTGGAAACTACGCAAATCAAGTCTCCGGTTCCAGCAAGAACACCGTCGTTGGAGAGGCAAACGCAAGTCACGGTAGCAGTTTTCTGGGGGGACTTTTCGGACATAGTTCCACTGAAAAGAACCCATCTGGTGGAGAGGCAGATAGTCACGGTAGTAGTAATCTGGGTGGATTTTTTGGACATGATAACCTTAAAGGGTATGGTTCTACTGAAAAGAATGTAGCTAGTGGAGAAGGTGGCGTAGATGCTAGCTATGGAAGCAACAGCGTTCTTGGAGCATTCAGCTTGAGCGGACACGGTGCGCATGATGAGCACAGTTTCAGTGGCAAGAACGTAGCTGGTGGTGAGGGAGGCGATAAAGCTAGCAATGGTATTAACAGTGTCTCAGGATTAGGTCTGGGAGGACATGGTGACCTTGATAGCAATGGGAGTGGTACCGACGGTAAAGTAATCTTTGATGATGTTGGTTTCGCCAACGGGCATGGACAGGGAGGTCTTGGTGGAAACTACGCAAATCAAGTCTCCGGTTCCAGCAAGAACACCGTCGGTGGAGAGGCAAATGCAAGTCACGGTAGCAGTTTTCTGGGGGGACTTTTCGGACATAGTTCTACTGAAAAGAACCCATCTGGTGGAGAGGCAGATAGTCACGGTAGTAGTATTCTGGGTGGATTTTATGGACATGGTAACCTTAAAGGGCACGGTTCTACTGAAAAGAATGTAGCTGGTGGAGAGGGTGGCGTAGATGCTAGCCATGGAAGCAACAACGTTCTTGGAACATTCGGTTGGAGCGGACACGGTGCGCATAATGAGCACAGTTTCAGTGGCAAGGACGTGGCTGGTGGCGAGGGAGGCGATAAAGCACAAAACAGTGTCTTAGGATTAGGTTTGGGAGGACATGGCGACCTTGACAGCAATGGGAGCGGTACCGACGGTAATGTCATCGCTGATGATGTTGGTTTCACCAACGGGCATGGACAGGGAGGTCTTGGTGGAAACTACGCAAATCAAGTCTCCGGTTCCAGCAAGAACACCGTCGTTGGAGAGGCAAACGCAAGTCACGGTAGCAGTTTTCTGGGGGGACTTTTCGGACATAGTTCTACTGAAAATAACCTATCTGGTGGAGAGGCAGATAGTCACGGTAGTAGTAAATTCGGTGGGTTTTTTGGGCATGATAACCTTAAAGGGTATGGTTCTACTGAAAAGAATGTAGCTAGTGGAGAAGGTGGCGTAGATGCTAGCTATGGAAGCAACAGCGTTCTTGGAGCATTCAGCTTGAGCGGACACGGTGCGCATGATGAGCACAGTTTCAGTGGCAAGAACGTAGCTGGTGGTGAGGGAGGCGATAAAGCTAGCAATGGTATTAACAGTGTCTCAGGATTAGGTCTGGGAGGACATGGTGACCTTGATAGCAATGGGAGTGGTACCGACGGTAAAGTAATCTTTGATGATGTTGGTTTCGCCAACGGGCATGGACAGGGAGGTCTTGGTGGAAACTACGCAAATCAAGTCTCCGGTTCCAGCAAGAACACCGTCGGTGGAGAGGCAAACGCAAGTCACGGTAGCAGTTTTCTGGGGGGACTTTTCGGACATAGTTCTACTGAAAAGAACCCATCTGGTGGAGAGGCAGATAGTCACGGTAGTAGTAATCTGGGTGGATTTTTTGGACATGGTAACCTTAAAGGGCACGGTTCTACTGAAAAGAATGTAGCTGGTGGAGAGGGTGGCGTAGATGCTAGCCATGGAAGCAACAACGTTCTTGGAACATTCGGTTGGAGCGGACACGGTGCGCATAATGAGCACAGTTTCAGTGGCAAGGACGTGGCTGGTGGCGAGGGAGGCGATAAAGCACAAAACAGTGTCTTAGGATTAGGTTTGGGAGGACATGGCGACCTTGACAGCAATGAGAGCGGTACCGACGGTAAAGTCATCGCTGATGATGTTGGTTTCGCCAACGAGCATGGACAGGGAGGTCTTGACGGAAGCCATAAGGTGTATGGAGGCTACGGATTAGGTCTATCAGGACATGGTCATGACAGCCTGGAATCTAGTGGAAAGAAATTAACTGGTGGCGAAGGCAGTGTTGACGCGAGCCATGGAACACAGAGCGTTGATGGAGCTTTAGGTATTAATTCTAGTGGCAAAGGTGTTGCTAATAGTGAAAGTGTTCTTGAATCTAGCCACAGAAGCAATAGCGTATTGGGATTTGGCTTAGGTGGGCACGGTGATGTGGATGGCAATGGTAGTGGATTCAGTGGTTCTAGCAAAAAACATATCACTGTTAGTACTGCTAGCAATACCAGTGGTAGTCAAGGAGGCTCTGGTGGTTTAGGGTTAGGAAGAAGTAGAAAAGTGGAGGGGAACGGTGATGGGCATAGCGACGGTGGCCTTAGTGACAGTGGTAGCCACTCAGGCCACGGTTCCGTATCACTCGGTATAAAAGGATTAGGTTTTAAAGGAGAGATTCACGGTGGATACAAGCACGGTGGATATAAGTCACTTTTATGGAATGTTTAGTTGAAAATATAGGTATATTTTGAGGTCTGAAGTTCACATTTTATTAAATTGTATTGTATGTAGTCCTTTATTTCAATTGTCTGCAACTGACCTAAAATGGGTCACAATGTTCAGTTATTGAGTAACTTATTTTAAATTAATAAAAAATATTTATTCCAAATTGTTAATATTTTCTTTATCGTTTTAGTCATGTCATCCATATAAAATAATCAAAATCCAGTCGTGTTTTTTGTGTAAGTATGTCAGCAGATATTTTATGGAGTTTTGGAACGTTTTAAACCTGAAGCTGAATTAATTTAGAATCCTCTATGTTTTTGATATTTATTATGTCCTAAATACAAAAACAGCCGTAACATACCTAGTTATAGATATGTCATGTTCCTATTACTTAGAACGTCAATATCCACATACATAATAATCAGAGGTTCCCAAAGTGATCCAGGTGGACCCCCAAGGGCCACGGGAGACTACACGTTGTCGTGAATAAATTGGGGTTTTTGGGAATATAGCAATATGGTATACGAAAAAAAAGTTTGGGAACCTCTTAAGTAATATACATATAAATAGTACTTACGCAGTTTAATACTCTAACCTGACTTAGCTGAATTTTGAGTGTCAACGGCTATCCCTAAATAAATAGTAAAATGTTTTCAACCGACTTCAAAAACGAAGGAGGTTCTCAATTCGGGTGTATGTTTGTTACGCGAAAACTCCGCCAATTGTGGGCCGAATTTCAGAATTATTTTTTTAGTTCTAAAGGAGATAATTCCGAGGTGGTCCCATTGACACCAAGTCAGCACCTATAGTGGTTTTGGTATTTTTAACACCAAGTCAAGTATTTACTTTCAGAAAGTACTTATCATTTGGTGAACTGGACCTGTACCCTTAGTGTACGCAATTTGTATGGAAACACGAACAGCGCCTCTAGCGGAACGTTTGCGATGTTCGTATTTCCATACATATTGAGATTTAAACGCGAACGCGATCGAGACGTATTTTGTAACCGAAAACTTACACTAAGGGCACTGTTGATGAAGATCGTAGGTACCGGTACTCTGTTATAAAATAATATAACTTTGCCGTGTTTGAGCTTAATGGAATCATTGTGAGATGCACTTTGGCTACAAATCACTAAAAAACTATGAAAAAATAAATTTTACAAAAAATGGAACCGACTTCCAAAACCTTTAAAATAATTTTCTACTAGTTTGAAGTCGGTGCCTCAGCACGAGCTAGTAGGAGTGATTAAAGCCAAACACATAGGTGAGGTAGACGACCATAGTTCCCCTCCTGACTGAACTGACATGATCTTCTATGGGTGTGTAGATGAAAAACAGGGTCGGTATTTCCATTTCGGTATTTTCCAAGCTAGCCGGTAAAGAGTGTCACCTGCCAAAGCGACCGAGTCAAAGACACATAAATTCTTTTTTAATGCTTTATATTCTGGACTATGGAACAATCCGTAACCGACCGGACTGTCGTAATTTGGCGGTAAAGAAAACTCATTCAATTTTTTTTTCATATTAATTGATGCTACTTAAAAGTCTGATATTTTTTTCTGTTAATTAGAAAGGTTATTCCTATCGATAAAAAAAGTTTCAAGCGTGTCTAAAATTTTCATCCATTCCCCATTATGGGCCGAATTTCAAAATTATTTTTTTGTTCTCTAAAGGACATAATTCCGACCGAGTTAGTCCCATTGACACCAGGTCAGGATCTGATGATGGGATCTTAGAGAAATCGAGGGCAACCTTCGAATTTTTAAAGCATACCTACCTATAAGCTTGTCGCATGATTTAGATGTTTGCTAATATGACGTTTTTGAGTAGCTAACTAAGTTAACTAAGCTACTTAACTTTCCTTCAAGAAATTACGCAACTTTGAAAACATCTCTTCGGTGCAATGCTGTATTGCTTGGTAATCGCATTATTAGCAGATTGTCATATTGACTATCAATTGAGTTGTAACATCCGGCCAATTAAAACTTCGTAACGACTACAATTAACATCAGTTCCCATGTAGCAGTATTGCCGGACTGCTCAAAAGGATCATTAATCCATTGCCGGGATTGTAGTATTGCCAGCTTAGTGACTTTGTCGCTAGATCTGGCTCCTTTGGGACATCCATGACTTTTTATCCAGTGTTTCATAATTTTCTGTACACTCTTGAGTCCTAACTTGTGTATTTTACTTAAGACCTAGACATGGGTTGTTAGTTATTATTTCAACATACTCAAAATTCTTTATTCAATGAACAGTTTGTGCTTTCTAAAGTACATTCGACCTTTATTCTTAGTGTTAATTTGTTCTTTACTTATAAAATACGCGAGGACTCACGAGGGTAGGTACATATAGCAACATTTGTAATCCGTTTCCAAATAACAATCGAAAATGGTTGAACCGAAAAACCTAAAGGTAATTGAACTAAAATAATTTCCTTGCTCACCCGCGACCTTACGATAGCTAAGCTTATGCAAAATATGCGTGTTCATGCAGTTCCTCCACCTCCACACTGTAAGAACACACACAAACCCATCTATCACCACCACCACACTACACTGACGCGTTTCGAACTCAACTAGAGCTCATCTTCAGAGTGACACAACCTTACACCATGCTACCAGTTGTTAGACTATAAGTTGTTGCATAAGCTTAGCTATCGTAAGGTCGCGGGTGAGCAAGGAAATTCTTTTAGTTCATTGATATGGACCTCCGCAAAGTAACGCCTGATTCAATAAATTAACCTAAAGGTACTTCCTGTTGTCCTAGAAAGTTGAAATTTGGTGTAAAGGTAACTCTTAGCGCAACCGATAAAAAAGACTGAAACTATTGTTTATATCTGACTGGTAAAAAAAACAATATAATTTGTATGCCACTTAGAGAAGCTTGGTGTGCCGCATGCAGGCCGCTGGCCGCAAGTTGAGTACAGCTGTATGTATTTAACGACCTGTAACTTACTCTTAATATTTTAATGAGTTGATTGCACTTAGACATATTATACTACTAGAGTTTACCCGCGGCTTCGCACGCGTAAATCATTAAATACAGTACTTAGTTGACTTGAAATTTGACAAACAACCATTCTAAATTTCATGACTCTAAGCCCAACAGTAGTTATTTCGAGATTTTATCCCTATCCCGTGGAAATATCGGGATAAAAAGTAGCCTTTGTGTTATTCCAGATGTCCAGCTGTCTACATACCAAATTTCATCTATATCCGTCTAGTCGTTTTAGCGTGAAGGAGTAACAAACATTAATACAACATAATATAAGTAGGAAGTAGGATAATATATCATCATTATTAGCTGGAAGACGTCCACTGCTGAACAAAGGCCTCCCCCTTAGAACGCCACAATGAACAACCACTCGCCACTGCATTGGTTGCCCGCAACTCTCACGATGTCGTCAGTCCACCTGGTGGGAGGCCTGCCAACGCTTCGTCTTCCGATTCGTGGTCGCTACTCTTGGACTTTTCTCCCCCAACGGTTATTTGTTCTTCAACTGATGTGGTCCGCCCATTGCCACTTCAACTTGTACAAGTTAGTTTGCTGGAGAACTAAAGTCATTGACATAGCTCGAAGAATACTAAGTATAGTATGTATAACATATTTATAACTTAAGTAGGTAATAAATGAATGTAGGTAAATTTTATTGAATATGAATTCTAAGAATCAGCCGTGGGAGAGACCACATCACAATTCTTAGTCAATTGTAATACCCGACACGACAATGTCGAGATAATCATCTTCCTTAGAATGATTTCAATCATTATCTCATTTTCAGCACGCTTATTTGTCGTTAAATTGCTTGTTTCCTAAGATATAAGAAGCACATTTGTAGTAGGTACTGCGTTAAGTCGTCTGTGAGGCTTCGACAAGCTTGTTTCTAACAGTATCAAAGTAAATAATGGGGAAAATTATCGTAAGTATTGTGTAATACTTCAAACTTCTTCCAGTTTCGGTCAAATCCACCGACAACCGGTAAAGTAAACGAGTTAGTGTAGGGCGCCCTCCGGCCAGGTGGAGTGACGGTCTGTGAAAGGCTGGTAGAAGCTGGATGCGCCGAGCTGAGGACAGGGCGTAATGGCACTCATCGGGGGAGGCCTATGTCCAGCAGTGAACTACTATAGGCTGATGCATGATGAGGTCCGGCCGGATCGCTACTATCTTGTTTCTCGCTATTCCTGCCGTCGAGCAGCAGTGCTTGTGCTGCTGTGTTCCGGAGCGGAAAATAAGACAGCCGAATTAGCCGATGAAATGATTATTATGAGGATGAAATTATGAGGGAGGGCTAATTTGGATGTCTTATTTTCCGCGCCGGAACACAGCAGAACAAGCACTGCTGCTATATCATAGCAGTCTATATTATAGGCTGGAGTGCTTCGGCCATTTTCTGGTGTTACAGAATTCATGAGTGGTAGTTGGTAGTGTTGTGGTGCTTACTTTCCATCAGGTCACCCGCTTGCTCATTTCCCACCTAATTTCACAACGGGTGTCGAGATGAACTCCTTTTTCTTGCAAAATTATTCACGTCATTTGGATCTCCTATCTTTGCGAAAAGGTGTAGGATTTAGAAGTGTAGGTACTTTATAAACTTTAGACGGGGAATGTTTTGGGAGTTCACTAACTTTGTAGTCATCGTTTTTTAGATCTTCACCACTACCACTACGTTCTACGGCATTTTCAGTCAAATTGTCGAATGAAATCTTGTCAAGTTTAATATATTTCACGCGCGATAAGATTGGTATTTTCGATAACTCTGTCATTAGCTTGGTGGTTCAATAGTAAAGTATTGGACTTCAAAACTGAGGGACTAAGAGTTCACATTTTTCTTTTCATTTAAATATTTATTTAGTTAGTTTACAAACGTTGTTTTTATGGTTGTTCAAATATGTATCTTATAAAAAAATTAGGAAACCCCGACAAAGCTCGGTTGTTCCCAGTAATTTATTTACGCAACACTGTAGATGCTTAACCAACCGATCCTGATTCTCAGATCCTTGTAACCCTGATGCTGTTGGTTGCCATGGCCACGGCAGAGGACACCACCACGACCGTCGACGCGTCCACCACTCCGGCCACCACCAACGACACGGCACCAGCTGATGCCGCTGCCTTGGACACAACGGATCCCACTGACATCAATCCTGCGAGATAGAGAGAGACGGAGAGACAATTAACACGACCCGGGATTCTTGAGCCCCTTGCTCTGTTCTTAATTTGACCGTGTAAAGCGGATCGGGTTTTAAATAAAAAAAATGACGTCTCTACTAAAATATAAAAGTAAAGTAGTAGTTTATGTATTTACAAGTGTATGTCACTCTTCTAAGTCATTACACTCTTGGCAGAATGGACGTGGTCGTGGTCGTGGTTAGTTGCAAACCTTTATAATGTTGATGACTTTCTTGGGAAAATACTTAGTGTGGTTTTTTCCCCTTCCACATTGCTAGTGTTTACTTAACCCTACTAAAATACAGATCAATGAAAAGTAAGGTAGCTTAATAATCCTGTGTTCTCGTTAACAGCTACGGCTGTCCATATCCGATATTATAACCGCTAGCTAATACCATCAGTAAATTGATTAGATGGCTGCATATAATATGCCATAAAATAGAATAATGATCGATCATTATTTTAGTTAAATTAAATTAGTATTTTTTTCTTTCTTTTCAAATCATAATTAAAACATAATATTTTTTCTAAGTAATTTAATTTAATTATGCATTATGGCGGTATGACAACAAAGTTACCCTTTTTGAGTATTTTGGCACTGCAATGTTTTTTTCTTTCTTTCTTTTCACATCATAAATTTGGTACATAATAAAGAAGGTTGTTCTGTTATATTTATTTTCTTGTTGTTCGGCAGCTAAAATATACCTACTTATCTTCTTTTACAAGATACATTACTTTAGGTACGTAAGAATTTTCCTTGACAAACATTAAATAGAATATAGAGTCAACTCTACTTTTAACCGACTTAAAAAAAAAGAAATTCTTAATTTACCTGTATGTTTTCATATTATTCCTTTCAAGATTACGTAACTTTGTCTTAACTGATTTAGAAATTCATACTCCGCATGGGGTTCCATTGTTATCGAATCAAAATCATAAGGGATCCTGGGAAACCAGAGAACTTTTCAAATATTGCTCCAACTAGACACTTATAGTGAAAGAGAAACTCGTGCATGCTCGAGGAGATCACAACTTGGTGAAGTAGAACCGATGAGGACGGTCACAGATGATCACCGGAACTGCTCAATAACAAGTATTTCACAGAGAAATTTGGCACATCGATAATTTGTACCCGGGCATAATAGGTACTTTTTATCCCGGAAAATCGTAACGGATTTTCTATCTATGGTTTTAACAATGGTTCTGTCTGGTGGGATAGAGACTTGCAGACGAACGGAAGTACCCTAAAGGTTTTTCGGTTAAGTACAACAATTCGTTTGGAAACGTTTTATTAATGATTGTATCTTTTGACTGAATTGCGTTAGAATTTAATTTTTTTCACTGCTAAAAAAAGTAGCAGAACTGAATATTTAATATTAATTTCAGCTTAATACCTCCACGTGTTCCTAAAACGCAGGCCACGTGCGAGTCGGACTCGCGCACGAAGGGTTCCGTGCCATTATTTATACAACATTAGACATTAGTAAGACAAAACACGCTTGTTGTATGGGAGCCCACCTTTAATATTTATTTAATTTGAATTTCATTATTTATTTTTACAACTATATATTCTGTGAATATTTCAAGCGTCTACCCTACGAACAAATAATATCAGAACAAATTCCACACAAAAAGTGGCCATACCTAAAACCAAAACGACTTATGATTCAAATACGAATCAATTTCGAGGTTTCAAATAGACGTGCTTGTTGATTGGTTAAAATTCAGAAAGAATGCAGGGATTGGTTGGCTCGCATGATGCAATATCAGATGACAACCTATGGCGTTCAAACGGATCACTTCTTACATCTAACGTTTCAATGACGTGTCATATATTGATAATGACAGCTTGCTTTTTAAGCGACTTAAAGGAAAAGGAGGAGGTTATTAATTCGGTTGTATTTTTTTAGCTGTTACCTCAGAACTCCGTAATTTATGAACAGATTAGAAAAATTTTTTTTTTTCCGTTTGTATAGGAATACCTCTTATTAAGTCCTTTAGGCACAAAATCAGGATCTGATGATTGGATCCTAAGGAAATCGAGGGAACTCTTCAAATATTGTAGTAATCTGATAAATAAATTTTATTATTATTATTATTATTATGGTATTTTTGATATATTAAATAGTAACTCGTGCATTTGCTCTTGAACATCATCATTTGGTGTAGTAGAAATAATGATAAAGACAAGTGAAGACCACAGTAAAGTTGACCACCGGACTTAGGTACTACTCAGTAACAAGTATTTCACGGGTTTAATTGCAATTATTTAACACAGTTGCTAAGCAATTTATGCTCCTCGTAATGCATATGGTGAAATGGAACGGATGACGAAGCACCAGGACTCTTCAATAATGAACGTCTCTGCATCGGAAAAATCAATCTTTTGTAAAAGGTGCGAGCAGGTGACATTAACTTAACTACTTATTGCATCTTATAGGTATTATTCACACTAAAAATCATGAAAAACAAATTATAACAAAAATCAACATAAAACTTTCAATAATGGTGGTTTATTTGAGTGTAGCTTTTAGAAAAATAAAGACTGTTTGTACCTATTGTTTGGGCGATATAGGAAAAAAGAAAGTATGAAGAGGGGTGAGGAAACTGTCATTTACATTATGTGAGCCATAGACCACAGACTTGATTTTGCATAATACTGACCATCTTCAACTGATAATGTATTTGAACATTTTTGAATATAAATATAATTTTGCGACTACCTACGAGTGGAAAGTGATCCCTGGACATTTTAATTTTGCATTGCTCCTGCACCACTTCATAACACACGTTGGCATGATAATTTAAAGCTGTTTTCAATCAAAAATATGAAAATTTTACTTAAGCTCACTAACTTGCAAAACAAATTAGCGCAGGACAGTTAGGACACGGTTCCATCTTTACAACGCAGTAACGCTTCCTGATATTATTTGTACGTATCATACCTACCTGTTGCCGTTATTAATATCAAGCAAAAAACGGCAAAAAAATCACGTTTGTTGTATGGGAGCTCCCCTTGAATATTTATTTTATTTTGTTTTTAGTAGTTGTTGTTATACCGGCCACAGTAATACATAATCTGTGAAAATTTCAAGTGCCTAGCTATTACGGCTGAAGAGATAGAGCCCTGTGACAGACGCACGGACGGACAGACAGACGTACAAACAGCGGAGTCTCAGTAATAGGTTTCCGTTGGCACCCTTTGGGTACGGAACCCTAAAAACGATGATTATTAGCTAATGAAATGGCGATATGGATATTCCTCACGATATTCGATCTAACTAAACAATAATATAAGGGGCGTAAGAAGGGGATAATAATCTGTGAAAATTCAACTGTCTGACTATCACCGTTCATGACAAACAGCCTGGTGACAGACGGACGGACGGACAGCGAAGTCTTAGTAATAGCACAGAATAGTGTAATAGGGTCCCGTTTTTACCCTTTGGGTACGGAGCCCTAAAATAGGATTCTGTCGAACCAACTACAGCCTGATCCGTTTTTTACCCACAACGGACAGAAAAGGCATCAGGCACGCGTAATAAAGCTGCGCGTCCACTAGCCGTAGGTACGGAGTGGACGGATTTGCTGCTTTAGATTTCTATGGTACTGCGTGCACTGAATCTGAATTTCTGCGCCATAGAAATTTATACAAAGCAACAAAAACCATCTGCGCCGACGTTCCGATTCCGATGGAAGCGAACCTTTAGGGTGAGAGATTGTTTGTTTTTTCCCGTTTGAGGTACAAAAACACCGGATTAAAAAACACCACTTTTAGCTATAGCTTTTAATATGCTCTTTAGATAAATAAATACATTATACATAAGACATTGTCATTATTTATTTTGCCAGTCGTTTTGAACGTGTCATTTATTATCGTCGAGGTCCGTGAGCGTTTTGGCGTTAGGCAGATTGGTGTCGGGCGGTTTAGGGACGTCGGGGGTCTTGGACAGGTCGGGGATCTTCGGAGCCCCCGGCAGATCCAGGGCCACGGCCGCGGACACCAGCATCAGGAGACACACGAATAGCTGGAAAACGAAGGTTGATGTGAGTCAATAGGTACTATACCATAGTAAAAGAGAACAAGTAGGCTCACTACGAACAAAAGTACATCGCGCGGCTTAAATGTGTGCGCGCCGGTTGGCGCCGGTGCGCACGCACCCGCCGCACGTACGCACTGATAAAATAAGGAGGATTAAGTTTTCTTTACTCAAGGCTGCGCTGCCGTCGGTCACAAAACACAGATAGTTCAGAAGTCAATCTCCTGTATGTACCTACTCACTTTTCATACCTACGCTCGGCGGTCGGTCTAAGGTTGTCTACTATGGCTTATGCACCAAGAAACTATCGTGGTAGTGGCATTTGTATCTAAGTTGTTTGAATTATTGTTGAGAATGGAACGGGAAGAAAGGAAGTATAAATTAATAACTAAAATATTTTTATTTTAATGTCGTTGTGATATTATAATTTTGTCAATATAAGGCAAATGGATCCCTAAATGGAAAAAAATATTTTGAGTTCCGAGATAAAAAAAACATCATCCCACTTAACGTGTAACAAGATACTACCCATAGACACAATTTAAGCCCGGATATCGTTATTAATTTTATTTAATACTAGCTTTTCCCCGCGACTTCATCTGCAGTTAATTATTCTATTGGTAACCCTATTGATACCTTAGAAAATCTCTATGTATGTATATACCTGTGTTTTCGGTATAGCTTGCTATGCGTTGATGTGCAATAAAGAGTTGTTTTATTGTATTGTAACCCGCGGGAAATACACAATTTTTCAAATTTTTCTCTTCATAAAGGTATGAAGCTATACACTTAGTTACCTCGGACTTCAATGTAAAGCCGTGGGCTCAGAAACCAGGTTCACGAGTATTTGTAAAAAATCACAATAAAATAACTGTAAATTAAAACCGAGGTGGCCTAGTGGTTGGACCCTATTAAGTCCTAGTATAAGCAAAGGGTCTTGGAACCGGGTTTGAACCCGGGCTCACGCCTCTGAGATTTTCGAAATTCATGTGCGAAATTACATTTGAAAGTTACCACGTGCTTTAAGTGAAGGAAAACGTCGTAATACAACCTGCACAAATCTGCGTAGTCCCTAATTCAATGGTGTACGTGAATTTCCCAATCCGCACTGGGTCTGTATGGGAACTACGGCCCAAGCTGTCACGTTCTGAGAGGACACCTATGCCCAGCAGTGAGACGTATACTATAGTTTGGGATGATGATGATGATGATGCTGGTGATGAAAATAAGTAAATCAATGCTTACCACAACTCGGGACATGTTTCAGCTTGTCCTGTGGAGATCCTTATGCATGATCCTAAGACGAGGCGCAGTTTATAAGAGCATCATGTCGTGTGCTATAATTGTCGAATTAAGAATTTAATCAATCTAAACTAGTTCAAGTTGCAAGCAATCTATCTATAATACTTACTCGACGTCTGTCTGTATGTTTGTGTATTCTACAAGTTCTGTATAATTTCATTCTACGCTATATGAAGCTGGAATAAAGAAATCTACAGGGTTAAATTAAACGGGGTGCAAAATTAGTGCTTCAAGCTCAGTTAATACCTACCTGGTCAACATGCGATTATTAAATTGGCTCATTTGTTCCCATCACGAATTCCTAAGACTGTCCTGGGCGTGGTAGGTATTAATTAACATGAGTGAAAATTGCGAAGGTTATAATACATTTATTTTTAACTAGCTTTTACCCGCGGCTTCGCACGCGTAAACTATTCGGTGTGGTAGCTGCAATTGAAATTTTCGGGATTTTACAAAATTCTCCTGGAAATTTCCAATATTTATATCGTGGTCTTCATTGAGGTTGTGTTGTGAATAACTGTACAAAATTCAAGACTCTAAACCCAGTGCTGAAGTTTCAAAATTTTTCCCTATCCAAATTCAAATGCAAAATTCAAATTCAAATCATTTACTCAGTAAATAGGCCGCAATGGGCACTTTTACACGTCATTTTTTATACCTCCAGCACTTTCGGAAAGACCATCATTGCCAAGAAGAATGCGTCGCAAGAAACTTGGCAGAAAGTAATTTTTTCAAAATAATAATTATAATATTAAAAACTAAATATAATTAAAGAAAAAATAAATAATAATAATAATAATACAGGGATGTATGGGGTCCCTTAGTTACAAAACTATACCGTGGGAATATCGGGATAAAAAGTAGCGTACTTATGTGTTATTCCAGACATACGGCTACCTACATCCAAATTTCATGCCTCCTAGCCTAGCGACATTTTATTACGAGTGGTATTCCTAGGTCATAAAAGTAATATGGTTTAAGTATCTAAGTCCTTTTAAATTTCATACCCTCAATCTAGGCTATCGGTTTTTATTTCAAGATGGGACTTCGTGGGAAAAAAAATTTGTGATTAAGGTCAGCTACCTTATACCAAATTTATGGCTCTTAGCCCGTGGTTGCTTACCCAATTTTATGTTATTTGACATTTCGGAGTCCTTACGTTATTCCAGCGGCTCTAGTACCAAATTCATACTCGCTAGCCCTAGTATTTTGTATTATATGGGTTATCGGGTAAAAAATAGCCTATGTGTTATTCCAGAGGCCCAGCTACCTACATACCAAAATTCATTTAACCCAGTGGTGTTATTTTGATTTTATTTTAGGTATATGGAATATCGAGTCAAAAATTACGTGTTATTCCAGACGTCCAGCTACCTACAAACCAAATTTCATGACTCTAAGCCCAGCGGTTATTATTTCAAGATTTTATCCCTATCCCGAGGGAATATCAGGATAAAAAGTAGCCTATGTGTTATTCCAGAGGTCCAGCTACCTACATACTAAATTTCATGGCTCTTAGCCCTGCGGTTGTTATTTCAAGATTTTATCCCTAGGTATCCCGTGGGAATATCGGGTCAAAAAGTCACCTATCTGTTATTCCAGACGTCCGACTACCTACATACCAAATTTCATGACTCTAAGCCCAGCGGTTATTATTTCAAGATTTTATCCCTATCCCGGGGGAATATCGGGATAAAAAGTAGCTTATGTGTTATTCTAGAGGTCCAGCTACCTACATACCAAATTTCATGACTCTAAGCCCAGAGGTTGTTATTTCGAGATTTTATCCCTATCCCGTGGGAATACCGGGATTAAAAGTGTCCTATGTTTTAATCCAAGTTATAAACTAACTTTTCGCCAAATTTCATCCAAATCCGTCCAGCCGTTTCAGCGTGAAAGAGTAACAAACATACTCACTCACTCACTCACTCACTCACAAACTTTCGCATTTATAATATTAGTAGGATTAAATAAATTCGAGTAAAAACTTTGGCAAGCGATTCCAAACGTGTCGCTAGTCATGCTTCGGAAATGGAATTAATAAAAAAAAACAATGGAACAATTCAATCGGCAGTTGTGCCATAATTACGTCGTTAATTGCCTGGTACAGAGCTCCACTAAATTTACATTGTACCTACCTATAATTATAGGTCTTTGTACAGTGAAGGGCATTAATATATAAACGTTTTCCAAAAGTATGTTTATGTAAGCAAAAGATTTTTTTCTACCTAATACAATGAAATGAACGTTCAAAATGATGTAGCTAAATAAGTCTTAAAACGTCCATCAAAATAATGTATAATATTTGTAATAAAAAAAATATTTAATGAAATAAATAACTTAATCACAATAATAGTGTACCTATGCGCCCTTATCGCTCCCAATTTCTAAATAATATATCTGTGTTATTCTCATTCCTTTAAAAAATATGTTCCTACCGTAAAATTACACACATTTATCGACGAGTAAGTACAGCTAGGTACATAAATATAGAAAATACATAGATTTAAGTATTAAGTGGGTGGTGAGGAATTTGCATTCCCTCAATGAGGGCTATCGTTTTTTGTCTCACTAGATGGCGCACTGTTGCGTGAGGAAACAAATTTTAGATTAAAATCACAAAATTATCCTAATTATAAATAAACCCGCGTAGCTCACCCAAAAACTATGAGATTTGACATTTCGGAGACCTCACGCTACACTAGCGCCTCTAGTGGCGAATTCATACGCGATAGCCCTCATTTTGTATTATTGATAGGTTATGGGCCCAGCGAATGCACACTGCGCGACTCTAGTGTGTTTCACCCACATTTTATTGTTCATGTTCGCGAGATGGTATACGCTGATTTCGTTTTAGAAATATGTACTTATATCACAAATTAAGCGGCCGGCGAAGTGCCAGTACCTACCGATATGGCGGTGTTTCATGATATGGCTAGGAATTTCGTGATCTGCCTCAACTGGGCAAATCCAGAAATGGCGGCGTTTCATGATATGCCTAGGAATTTCATGATCTGCCTAAACGTCACTAGCCAAATCGTTAAACGGTGAGTTTTGAACACAGATATTTGAACGATATGGCGGATGTCTCTTAGCCATTTCACGCTATGCCTAGGAATTTCGTGATCTGCTAGATTTTACGATCGGCCGCCGACATATACTGATCTGTTTTCAAGTGACTTGGTTGGAGGCGGCGTAGTGTAACTGGTCGGTCTATTATACTCTGCACGGATAACTATCAGATGTGGGTTCACATCCCGTTGGCGCACCCGAAAAAGTTTTTTATTTTTAAAATCTGCTTGTGGCTGCTTGCTTTCTTGTGGTTTTACCTTGTGTATCGTGGGGGACACCCCAATAGAACAATCTCTGTCCAGGTGGATGATATTTATTTTGAAAATGAAAATATTTTGTAAATTAATTAATAAATAAAATAAAATTTGACGACCGGATGGCCAAGTGGTTAGAGAATCTGACTACGAAGCTTGAGGTCCCGGGTTCGATTCCCGGCCGGGGCAGATATTTGTATGAACAATACGAATGTTTGTTCTCGGGTCTTGGACTTGTTTAATATGTATTTAAGTATGTATTTATCTATGTTTATCCGTTGCCTAGTATCCATAGTACAAGCTTTGCTTAGTTTGGGACTAGGTCGATTGATGTCAATTGTCCCATAATATTTATTTATTTATTAATAACGATTTACTATGGAATCATTTTTTTGCTGCATGGCGCTTCTAAGTAGTAGGTACATGAAGCAATTTCGCCTAAAGAAACAATATGGTGTGTTATGATGAGACATTCTCTATTGTGACGTGTCCCACGCTACTTATAAGTACAAGAAAATAGTTAAATCATTTTGGAGAGCAGAGAATCAAATAAAATATCAAGTTGTTTTTTTTATATAAGTCAGCTTGTGTGTTGGTAGAATAAAAAACAATAAAAATAATAAAACAATGAAGCAATAAAAAATTGTTCATTAATTACAGGTTTATTAATACAAAGCGAATATCAAGAGAATAGAACAAAGTATAAAAAATACAATTGAATCCTTAAAAAGATATACATAGCCTTTTGAATTTAAACTCGATTTATAATTGTATTATGGAGTATTAATTTCGTTGTTTTTATTTGCCGCCGCGTGCTAGGGGGTTGGGGTCTGAAACAATAATAAAGAATTAATATTAATCAAAATTAAAACTGATAATTTCTGAGGACTACCGGGGGAAGACAAGGCATGCAGAACTCTTTAAATTAATCAAATAATTAAAAGTTTAATTTAAACAAAAACAGGTACATAATCGTCATCGTGTCATCATACTTTGCCAATAAGTACATTTCTATTTTTATCAGTTATAATTATAAGTGTTCATTCTGAGCTACGTTGAGACCAACAGGTATTTAATAAAATTCGTAGAAAAGAAATTTCAACTTTTTTACAAAATTTTATTTTGTGTTTATTACAAATTATTGCTAATCGAATTTCACCTGTTTCTAGTGCGGCCGGATTGACTTCGTTATGTACAGAGGGTCTACTTACTACGAAATTAGAAAATCGAAGTTCGTGTCGTGATGCCCCTCTCACTCTAGTATTAAATAGTATGCCTCAGAGGGATGGAACGAAATGAATGATTCGTAGTAACCCCGCAGTTACTAGGGATCGTAAAATGTGAGCAAAACCGATTGAAATGACGTAAGACAATTATGACAACCCTAGCACTACAATGAATTTTTCATCACACTTGCTCGTAAACAGTGTCGTAACATGCAGGCTACCTTGGTTGCAACCCCCCAAATAAAACCCTCGACCTTAATGTGAGTCATTGCCCGTACTAATTTTCTTGTCATGAAGCCCAAGGTCGGTAAATGAGTCAATGCCCGTACTGATAGTGCAGTGCATGGCGCGGAGGCGCAGCACGCCGCGCATCACATGAACGCGGGGAAGCTCGCTGGCGCTGTCCGAGAGCGCAGCCTAAGATATCGGCCATTTTTGTAAGAATAATATTTATTCTTTCACAAATATACAATTTTACTCGCAAATGTGATGAAAAACATTGTATGTGGCACGGGCGGTACTGGAATTACGAACATCGACTCATTAAAGCCCTCAGTCTTCGACTTCGGGCTTCTAATAGAATCTCGTTCGTAATTCCTCACTTACCGCCCTTAAGACACAATGTACTATTGCTCGCATTTTACGAACTGATAGTCAAATATATATCTATTGTAACTAACATAGTTTATATGACAATGCGTCATAAAAAAGATAACATGTAAATAAAAGTACGTCTTAAAAGTATTTTTTTTACAAAAACTTATTACACTCACATTGTTTCGGAGGGTAGTTCTGCGATTGGCCTGTAAAAAAAACAAACTTTAAAATTCATAATATTTACATCGACGGTATGGAACCTTCTGATAGGGTCCCGAAGGTCTGCCTGTAAAATTTAATACAACTAATAATGTATTTGACTTTAGTTTTTGCTTTTTGAGAGAAGTCTCTTCGTTCCATTCTCCATACAAACGTAGTCCCGGTCTCATTTGAAAACTAGGCAACAGAAATAGATGTTTTTTTTTAGGTATGGACTAGACGTTAATATCTATGCCTGCGGTTTTTTAGATTTTCATATAAATGTGTAATATCAGAATTACAGGAGCTCAAAAGTCGACAAAAAAAAGATTTGGTGCGACGGCACCTTAATCACATTTAAGTTCGTGCAGGCATGGTAAATGAAAAATTAACAAGTTAATATCAAATACCCATAACTTAATCATAATAAGTTAAGGTTGGCTGGTGTACAGGGATTATTCCACCTTTTTATATGTACGAGTATCTCAGTTTCTCAATTGTATTTTATTTCTTTTCTTTTGTTCCTACAATAAACAGTTTACATGCATAAAAATAAACCTAAATATAGACATTTTGGATAGAACAGCGTAGCGTCGTGTCTATTACCTAGAGTTCACCAGCTCCGCTTAATTAAAAAGCCGAGTTTAGACTTGCAAGAAAAATCGTGCAAGTTGCATTACATTGCGGCGCTCGATTGACCACTACAATCTCGTTGGCTTGACGGCCTCGCAATGTATTGCAACTTGCACGATATTTTTTGCAAGTCTAAACTCGGCTTTAGGCTGGATAATGAAAAAATAAAGATATTTTTTTCTTACCAGATGGACGATAGAAGGACGAGTCCTCAGCTGTAATGACAAGGTTTTTTTTTATTATTAATAGGTAATAGTAAAAAAAGTAAGAATTGTTCATCATTGAACATGGCGATTGATTAGAGGGTTTTTCAACAGGCGAAATATCGCTAGATGGCGTTAGTATCGTGAGGTTATTATTAAGCGATATAATGGTCATAATGCAATGAAAAAAATAAAATAAAGTATTAATAATTTACATTAAATGATTTGACAAATTTAAATCTACCTGAATCTGGATGTTCTCATATTTATTTTGTTTTCTGTTGATTACTTTCAAATTAGAAGTAAATATTGTATTTAATTTATTAAACTTAAGGATTTTTGATTTATTATGTTAGTCAACTTACGACCGGATGGTAAGTAGAAGCCTTCGTCTGGATTTGAAACTGAAAATTTAATAGTATTTTTTTTATTTTATTTGTTTTTTTTTTGGTATTTTAATTGTATTTTACTTACTGACTGGAGGATAGTTCGGGGCATTGGCTAAAAAGAATAATGTTTATTTTTAAATTTTATTTATATTTTAAATTTTACTTTAATTAAATGCTTCATTTACACTTACGATCAGAGGGTTGGTAGAAGGCAGGGTCCAAGTCCACGACTGAAGAGAAATAAAATTAAATATTAAACTTTCGTAATTTACATTTTTCAATTATTTTTAATCCTTTACTTAGTTATAGATACTTAATTAGGTACAATCTACGAAAGGGCCGTGCGGTGCTGTAAAAGGTTTTCAAATATTTAGTTGGGTACTTATTATAAATGAAGAGATATTTTAAACTATTATTTTTCATTTGCTTAATATTTGCTTCATTTTTACTTACGGTCAGAGGGTTGGTAAAACGCAGAGTCCACGTCTGAAGAGAAATTAAAAAAAATTAACGTCTATAACTCTTTTTTTGACAAATTTATTAAGTTAGACACTTACTATCTATCACAGGCCCTTGCGCTGTAAAAGGTTTTAAAATAGTTAATAACTGAATACAATTTATAAATTTGAACTTTATTAATATTTGCTTCATTTTTACTTACGGTCAGAGGGCCGGTAAAATGCTGCGTCCACGACTAAAGAAAAATTTAATCAAGTTTAAGGATTTTGTAGGTAGGTATAATTTTGTCATAATTTAACTCAAATATTTTGTAATAAAATAAAATATTTAACTTACTATCTAGTATCGGGCCTTGTGGTGCTGTGAAAATTTTCATAACATTAATTCTGTATATTTCAGTTGGGGTTTTATAGTTCTTATATATTTTACTTCATTTTCACTTACGATCGGATGGTCTATAGAAGGCCGGATCCACGACTGGAAAAAATTAGGATAGATACCTATAGATTTTTACTATGTAATATATATTAAATAATGTTATTTTTGTTATATTTTAATTTTGTAAATTAATTTGTACTCACTATCTAAGGGTGCTTGTGGTTCTGAAAAATATTAATTACTGTTGTAAAATTTTAAATATATTTTTCAAATTTCATTTTATTTCATTTATTTTTTACTTACGGGCCCCCGGTTGGTAGGACGGCGGATCAACGACTGCGAAATAACAGTTATTTTTACGAATTATGTAAATAAAAAAATACTTGATGATTTCTTAATCCCAACACCAGTAGGTAAAACACATAATATAAAAAAAATCAAATTCAAAATACGACACGAAGACAACACAACATAAACGCTTAGAAATGATTTAAACTCACACGCAGGAGCTATGGAAGGCTGTTCCGGATCTGTTTGGAAATTTAAATAATTATAGATCATAATGTTATATGGACGCATTAATTTGTAAAATTTACTTAATTTTTTAACACGTAGCGATAGAGCCATCCATGAAGTACGTCACACCATATTGACCATTTTTACCTCCCCCCCCCCTCCCCTGTCACGCCTATTGCTATAAAATTTGCAATTATTTTGTTCAAGCCCCCCCTCCCCCTAAATGTGTGACGTACTTTATGGATGACCCCCTAATAAATATGGATTATTCCCAGTTCAGGTAGGTTTTTTTATTACATTTTGTATTTGTTTTTTTTTAAAGGTTGATCGTGTAAACTTACTGTTTACTGATGGTCTGCCAAAAGCCGCGTCATCAACTGTGCAGATATAAAAATACATGTATACATATGTTAGTTCACATATAATGATGATATTAAGCGGAGTTAGATTACTTGTCAGATATACTTGTTAGTTAAGTTTATGAAATAATTAAATTATGGCTCTGCCCATCAGAGGGCAATTTTGCCGTCTCGTGGGTTTTGCGGCTGTTCGGTAAAAAAAAACAGAAAACGAAGTATGAGAGGAGACGGTGGATGAATGGTCAACTGTGTTATAGGGTGGATTCCACTGAATTATTAACTAAATATAGTATGTTAACTAACGGTGCAGGGTGCTTTATTTGTCAACAAACATACGATAACAAGCGAGAGTTGACAGAATGATACTTAGGTAATATGAGGCGGGAGATAGGAGACAGATAGAAAAATTTATCCTGTACTCGTCAATACTGACTGCCTTTTATTTTTCATGTTTACATGACTTTCTTTAAAGACTTGGACAAAATATAACAAGCATATAAGTATGTAAGATTTTATAATTTCGAGTATCGAATATATTTTCAAAAAAAGATTTGTTACACAATCACAGCTATATAGGTTTTTTTTTTATACGACTGGAAGGCAAACGAGCAAGTGGGTGTCCTGATGGTAAGAGATCACCACCGCCCATAAACATCTGCAACACCAGGGGTATTGCAGATACGTTGCCAACCTAGAGGCCTAAGATGGAATACCTCAAGTGCCAGTAATTTCACCGGCTGTCTTACTCTCCACGCCGAAACACAACAGTGTAAGCACTGCTGCTTCACGGCAGGATTAGCGAGCAAGATGGTGGTAGCCATCCGGGCTGCTTGCGGGTGGTACTTAATTCTTTTTAAACCGGATGTTCGTCATCTTTCTTGTGCCATTTACCTAATCATTATGTTCACTTGCTTAGACGATAATATTTTTAGTCACTTACCGATGCCAGAGTTGCCACCTGCGGATGCTGAAAACCAAAATATTTGCCCAATTAGATAAGTACTTAAGTATCCTGGTGGTCCGACTAGAATCGTCTATGAAGGACGGAATACTCTTCAATGGTTAATGGCATCGACTTGAAATTTGGCATGGATAGTAGTTTAGATGAAGATAAAAGTATAATCAGCAAAAAGTACAGGCAGCAAAAAACTTGTATTAAAAAAAATGATGGTTTTTATTATTAAAAATAAAAGTTATATACTGACTCGGTATATGTATAAAAGCTTGTAAAAAATGAATATTATTATTATATGATTATTTTTCAGTCCATTTACATAATGTTTTAAGGGATGGGGTATAAAAAAAATGGACTACCGGATTCCTCGCAACATTCAGAATCATAATTTGCAAGCTTTTCCGAGTTCAAAGCTATTCACAGAATGCGGTCCCCTAATTTTGCATACGCAACTTCCCTTGGCGCCTGCTCTAGTACAGTCAAGGGCAAACATATCGACACGGCCAAAGTTGCAAAAATATGTATACACGACTTTATGCATTTAACATTAAGGCCGTGTATACATATTTTTGCTACTTTGGCCGTGTCGATATCTTTGCCCTTGACTGTACATTGCGGAATGTAGTTTAAATGACAATGCAAGTAGGTGGGTACAGTCAAGGGAAAAGATATTGACACGGCCAAAGTTACAAAAATATGTATACACGACTTTATGCACTTAACATTAAGGCCGTGTATACATATTTTTGCTACTTTGGCCGTGTCGATATCTTTGCCCTTGACTGTACACTGCGGAATGTAGTTTAATTGACAATGCAAGTAGGTAGGTACAGTCAAGGGCAAAGATATCGACACGGCCAAAGTTACAAAAATATGTATACACGACTTTATACACTTAACATTAAGGCTGTGTATACATATTTTTGCTACTTTGGCCGTGTCGATATCCTTGCCCTTGACTGTACAAAAAGCGAAAAAACTTGTATTACAAGTACATTTAAAAAAAAAACTTTTTAAGTATATTGTGTACTTACGTCTGTAGAAAGAAGAGTCGATGCCTGCAAAAAGAACAACGAGTTTTAGTGACTAATTTTTATTTTTAAAACCCTTAATTATTTTATTTTGGCACCACAAATCTACTTGACGAACTAACAGAACTACGGAGTGCCTTTTAAGTCAAAATTCGACAGTTAATTCAATAAAATATATAGTAAAAATCCGAACAAATTGAATGAGTGAATTAAATTTGCTGCCAGCGTCCAAAGATTGTATAAAGACAAATTTTAAATAATGTCTATTTGCATTAAAAAATATGTTCAATTTGGAGCAATGATCCACATCCATGATTCTTTATTATCTGAATGTGTAAACCCTAGCAAAGTAACTAGCTACGAATATATTTGTTAATTATGATCGACCTACGACAGGTCGAAAGATTTGTTCTATCAATATGTTAATTCATTAATCCAAATAAGTCTAATTTTAGATTCCGGACCTTGCGGGCTTTTTATACATGCTCTAAGTATACTTCATTTATTTTAGCATTTGAAAAAGGGTCAATCTTGAAGAGTCTTTCAATTAAACGATAGCTTTAAAAAAGTATATAGTGTTACTTATGAAACCAAAAGAATGTAAATGACCCTGCTGTGATGTCCTTGCTATACGGGTATAAAATTGTTACTTGTTGTTTTTTAATGAAAGACACGTCAAGATTGCTTACCTTCTTTCTAATGCTAAGAAAAACGAAGTACATATTTATAAGGTTCTACAGTCATAGGTACATACCTTGGCCAGAATTGTCGACAACGTGAACTAGAATAAAACATTCACAAGTTAAATAGATGTATGATAAAAGCACACGATTTACGAACAAACAACAGAGTTTATATACCTGGGTCAGGTTGTTCAACGACATGGACTGCAAGAGACAAAACAAGCGTTATAAATAGTGCTAAACTACTTGAATGGATCTATTTTTTAAGTGACTTTTTGGTACCTTTGTTAGGATCGCTGTTGTCCACTACGTTTACTGAAAGAGAGTAAAATGTCTCTTTAACAGTGAAGTATAAAGCATAGGAACAAAAAATGCTGTGTATCCATAGCGTACACATTAAGCAGGTACAATAAGTAAAAGTTTGGTACCTCCTCCTGGATTGTTGTTGTCCACAACGTTCACTGAAAGAGACATGAACATTTAGACATTAAGATTTAGACCCACCACAGCACAGAAACAGAACCGCTTTAGGAAATGTATGAATGATGACGGACAGTTAATGAGTTTGATTTTGGGACTCACCTTGTGAAGCAGCCATGGCTACGAGTACCAGAAGCAAGATCTGGAAAACGAAGAAATGCTTCATTTTGTATTCAATTCTCACAACACGCCAAGGGAAGATTCAATATTATTCGGCTGAATCTCGGTTAATATTGCTTCGTTATCTTCTAGATAAGATACCGTCCGGGCACAAAACTCGCAGAGCTATGCACGACGTGGTGATTCATCTTATTTAAATACATGGATGTTTTAACCAGATTGCTTGCAATTTTATTCTATTTCGTGTGTGCCAAATTCTACAAGTAATGGTAAATATCCTATGCAATTTTGTTGACACTATATGTACCTACTAAGAAAGTTACTGTGGATTTACGAACTGGTGTTCCGTATATTCGTGTCTGGTGGTTTGGTTTGCTGCCTCTCATGCAGAGTAGCGTGCACTCAAGCCCGGACTAGCACTTTAGAGTTTTTCGTATTTTGTGTGCAAATGAGGTATATTTTTAATTCACCACACCTGTGAAACATAGCGCTAGATTCCATAAAAATCAAAATGAGGACGGACTATATCAAAAAATATAGGATATTACTAGTAAACTACAGTGAAAGAAGGTTGCACCGAATAACCTGTACATATTAACACAATAATTATACACTCATCAAAAGTCCTTAAGGATATTTTTATCCCTAGACAGACAGAACATTTCTATAGGCATATTACTACTGAGTAAAAACACCAAATTTCTTTAGCGATAATGAGTACCTATCCATCCCGCAAGACTTTTTTGATGTATGTGTACATACCCATACCTGTTTGCTTATCTAGTATGTAAACCAGTCTATGGATCTCCAAAAATAGAATAAAGATGGGAAACCCATTATGTCTCAAGGTTGCACAACTAAAACGCCGACTATTCAATGTTTTTAGCATTTAATGAACAAATACTACTACGCTAACATTTGTCGGGTCAATATTGTGTCCTTGGAGTACTTATTTGTTTTTCTATTCGTAAATTCGAAAACATTTAATACAATTTTCGAGAAAGGTGTTGATGGGACGAGTTTTTTGATGATATTTTTTTAATGTCTGTTATCATTTAAAACTGGAGAACAAATTTATTATCTACATGCTAAACAGTCTCATCATGTTTAATATCTACTAGGCTTAAATAGGTATTAGTGAAGATTCATGTTTTTGTCGAGGAATATTACTTAATTACCTATTTAAATAGGCACCTAAAGTGTTTTTCTCAAACATTGTGAGAAAATAACAAATATTTATAAAAATCTTTTTTTGTACGAGCAGTTTTTCTAAGTAGGTACCTATAGCTACTTTTGGACCTAGGTACTTATTACCCGCCTTTTTACGAGAGTTTTGCTTTTCGAGAGTATGTATATCGTAAGTAGGTATGTCTATTTCTTTAGTAAATATCTTAGCCTATGAATAATATAACGATCACTTTAAGTGAGTGAAATTCTACTTACAACATTTACCCGAAAAACAAGCATTCCAAGTTAAATAAAAGTTTATAAAAACTCATTTACAAAAACAAAATGATGTCTTCCTCTTTTTTGGAAATCTAAACAAGTTGGTAGGTTTACTGCATAGAAATAGAATCCGGTCAAACAGAACAAAACAAACTGATGTTACCGCCTTCTTTTTTTTAATGATAGACATTTTATAAAGAAAGTTTCAAAAAATCTTGTACATACCTACCCTACGACCTGCGATTAAAAACAAGCGGTTAGCTCGGCTACAGTTATGGAATTATTTTTTTGGTCATTTCAATTTTATATGCAATTTTTAAAAGTTTTAAAAAGTTAGCAAGGAAGGAGAAAATGGAAAAATGAATGGTTCTAAATTCAACTGTTTTTCAGTAAATAATTATTGCATACTTAGGTCCCGTACGCGCTGCGAATTTTCACGGCGTGGTTTTTTTCTCGCAATTCTATAACACATTGAATCTTATAATACCAGGTTCCGCACTGGCGGTACAAAATTCCCAAATAAATTGTATTTCGAGCACAGAATATAATTCGCGAGAATAAATATCGCGCGAGGAAAATTTGCAGTGCGGACGGGGCCTTAATTTTTCTAATTTAGTACATACTTTTACGAAAAAGTATGTGAGCAGTTTTTTTACGTAGGTACTTCTACAAAAACATGCTCCTAAAAATCTGTAATCTATTTATCATATCTATTTTTTATTCTATCCAAAATGTATCTATGTATTTGTTTATCTTATCTCTCAGTAAAAGCTGTATCATGTCATATACAGACGAACATTACGATGTTAGTATCTATATCAAAACCGGCGAAAAAGATAGATGTGATTGATTAATATGCTACCTAATTAAAATTTCTATGACATTTTGGCGAAGTCGTATTAAGAGTCAGGTCTTTGTTTAGAGTAGGTACATACACTCTTTTTTTTATTCAACTGGATGGCAAACGAGCAAGTGGGTCTCCTGATGCACAAGGTCCTACCACCTGCACTTACCCTACACTACACTTACCGTGATATTTAGATGTAGAGAAATAGTGGAACGACTCACGAATCGTCTTATTGTGAAACACTAATTAGCTCCTGATATTTTATATGACAGATGTTTATCATGACTTCTCTATTGATTTGAACTAAATAAACAATGACGCCATCATGTAGTTTTTTTTATTTCATGTCGCTGGCAAGCGAGCATGCGGGTCACCTGATGGTAAGTGATCACCGCCGCCCATGGACACCTACATTATTATTATTATTCATTTAAAAATATGAAGAAACAAATCAGAGAGTAGAGTAGTGTATATTCAACCATTCAACCTTTTCACAATAAATGCCCAAGTCATTTTCTTGATTTAGTACTCAGATTAGGAAGTACAATTACAAATACTTACTTATGTATATACATATGACTTACAGTTGTACATACCTATACATATAAACACATGTAATATGATAAAAAGTATTCCTTTTTGCATTAAAGAACAAAATTAATCAATTCGATTTTGGTTGAAATATAGAAGAAAAGAAGCTATAATAATCACATGGTAACCAATTGGTTGTTTCGGAAATGAAGCATCATAATTAGCCGTTTCTTATTTTAAGCACATCTTACCTATCTGAGGTAAACTGAATAAAACTCTGAGTAAAAATTTACACTAAACTGTCACTTGTTTTTTTGCGTATGTAAATGCATAGCTTCTCTAACTTTTTGTAAAACCAATTACACTGACAAGAAAGTAAGGAATAATTTAATAAGTGGGCATTAATCGCACTTGTTTATCAGATTAATGCCGATTAAAGAGTGGCCAGATTTTAAAAAAAACCACTGCGATAGTGTGCTCTACTTTTTCAATCGATAAACACTGAAATGGTTTCGCTAAAAGCGTTGTGTACGTGAAACAAAAAAGCTGGGTTTGTTTGAATTGCTAAATATAAATTAGACGAGTTTTTAGACACGGAGTACATAGCTATAGGCTGTACTCTATTCGAGTTAGCGAGGTATTGTAGTACCTAACTGAAAGGACACAGTCACACATGCGTGATTGGTTAAAGACACGATCCTATGCTTGTACTATTACCTATCTATACTGTGCCCTAAGCACAAAACATCTAAGCTACAAAAACGAATCAGCAGCTTGAGAGGTGTCTTACAGCAGAGCTCGTAAACTTGAATAGAATAATACTTAGGGGCTGTTTCACCATCCATTGATTAGCGTTAACCGACGGTTAAATGTGATGCCGTCTCAGTCTATTCGAACAAAACAAATAGAGACAGCATCACACCTAACCGCCAGTTAACACTAATCAATGGATGGTGAAACAGCCCCTTAGAATGGTATAACCCTATCCCAAATTCGCCCTAGCGAAATACATATTCAGTTTAACTGAAATGTGCTTTTGTCCCTAGAGTTCAATATTACACGGAAATCATAATATAATATTATGAGGTATTCAGACGTCTTTGAGGTTGATACTAGTTCTAAACGAGCAATTCTTGTTTATATTGCATATGCAACGAAAACCTCGTAAACGATTATTTCTAAGAGTTTCTTTCTCGTATAACTCCACGAGCACGACGAATTCGAAACACGCCGTAGCTCGGCCGCTGAAGTACTGTCAACCAATTTAATTCCTATGCCATCATAGAACCGTGTCGTAATGACTAATGTCATTTTTCGTCATACGCTAAACATTGTTAAAGACAAATAATGTATTTACTACATATGACAGGGATCCGTGGTCGCCTACGAATCCAATTGGTTGGTTGTAAACTACCTATATAACCTTTTATATACGTTTGTTTTCTAAGCAGAAATAGAAAGTAAGAAAGAAAATCCATTTATTCACAACAAAACAAGACACAACAATATTATTAGTATTATTACAAATACAAATATAACAAGATGAAGTAAGTATAAAGAGTTTGTCATTGTGGTTTGTTTTGGCAAATTTCTCTTATGCTATTTGGTATGGACTTAAACACAGATCACGAGTCATTGTTTATTTATGAAATAAGCACTTAAATTCAACTAAGTGTAAGAAACAACAACAATAAATAAAAATAGTTTTGAGGTTTCAATTCGTGAATAAAATAAGTCTACTTTTGCAGAGTCGAGAGCTCAAGCGTAAACACATACATAATATCGACATTCATTGTCAAAATATCTACCTAAAAAAGAAAAACAGCTATATAGGTACTAAACATATTTTTTCACTTTTATGCTCTTAAAATGTTACTTTACTCTCTGCATATCGGGACTAAAGCTCCTTTTTATTCTCTACAGATTAGTGTTTTTTTTTTAATTTGCGTTGTAAACCCCTAAATAGCAAACATGGTGTCTTTAGGCATGGAAATAACCTCAAAATTACAACTGTGCAAAAATATAAAAAAACACGATTTAATTTCGTGAAACACAATTAATGATTAGGAATATGAATTTATTCAATTATATTAAGGATTAATTCATTTTATTATGCATATTAGTCCAATTAGTTTATAATAGTTTTCAATTTTGAAACTTTTGGCTAAATAAATATGCAAGCTTTTAAAGCGTCACTTTATATACAATAAAAGAAAATAAAAACCGCGCAACATTTTTTTTTCTATTTGAATTTTGAACAGATGGCCTGTCCATTAGTCGAGCGTACGTTTTTAAAAAGTAATATTGTAATTTTGAATAAAACATTGTTTTTTTTCCTCGCATATAAAGTGAAAAGTAGAGTGTTTAACTCGAGACTAAACAACTATAATGCCACTCGAACTATAGTCAGCTCTACTATAGTAGCTCGGGTGGCTAAACATCTCGTGTTATTATGGCTTGTTTTAGCCCCTTGTTGAACAATCTACTATTTTAGCTCTTACATTTCCCGGATAAAATGAGGGTGATGGACTGACAGGATAAACAGGCAGACAAACTGGACGAAACTTTAAGCCTTCAATTTTCTGCCATTTTGGCTACGTAGCCCTAGTAACTAAGAATTTGGGACCCAGGCAGTCAGAAACTTAGAGATTATAGTTATATACCTAATGACATATCATGAGAACAAATAAAACGTATTATTGTTGACCTCGATTACTTGAAGTTTCGAAGTATAGGTATTGATCCACTGAACCTGACCGCCAGCCTTGAACGTGAAAGATAAGGGTTATAATTAACTGTATACACTATATTTTCCCAAGTCTAGTTTTTCACTATAAGTTCCCAATCCGCACTGGGCCCGCATGGGAACTATGGCCCAAGCCCTCTTGTTCTGAGAGGAGGCCTGTGCCCAGCAGTGGGACGTATATAGGCTGGGATGATGACTATATTTTCGGTAATCTACTTGTGTTACAGTTGTTTTATTCGGCCTATTAGGTCTATTCTTGTTTCTGATAACCTGTCTATCATTCAAAGGTTAACTGGAAGAGATAACTAATATTATAAGCCTGTGCCTGAAAAGGACAAACCATAGGAGTTTTATCCCAGAAAATTGTAGTTCCCGCTGGATATAGGTAAACGAATTCTTCGCATAAAAAGTCGCGGGCGACAGCTAGTAACTACTAGGTACAGTCAAGTGTAAAAATATGAACTTAAGTATTCAGAGTTCCAAAAATAAGTACCACAGACTCTTATTTCGACGCAATAAGGCCGTAGTAACATATTTTTGAGTGGTTCCAATACTTTATTTTTACCCTTGACTGTACATTACATAGTTACAAAAAAATCGGTTCATAAATGAAAGAGTTCTGAGGTAACAAACAAAAAAATCAAGTGAGTTGATAATATCCCCTCTTTTTGAAGTCGGTTAAAAACGTCATCTTATTCAGTCGGATTTGATAATGATTTTAACTGTCTGTGTAAATTAAACCTGTACACGTACCTATAGCAACATACTTTTGTATTGATAATTGAAAAATTCTGTCCTAAATTAGACACGTTAATTTTAAAATTGCCACGCCCCAACAGGGCATCATTTTTTATAAATTTTTGTAAAAGGTGTTGCAATAAATAAATACTGAATACTGAATACGTTAAATTTAAAACTTACCCCAACAGCCTTCATGATTTAGTTATTGAATTTTAATTTTAATTTCAGGTAACAGCTAACAATGGTTGTTTGACAAACGCCAGGCTTCGACAGTCGTTTTGTCTCATCCAAGCACAGTTTTATACGGCGAGATAACCCCGCGACCTGAACAAATATTGACAGGCTAAACAAATTGTGAATACGAGCGTTTTCCTGTACAAAATCGGCAAACTATAAAGCTGCACAAGCCGCGGTCACTCCAACCGAACTACGATCGGCAAAAATAAAGGTTCATTAATCTCCATATTTTTCTATTATGCTTTTCGCTGATGTAGTTTCAATTAAGTACAAATTTATCGAAAAAAAGATAGCCCTTACCTTCAAAATAGTACACAAGCTTACCTATATGGTATGTTAATTTCGTAGTTTTTACATTCAAAAACATAGCTAGCTCATGGTTTTGCCACTCGGGTTGCCTAGCGAAAATGTGTTCAGCCCAATGCCGCTGCACAGTATATATATAAGCTAAAGCAGTATGGAAGCTACGAACAAATCGATCGAAACGCGCGCTCTACACGGCCCCGAAGGGGGTCTCGCGGTACTGCAGCCGCGGGTGACGCGTCGACACGAGTAGTGGTCGCGTTGCGTGCGCCCTAGACAATCCGCGATATTAAAAAATATACCTGGAAAATATTGTGCAGTGTATAGTTGCTTGAACACGGATCCTTCAAAACCGGGGCTTTCATTTTTTAAACTCCCCGCTGATGTTGAAAGGTAAGAATTACTTATTATTACTAAATAAAATTATTTTTCTTTTAAATAAAACGTTTGGTAATTTTGGTGAAATACCTACCTAGTATTGCCCACTGACTTAAAGGCCATAAATTGTGTTAAATTGTTTTTTTTATACCTAAGCATCTCTATTATTTCAATGTTAGGTACATATTTTTATTGCACTTCTTTCCACACTTTTTCACGTGATTTGTGAATGTGAAACATACATTTGAGCGATAAGTAAGTATATTACTATTGATATACGAGTAGGCTAATAATAGATATAGGATAACACCATTGCATTGCGTATAAAATATGGGTTCAAGCTGCATGTGGCATGCCAAGTGTGTGCATGAAAATTTTTCAATTTCGTTTCACTCTGAAGACCAAACTACCTATTATAGGTAGGAACCTACTTAAAGTTAATTGATGTTCATCTTTCATCAACTTATATATACCTAGCAGGTAATATAATCCATCTCAATCTTTAAAGAGTGATAGGTAGTAAATATATTGACCCGGATAACTCACGTCTTAAATCGAGTTTAGCTCGACATGTTTCGATACTCGTGCTGCGTCATCGGTGTGTGTGAACGTACCCTTACAGAGCGATGTTGTTAGTGTTGTGTGCTACCCTACATTTGACAGTTGTAATGATGATGAAAACGCGGGTAGTCGTGTGCCGGTGTCAGTTTAGTCGGGTAGTCGCGCGAGCAGAGCGGCGGCGCGCAGTGCGCGTGTTGCAGCAGCCGCTGAGTCGTGTTGCTCCGAAGACGAAGGGCTACGGATTATCCCGAAACATGTCGAGCTAAACTCGATTTAAGACGTGAGTTATCCGGGTCAATATATTTAATAGTGAGTCTCACGGTAGTTTCATGTTCAAAAAAGTGATAGGTAGGTACATCGATTTTATTTCATTTTTCTTTGTGCTCCGGCTTTCAGCCTGTTGCAGGCTGCAGATCTCTTGTCTCAGTAATTTGGAGCTGTACCTCATGCCTTGATAAGCTACATATTTAGTTAACTTTTTCTATATTAGCAGACAAAAAATCAATAGGTACAACAAACAAGACAGATAAGACAAAGACGGCAGTTTACAGTTGTTAGGTTACTAGGCACGTTGCGTTCACCCGTCCTAACAACATAACAATTCTCAAAAACGGCATAACTACTTACTTATAAATATCTATCAATAGCACAATCGTAAGGTGTTATTGTTGTTTTAGTTACCTCACTATTTTCCAGAAACCTTTGTTATAATTAACAGCAGCATCGTAAATAAGGAAAATACATATATAGGTACATATGTAGGCAGATCAGTCGCACTTGGCAAGAATAACCAAGTAACAAAAGCGCCTATTGCAAGTTTTATCGCGAGGCGGTAACTAATATAATATTTAATTATCATGTTAGGCGTTTTCAACCTTTAGGTTTTAACGGCACACTTTTCGTTCATCAATGTTTCACCGCATACCAGTAAAAAATGGGTCTACATTAATTCGCATAACTGAATACGCATAATACTCATAAACTACTAATAATTCTCAAGCAAACTTAGCCGTTATAGTTTTCCTTGAAAGTTTGATATACTTACTACCATCCTGAATTTTTTAAAAATTTTCCATCCACCGGTTTAGATTTTAGAGGGGGGGGGACGCTCGATTTTTATGAAAATTTGCACTTTAAAGTTGAATATTTCGCAAACACATCACTGAATCGAAAAATCGTCTTAGCCCCTAATGGTTTTAAAAGACCTATCCAACAATACCCCCACACTATAGGGTTGGATGAGAAAAAAAAATACCCCCACTTTACGTCTATGGGACGTACCCTAAAAAAATTTTTTTTTTAAATTTTGATTGTACCATTTTGTCGGCATAGCTTACATATATGTTCGTGCAAAATTACAGCTTTCTAGCATTGATAGTCCCTGAGCAAAGCCGCGGACGGACAGACAGACAGACAGACATGGCGAAACTATAAGGGTTCCGTTTTTGCCATTTTGGCTCCGGAACCCTAACAAGACCGAAGACGGTAAAGTCCCTTATAGAACCGGACGGAATGTTATGTTCGCGTTGAGGCGTTTTTTGTTTAAAAGACGAGTGAAGTGACGTCGATAACCAGTAAAAGTTCGCAATATCTTTTTTATAAAGTCTTATGTTATGTACCTAATAATTTGTTTCCAAAATATCTTTTACTGCAAAAACTTTCAAATAGGTATTGGAATAAAATATCGTTCGGGAAGAGCGAAATAAAACCTATTCCAAAGTTAACAATTTGGCACAATAACTAAGATTTTAAGTTGCACCTCAACTGTCACCTTCAAGTGACATTTCATAAAAAAAACTATGTCAAGTTTGTTGACAAACGTCCACGAAGGCAAAGAAATCGATTTTTTATCTGGGAAGTCTTATTTAGTTTCTGGAAATTATGAATACTACCATTACTTATGCGACGGATTTGACGACAGGGTAAACAAATTACTAAGATTTACTAAGATTCGCGCTGCCATCGTTCATCCACCATTACCTCTCATATTTCGTTTTCTAGAATTTTTTTACCGTACAACGGCAAAAACTACTAGACACTGGCAAAATTGTCCTCCGATGGACAGAGCCATATTTTTTTAAAGAAACAACAACAAACAAGATTTACTAAGATTTTTGACATAATATCAGTTGTTTCCTAACCTTGGTGATTATTAGACAGAAATGTAACTAACTTATCATAAATACAAGAATTTAAGAAAAAAAAAATAACCATATAAAACTTAACTATAAACTAACTACCTAACTTAAAAACTGATCATAATGTTTTAACTTCTAGTGATATATAAAATTATATAATCAAAATAAATATGTTGTCGAGATTTATGACCAATTAAGCCTAATTTTAATAATTTTACTGCTTTAGGGTTGGGGTTGTGGGTACAGAACATTGCAAACATTATGTTCATGGATGAACAGCAATTACCACCGAAATGGAAGTGTACCATCCATTCAAGCAATCCAGGAGACTCTAGTTGAGTTGGAAGACAAGCCTAGTTCATTTTTAGGGTCAAGGCAATGGATTGGAAGCTTTGAAGTAATGTGTTTTATTTTATCTGATGAAAATTTTTAGTGAATGAATTCCTCCGGAGACAGACAAGAAAACGTTTTCGACACCAATCGTTTTGACAATAACACTGAAAATTAAGGTCCAGGTGGTTTGATACATATTTTACTTAAAAAATATTTTTGTGAAAAACATCAAGCTTTTTGCTAACATAATTTATCTGTACCTGGGCGATCGAGCTTTGCTCGGGCTAAAACTCGGTAACAATCGTTTCCCCAGAGATAAGACTAAGTTAGATCGATTTTTCATCCCCGAAAACCCCTACATACCAAATTTCATCGAAAACGTTGGAGCAATACAAGAATTGCTTGTTTAAAGATATTTATCATTTAACTTACATTATTTATTATACCTACTTTGATGTCAATCTGAGTACTGAAAATGTATCAAATTTGGATTGCAAGATGTGACCTTAAAAATTTACACAGTGCAAGTAAAATAAAAGCTTGTAAAATAACAAGTTGGATATGTTATGTTGCAGGTGTGTCTTGTGTTAGACAAACTGTATGACGTTCCATGTAAAATAATCCATGTGAACAAAGGGGATGACTTGAACACAATAGTGGATACTTTGAAATCACACTTTGAGAAGTTTGGCAGCCCCATAATGATGGGGGGAGATGTTGACTGTTCTTCCAAAGGTATCATGGGCATTCATGTGGACCATGCTGGTGTCAGCCTTTTAGTAGTGGTAAGGAGGTGTCTAATGTTTTTACTAGAATAAAGTCGCACTTGAAATTTCAATTCTATTTAAGCTTTGCCCCAGATCTACAAAATTTTAGGGTCAGACATCTTTCTGTTAAATTTTTTTTTTCTTTTCTATTTTATTCAGATGTAATTTTCAAGAAAAGTAAAATAAATTTGTACTGATTGCATTAACCTCTTCACTGCCAGAGTCATCCAGTTGTGACAGCCAATGGAATGCCTCACACGCCATGGTCTATACATGACCAACATTCAACTTGAAATTTATCCTTCTGCAATGGAATTAAAAATCAAGTTGAATTGTCGCTGGTTTTTCTGTGGCATACACAGCATGTCACTGTTTTGTTGTGGTAAAGAGGATATAGTCCTGATAAAAGTTACTATTCTCTCAAACATTGTATTTATAACAAATTTAATTGATATTGTACCACATTGTAAAGAGGGCAAGGTTGTAGATTTATGTAGTTGATATTGATACCTACACAACACAATGCCTGAAAAGGAGTTGCACAGATGAAGTTTTAGTTGTTATTATTCTACACACTTCCCAATAAGTTTTTTGTTTTTGTTTTCAGGATCCACACTATGTTGGGAAGGAGCAGACCAGAGAATTCTTACAAAACAAAAGTTGGGTAAAATGGCAACCAATAAAGGACTTCCTGAGCTCCTCATTTTATAATTTATGTTTACCGCAAGCTAAATCAAAATACTTTATTTCAATAAAACAAATTCTTTGTAAAAATCAGTCTTTATTCAAATTATCATTAAAATATGCCTTAAAATGCAGAAATCACAGTCTGTAATAATTAAAATTAACCATCATTAAAATAATACTGTAGAGTATGAAAATATGAACACAATGGTTTCTTTATAGATCACAAAAAAGCAAGTAAAAAAAAATTGCCTTCAATTTGAAGATCATTTAACAGGTTCCCTGTCCAAAGCAATGTGCAGCGTTCTTTTGACAAGTCCCCAATCCCTCTTTAATGATAAAGTAATGTAATATCCCCAATGTAATGTCCCCAGAGTCATTTTCATTGGTTATCTAAAGGTTCAAGAATAAAAATAATATAATACGTAATAAATTCTATGATGTATCGAAAGAACAACTGCATTATTTACGTTACATGTGCGTCATGGACGTACCAGTAAGGTCACGCATGAGGCACATGCATGTGCCTCATGGGACAGGGAACCTGTTAAGCTTTTAATCTGATCTGACTATTATAACATACCAGGTGGGCCGGATTTCGCAATACATTGCTTGTCCAATTAAACTATAATAAAAATCATAATACAAGTTTTTTAAAAAGTTGTCGAGCTAAATTAGCTCAAGATTAACCCCCTTATTCATAAAACTTAACAAGCCTATAACTAACAAATGCTTTGTCCCTTTCTGACAAATACAAATGTCGAAGTGACAGATAAGGACAAACGAATTTTAGCGGCATTTCAACTAAAATAGGTTTGATTGTCGTTTATGAATAAGGGGGTTAGAGTAGAAGCTGTGGTTTAATTTTTTGCCTCTGTTACAGGGCCCACCTTGTATATCAAATACAGTGATCTTTTGAGCATTCATTTTAGTGATTCATTTTGATCCACCAAGAAGCTATGGAACTCCAAGGCAGAATAACGTAACCTAACAGTGTTTGAGCTTGTTAGAATCGTCTTAGGGCATATCTGACCAAGAATAGTATCCGAGATCAGATGGAACAGTCAGGCAGGTTTATTGTTTGGTTTACCATTTTAGTTTTTTAAACTGGTGTGGTGTGATGGTTTAGTCCGTGTTCATGATGAGGCACACCCCCTGGAGCACCCAGTGGCTGGGGTGCTCGGCGGTCCACAGGTTAGCCTGGAACACCAGCCCCACCCCCATCGCGTTGCGCCGCGTCGATGTCGTGTACACCGGCGTCGGGATCGTGTTCTGTTACACAATACATGATTAGGTTCTTTTGCAATACACTCGGGAAGCGATGAATACACAGGGCCGGATATAGGGGTCTGGAGACCTTGGGGCAGCGAAGGAGTGCAGGCTCTAAAGGCGAAGAAGACTGTTAGATACGAGTTGTGGATAACGCTCATTTTCGAGCTTAAAGACTCGACCCCTTAAGACTCCAGAGTCTTAAAGACCTCTACTATATTTGACAATTAAATTGGCTTATTTTATGCGTATGGATGCAAGAAACCGTCTTCGCGGCCTTTGAGTCGTTAAGCCTTGAAATGAGCGTTTTTTTACAACACTAATGTTAGACTTCCATTCTATCTGATATCTGACGACTTAGTTAGAATTTTTTTTAACCCCTCCCCTCATGGCGAAAATTTATTTATTTACGTTAGGTCACCGACTTAGGTAGGTACATAATTGTGTTACCCAAATTAAACTCTCTCCTCAACTCAACTATCAAACCCTCAACTCAACTCTTTCTTTCGTAGTAAACACAGATTACTAATATGTAGCTAGCTACAGATAGGACAGTCAATTATTGTTGTTTCCTATTATTGACGTTGTAGCGCTGTTAATTTTACAATCTGTGGTACTTGTTGACAGTCGTAGGGCTTTCCACAGGTCGATATAATCATTATCGATAGTCTCCAGTCAATGCTAGTGATGCGCTCTACGATAAATGGGAGTTACGGATGTCTTGTACTAATTTAATTTTATTCATACTCGTATAAGTTATGAAATAAAACGACCAAGTGTTTTTAATCATTTAGTCATTAAAGGGTTTCTTTCCATTAAATTTATATTTGAATAAAATTTGAACATGGAGCTATTATTGCAAAGGTTAGAAAAACTTTCCTTAGACGAGAGTGGTACACCATGAACCATTTCCTTTTCCGTGAACAGGCAGAATATAATATATTCGATCGAACTGAGTATGGTCAAAATGTCTTTCACATACGCGTTTCAACAACAGTTGACTCTTGGTTAAGCCAGCAAATAAGGGCTAGTCGGTACTAGCCACGACATCCAAAATTATGTAAATAGTCGTTTTTGAGCATGCAAAATAGTTTGTCAGTGGCACTTGTTGAATTACAATCAATAACACAACACTTGAATTTTGCCATATTGGAAGTCAGTAGAATATCACTCGCACTAAACACTACCGCAAGTAGAGTATTGTATTGTTAAACAGAGGAGGATGGCTACTCATGGAACTACAACTCGACAAAACGGGAGGACAACGCAAGAAAATACCCGCACTCAACTCAATGTTTTAAAACACAATGACGGTAAAGGACATGACAGCAAAGAAATGGCGGCGGTCCACAGATTGTAATAATATCATACAAATGGCAGCGCTACAACGTCGATGAATGAAACTAAACTGTCAGGCCCCTGGTAGTAAATTGGCTGTGACAGACGGACGGACAGACAGACAAACAGACACACGAGTGATCTTATAAGGGTTCCGGTTTTCCTTTTGAGTTACGGAACGCTAAAAAGTAAACACTTGAAATTAACTTACGTGTAGAATAATAAATAATAATAGCAGAAAAACAATTGAAATTTTAAAAATGTAGCAATCACCCGATTGTAAAATAAACTCTATGCGAATACATTTAGATTCAACACATCTGAATACATGGCTACAGTGTCTTAAATTATCTAAAGCTACAGTACTAGCGGATGCTAAATTTTAACGAAATTGACGTAGGTATACTCGTAACTAGGCACAGTAAGAACTTATTTATGATCAGCGTCTCTCGTTGACATACCTCTTATTTTTTCTATTCGCTGAGTACAATGTTATTTGCTAAGTTCGAAACTGGATTCTACAGCCAGTGCCCACCAGTGGTACGTATATAAATCGAGCCTGATACTATAGCAGGGTACTTACTTGCAGCTTCAGTTTGTGCGCCTCGATGGGTATGATGTACATGATGGGCAGTTCCGTAACGAGCACTTTGGGGTGCGAGCGACGCAGGCACGCGTCTTCGATGTCCCAGCGCGCGCCCTCCAAGTATAACCCGCGAACGTAGCAGCCCTGACGCCAGTTAATTGTTACTTAAAGTCGGTGCGCTTTATTGCCAAAAGATGATCAAGTACGTTCAAAATATCAGTGGTAGATACATTATAAAAAATTGCGTTATGATTTTTCTTTTTCTTTTCACGTTTAGCTAAAAATGAAATCGTCGGTGATACCGCAATACCGCGTAACTCAGCGTCAGAACAGTACAACGTCAGACTGTTGGTGCAGTGAAAACTATACCTTATGGAAAAAGCTAGTAACGCGGTATTGCAGTACCACCGACGAAATAGTTAATTTATATTTACTGGCCTTTCTTAGCTCTTGGGACCATTTAACTCTTTCCGCTTTACGGGTATTTTTAATGCATACAAGTCCATACGTATAGGACAGTGGACATACAGTGGCGGGGCGCTCCTCGATGTCATCCGCCGAGATGAAGGAGGTGACCCTCGTGAACTGCGTGCTGCGGTCCAGCGGCCACGTGAACAGCCGGCACGCGATCTGCACGTGCGCGATCAGGTACGACTCGGGAATGTGCAGCCCTGACAGCCAGATCACGATCGGCTCCTCCATCGTCGCCTGCAATAGACACCAAACTGTCAACCCCACCGTCTGTCAACATTTTCTGTCTAACTAACTAGTCATAAAATATACTACTGCCTACCGTATTCTTGGTGAAAAAAAAAATGTTTATAATTTATTAAATCAGGCGTTACTTTGCGAAGGTCCATATTAATGAACTAAAAGAATTTCCATGCTCACCCGCGACCTACCGATAGCTAAGCTTATGCAAAATATGCGTGTTCATGCAGTTCCTCCACCTCCACACTGTAAGAACACACACAAATCACACAAACCCATCTATCACCACCACCACACCATCAATTGTTTATTTGTAAAGAAACCTCAGTGCCGACTCTTAGGGGCTGTTTCACCATCCATTGATTAGCGTTAACCGACGGTTCAATGTGATGCCGTCTCCGTCTATTTGAACAAAACAAATAGAGACGGCATCACACCTAACCGCCAGTTAACACTAATCAATGGATGGTGAAACAGCCCCTTTATCTTAATCAACACATGTTGGAAGCCATACTCACCCAGTTAGTGTACTGCAGGGTCCTGGAAGTGAAATGGTCCATCCACCCCCCTAGCCCCTTGCAGGTGGCGGGTGCCAGTGCGCGCCACACTTGCGGCAGCTGCCCGTTGAACAGACTGTACGACACGTTGTCCAATACCGCGTCCATGCCGATCTCTCCGGCCAGCGCCTTGCGGAGGAGAGACAGCGTGGAACCCATCTTTGATACGAGTCGGTTGAATCTGTAGGGTATGGGAGGGAAAACACTAGTACATACCTTGTATAGCGTGGGGGATACTACAATAGGGAGATCCCTCTCCAGGCACATGCGTGCATTAAGTAAATAAATAAATATCACGGGACAATTCACACCAATGAGGGCTATTGTATTTTGTCTCACTAGATGGCGCACTGTTGCGTGAGGTTTTTAAGTGTGGCTTTCAGAGTCTGTTATTACGGGCGTTAAAACAAAGTTTAGATTAAATTCATATTTAAAACACCTTAAAACCGTACCATAAAAATATCAGCAACCACAGTGTTGCTTTAGTCCCGTTTTGTTCGGAAAAAAAGGGAGGACAAAAGTTGCAAAAGACAAAACTGTCTCAAAAGACGACATTCATTGCCCCGTAACGTATAATTGCCATAATGAATTTCAGGTAATGCAAAATATTCACAAAAAAAAATCTAATTTAAATAAACCCGCGTAGCTCACCCAAAAACTATGAGATTTGACATTTCGGAGACCTCACGCTACACTAGCGCCCCTAGCGGCGAATTCATATGCGATAGCCCTCATTGACCTAGTCCCAAAGTAAAGCTTTGCAAAGCTTGTGTTATGGGTACTAAGCAACGGATAAATATAATTATATAGATAGATACATACTTAAATACATATATTAGGTAAACACCCAAGACCCGAGAACAAACATTCGTATTTTTCATACAAATATCTGCCCCGACACGGGAATCGAACCCGGGACCTCAAAGCTTCGTAGTCAGGTTCTCTAACCACTAGGCCATCTGGCCGTCTAATTAAGCACATGGTTCATTAGCTTCTTACAAGCCTACAATGCTTGTGTCACAAAGTTATCAGTGCCACAGAGAGCCACCATGGTCTGCAAATTAATTTCTGCCAAAATTTTTCTGCACTGCACTGGGGTTATGTCAAATACTAGCTGTTGCTCGCGAGTCCGTCCGCGTAGAATTCGTTTAGCGCTATCCCGCGGGAACTATGCAATTTTTCGGTATAAAAATTATCCCACGTCCTTCCCGGGGACTCAAACTATCTGTATACCGAATGTCATCTAAATCGGTTCAGCGGTTTAGACGTGAAGAGGTAACAAACAAACATACTTACAAACTTTCGCATTTATAATATTACTGGGACAAACAACACATATTCAGTGTTTTGCACCAAAAATTGCTTGTTATAGGCAGCTGTCCTATAGTCGACTATTAGCAAAAAAACGAGTAGGTATAGCTATAATAGAAACCAACATACATCACTTCTTATGAGATTATGCAGCGTTTCCACTAATAATGTGCGAGGGTGTGTTGCGAGGGATGTGTTTTTCATGGACCAATAGAAACGCTTCATTTACACATCCTCGCTCTGCTCAGCTGTTTCCACTAGAGATGTGCTATGCGAGGATAAGCGTTTCTAATTGGTTATTGAAAAACACATTCCTCGCAACACATCTACGGACATTATTGGTGGAAACGCTGCTTCATGCCAGCATGCCAGCCCCTAACCCTTTACCTTTCCAACTCCTGCAGCAGGACGACGAGCGTGGGCGTGATGTTCATCTCGAACTGTTTGCGCACGCGCCAGATCTCGTAGAGCGGCGGCAACTTGCCCAGGACGTCCACGGCGATCAGGTCGATGAAGTCCTCGCGGGACATCGCGCCGCCGCCCTCGCCTGTGGGAGGTTATGGTTTAATTCGTGAAACAGTTTCACCTGGTCAGCAAAGGTCGGAAAAAAATCAGTCAGTTCAAAAATCTAAACTAGTTCGTATAGTAGGTACTTGATGGCGCCCCAATGATATCTGTAGTGTAGACTCACCTTTTACGTTCATAGATGGGTGCTAATAAATAATCTATACTGACTGACAGACAATGCACAGCTTAAATCACTGTAGCTAGAGATTTGAAATTTGACAATGAACGGTGTCATTGCTCGCTCTTTAGGAAACTATACCATTTTTTTACAGAGACAACGATCTAGTTCTGTCATTCAATGCAGTAATAGGGCCGGGACGTTTTGCAGGGATGAAAACTCGACAAATGCACCGTTTTATCACAACGAAAGCTAAAGCCGCAAAACACCATACATCGTATTATTAGTATCTATGAAGCTTAAATCAAATTAAATTCTAGACAAACTTTACTATTTCACTCACCGTCGTTTACCGCTAGCAGCGTAACAAAAACAATAAAGTTTAAAACCAGCTGACGTATAGGTAGGTACATTGTTGCATTTAACGCTATCATAATATAAAATTACTTTAATGGGTATTTTATATTCAAATTACTACTCCAGTTTCATCCTCACTGTATATCATTAGACATATGTATCAGGTAATTGACATAAGCAGTGGGTACATAAATATGATCAGCTTAATAAGTGGTCTATCTATATATTTTTTTACAATTTCAAGTTGATGGACACGTTATAACGACATTAAGTCTTCTAGCATGTAAACGATAATGAATTTTAGGGCGGTAGACCACATATTTATCTGATGGTACCTACCCCGTAAATTCACATAAGTATGTTTTATTTATTTAGCATAATAGGCTATAGAACCAAATTCGCATTGTTTTTATTATACCTTCTAATTTTAAGTCCTAAATATGTACTTCTTACCTTTCAAAACTGGAACTAATGCAACAAAGCAGCGTGAAAACATGAGGAAAGTTTTGTTTTATTTGGCAAAATACGATCTAGTTCTACATTTGCAAATCAGTTGCAATCTGGCGCGATGCAGACACTGAACGCTCCGAAGACCAAGTTGTAAGACTTACTGGTCTGCGGCTGCAACTCGATAAGATGCCCCCACATCTCGCGCACAGCTTGGCTGAAGTAGCCGATCTCCGCGTTCGGGTGTAGACCAAACACTTCCGGAGAATTCGCCAAAGGAAGCAGGTCGATGAATTCTGGACGTAACAATACAAGTATCTTTTATTGAACACCGTAAAGCAATAGTGAATTAAAAAAAAAAACAACAAGTAGTTTGGATGAGCATAGCTTGGCGGCGGTAGTGCTAGTGGCGCCCTGTTGCGGCAAAAATTACCAACTATGATTGGTTTTTGGAGTCTGTGTATTTTTTATTTCAACTTTAAATTTGTTACTTTTACGGGTATCCCGTGAAAACCATATCGAAAATATAATTGCCGAGGACCTGGGTACGATTCCCAGCGCTGGTCTCTTTTTCTGGTTTTTCTGTGCATCCATGTCTCAGTTTGTATTTTCGAAATTACCAACTGCCTACTCTGGAATCGCCCCCCAATGCACGCCAATGCATATGGTGATGGCTAGACACATGTGCAAAAGTCCCATAACACTTTTACTTAGGTTTTGTAGTCCCATACCTACGTACCACGAGCACTTTATAAGCGTTGCTGAATTTACGTAATGGTCGGGACAGTTGCTGTCAAAAACGAACTTAGGTTTGGTTAGGTGGTTGTTATTGCTATAAACCAAAAGGTCTAAAACCCTGCTGAAGCAGGAGCGCAGTGGAACTATGTTAGTGTTTCCCAATGAGACAAACAGATGAGACCAAGGAAGCGGAAGCAGAAGGAATGACATGCTATCGATCGTGACAATTCACAGAGTCGGATCTGCAATTATTGTGCCAAAGTCAAATATACTGTTTTATTGACTTTGACGTTATAATCCCAAAATGGCCGAATTGTAGATCCGACTCTGTTATTGTAACTTGTCACCGTCGCTATATTAAACCTAGACGAACGTTTCTGATGGCATAATGCAGGTGTGTTTTCATAAACTCACCAATATACTCGTCGCGCTCGCCGTCGGGCGGTATGACATAGTCGAAGACGGAATCGTGGTAGAAGTGGAACGGCTGGAACTTGTCGAAGAGGAACTCTCCCATGTACTCTTCCATGTAAGTGCCGACCACGCGCCGGTCATAGTCGTCAATCACGCGCCCGCCGTACATCACCTTCCAGTTATAAAGGGAGGGAGAATGAGACAGGGATAATGACACTTGTGTCATTTCCGTGTGTCTTTACTCATGTAAGGTATTCTTTACTTACAACAGCGCTTGATAGTAATAGCTCCGCTGTGGCAGATGCACGATTTGCGGATTTTTGTTGTGACAGATATTGGTGCTGGTCACTGTACCCACTAGCACAGAAAGACAGTTTTACACAACGGGCTGCATTTCATTATACCCGCTCGCCCAGTATCACGGGTGATAATTTTATACATATAGACTACATACGGACCGCGCCCTTATATGTAATCAAAACTCCTATCATTCTTTATCCATTATGGTGAGTTTAGCTATTTCATGTACTATCTGATAGTTCAGCTTTATGACGTAAAGATAACAGCGGAATCTGTATCGTAAATTGTACTCAGCTATCGCCAACGTCCATACCACGTTGAATACACCGGTTCTCGTCCGATCACCGAAGTTAAGCAACGTCGGGCGCGGTCAGTACTTGGATGGGTGACCGCCTGGGAACACCGCGTGCCGTTGGCTTTTTGCTATTTTATACGCTCTTTTATCTTATTCAGTTGCTCAGACCCATAGTTTCTAAGGTAATATTTGCCTTTTCTACTTTTGAGTGTTTTTTATTAAACTACCCTTATTTACCTTTTTCTTCTGGCAAAACCTTTTGCTTTACCAGAGAAGAAATATTGTAATGGACCTACGCGCGAATTATTTTTTACTATCTATTTCTTACCTCTCCGAATAGATATTTCAGCGTGGCCCAGGGAATAGGCCCGTTAGCTGCCGCACAGCGATCTAGGTAGCACGTAAGTATCTGCATGCACACTAGGAAATCAGACTCGCTGAAGTCGTACGATATGTTCCAACCAATCTTGTCGTATTTACGACGCTCCTGTAAAAACAAAACATTACTTAAATATTCATGTAGTAACTGTTTGCAATATTTTATGTATTTTGATAGTTTTTATTTTAAAAAGTAGGTTCCACCGAGATTTGAACTCGGATCGCTGGATTCAAAGTCCAGAGTGCTAACCATTACACCATGGAACCGATTGAATTATCATCCGAAATTGAGAGTTGATTGTTTGGTAATTTGTTTCAACAATCAAAACATGTTTCACAGTCATAACAAAAGACCGAAAAATAATTGAAAAGCTAAACAAGTGTTTTGAGAACTGCATAACTCGATCATAATTAATTAACGAGTTGCGTCATCTTACCGGCCGGCAACGTGTAATCGTCATAAATAATAATGTACCTATAGCGGAGTTGCCAAGGTGCTCCAGAATATTTAAATTATTGAGCGATATAGCGCTTCTGGGCTTTATATACCCATTTATGTAATGTATGTATAATAGAGCCATAACAACCGTAACATTATGTTATGGATGTCCACAGGCGGCAGTGATTCACTTTCATAAGGTGACCCGCCTGCTTGTTTTCCCTTATCCTATAAAAAATAGAACCATTTAATTCCTGACCCTATTTTTTTTTGTTGGATAAGTACCTAGTGCGATATCATTATGGCATTTTCTGCAAAACAGTTCCAGAGTGAGTTACGATTCAGTTGGTTTGATAAAGCTACTTACATATAAGTACCTGAATAGCCAAAAGCCAGTTTAGATATAAAAGAATCTTGGGTCTAAATCCTAATATTAAAAAAAAAACTCGTGGACCAATTTCAGTTTTACTGTTTTCGGTAGAGCCCCTGCTGCTGTTTCTAGTAGAAACTTTCTACTACTGTTTCCAAAACCCTCATCTTTTTCACTCCATTGTGGACTAGTGGTGGTCCATTGGGACCTTTTTGGGCACCTCTGGTGTAGTACTGCGGAACGTACCTGGACCACAGCGTGGAAGAAAGCCAGGACATACACCAGCTTCTTATAGGCGGGATGCGCGCACTCTTCCAGCGCGTGCGGCCTCATCTTAAAGTACGTCTGCCGAAGGTTCAGCTTTAGCCCGTTCGGAGGCTCGGTTACCACTGCATCAAACAATTCTTTATGTCGAAACTAAAGTCGGATTGAAATTCCCCCGGTACTTACGTAAAAAAAACTAGAGTAAATCGTCAATTAGGTACTGGTCCCCTTTCAATAGCTGGCCACCTTACTACTTATACTAAAAAAAAAATCTATATTAGAATTAATTTTAGTATAAGCTTGTCAGTTATTTAAGGGTGGCCAACTTTATACTAAAAATGAACTCTGTTTATAGGTGACTAGAATTCATTTTTAGTGTAAGCTAAATGTGTCCTGGAAATTATATTATTTATAATACATATTTAAGACCTTTGTTATAAATAAATAAATGAATGAATGAATAAGGTGGCCAGTTATTGAACGGTGGCCAGTGATTGACGATTTACACTATGCCAAGACTTTTTTGATGTGTGTATTTTCCTAATGAAAATGAAAATTCATTTTCTATCTCTATCTGCACTACTTCGGCTTCATCCCGGGCGATGCTCTCATATTTACGAGTATGACCTGACAACTCTCTAAATAAGTGGTAACGTTTGTCAGAGTGGATTTTTCTTTCAAGTCACGGGACGCCTTCCTCACCCGACGCACTACTAGAAGATTTGAGCCATTTTGGTGGACGATGGGCTTACCATAACGCGATAAGTTTTCCGTGTTTCTTTGTTCGTAACAAGGTGATACTCTGTTTGGACCTACTGAATCAAACCCAAAAATCCTACACTGAGAGAAAGCTATACATTCCTAGTTAAGTAACATATTTTGCTATTGCTGGAAAAGCACAAAATTTCTGCGAGACGCAGAAGTTGCGGGAATGAGCTAGTTATTGATATAAAACATTTCTCCGTGCCCTATTAAGATTTGCTGTTGGCTATTACTGTTACCCGCAACTTCTCCTGCCCTGAATCCTGCGGGAATTCAGCATTTCCAGGGATGAAAAGTATCCTATCTTCTCCATCCTCCTTGGACTAGGTAACCTTGTTATTTTAAAGTGATCAAACCGGATGCAACAATTAAAAATACATACAAATTACCACTATTTCACCTCGACATTGGCAGAATCATAAAAAAAATTTGATGGAGTCAAATTTTCCTACATTTGAATTGAACCACTATTTCAAATTTTAAAATGCAAACGTCTGTTTATGTATGTATGTCAATATTTCTAGAATCGATTCTCAAAACTTAGACATGTTATTGCTAACATTTGGTGTAAGTGCGAGCAACTAGGTAAACATACCCAGCGTACCGTGTGACCCAACTGAACAAATAATGTGTTTTTACGTAATCCTACCCAACGAAGACCAAAAACTGCCTCACATGGGAAAAAACTCGTGCATAAGCGAATTTTGGCATAGTTGTACTTGTAGGGAATGGTGTTTTAAACCACATACTAAAAGTACTGATGGGTGGGGGCGGAGCTAAGGGGTAAAGTGTAAAGGTCCCATTTTTTACTTTTTCGTAAATAACTCGTAAACGCTGTTCCTCAGAAAAAGTGTTCTAAGACATAAGTAATCTACATAAAATTCTATACAAAAAATATTCTATACATTTTTTCTCTGAGATCATTTCACGTGATATAGCGGGAAGAAGATGGACAATGAAAAATAAGCACATTTCTTAAGTATGGCGATGGATGGATGTTTGTTACTCTTTCACGCAGAAACTACCTACTGAACGGATTTGCATGGAATTTGCCATACAGATAATACATACCCTGGATTAACATATAGGCTACTTTTTATTCCAAAATAATCTATGGTTCCTGTGGGCTCAAAAGGATCACAAAGTTTTATACTAATTATGCGCGAGCGAAGTCGCGGGCAAAAAAAGATACTTAGGCCTTTTTACACTGATAGACTTTATATTTCTCTTACCTTTGAGCGACCGCTGCAGGATGCCAATAGGGAAGGTAGGTGTGGGATCCGTGGTGAGCCAAAGCCGGTATTCCGGATGCGGCTTCTCCATTATCTCCAGCTGTTTCTCCAGCTCGCGCAGGAAAGACACGAGCAGATGGCAGTTCTGCAGGATCAGCCATTGGCCGTGGGAGATTGCGCCTTCTAGAAGAGCCAGGGCCGCCTGGAAACAAATGTATCCTGTTTCAACACTCCGTTAAGTTCCGGTTATGTTATGTGAGAGATATCCATGATAACGTCTCTGTTTATTTTGTTTTATTAAATATAAACGGCATAACATATATCTGTCACATAAAATAATATGAATTTAACAGAGATTGGATAAACTGGCACTTAAACTAGTTGTTATGATTTTATGAATCAAGGAAAAAAAACATAACCCTCTTTCGGGCAGTCGGGTAAAAAAATCTTAGTTTGCCCTAAATTTAGCACGCTTGGTCTTACTAGATTAAAGATGGATTTGACTTAATTGTGCTGTACAAGATGGGGTGTTCCCCGAGCATATGAAAAACCCCACAAAAAATCAGATCCAAGTGGATTATTTTTCTAAAAATACATTTGATTGATATTTAATGAGTTCTGTGTAAAGTCACACGTAGGTTATACTTCTGCGGAATTGGGAGTTCCCAATAGTACTATAGTAGTAGTAGTTATACTTAGTTAAGTACGATAATTAGTAATTTTGTGTGATTATCTGTTGCCTAAGTACCTACGTAATGTTCTACTCGTGACGTGGAGGGTATTAAAACAAAACACTATGTTTTCGTTTTCTCTAAAAATCCTCTCCGAGAGAAGGCCTTAGTTTAGCCTTTGAAAGAGCCCATAAGCCTTATTGTCTAATGTACTCGGAATCACAATCGTTGTCATTACTCCTTTCTGTGACGCAGTATAGGTTGAGGGTAGAAAGAGACGCTGAATGCGATCGCTAGCGCCCGCATGTTAGAGAATACGGCCGCACAGGTTGTTGATGATGATTAATACACTACACGAGCCTACTAGCAGACAAATAAATCTTCGGAAGAATCAGACTGATTAAATTAAGCCATTAATTATACCATTAATTTGGACCTATGTTGTTCTGGAAATAAATTAATTATTATTATTACAGCTCCTAAAACAGCTCCTTATAGTAGAGTATGATACTTTAAAAACTACAAAATGTGTTTTGAAATAAGTCTCACCCCTTCTTGACCTTGTCCAAGAGATAAATACTTGAATTTCCCTCCACCGAACCCAGATTTGTCAGCCAGCTTCATCAAGTCCGAAGTTGGATCCGAACCGGGACTTAGAATAAACACCACAGGAGTAAATGGTGTCGTTTGTTCATATATCATATCCAAGCTGAAAAAAAAATATGAAAATTGTAAACGCAAAAAGCCAACGGCACGCGGTGTTCCCAGGCGGTCACCCATCCAAGTACTGACCGCGCCCGACGTTGCTTAACTTCGGTGATCGGACGAGAACCGGTGTTTTCAACGTGGTATGGACGTTGGCGATTATACAGACCAATTCGGTATTCGTATTAGGCAAATATGGCAATGAAAGTTCCATTTATTCATACCTTGTAACCGGCGGTGTAATGTACTCCTCTCCCATAGTAACAGTGATATAGTCAGTCAGAGCGCGGTAAATGCGATCCACGCGGAAGCATCGAAGAAGCATTAATATTTCAAATGGTTTCAATGTCTCTCTGTAATTGTTGGGAATAGTCGCCGACTCTGGGGTATCGCTGTCAAACCACTGAAAAGTAATGAATGAAACTACTTAGCTCAATAATGGACTTGTGAGATAATGCATGCATAGAAGAGTATGCATACATTATCTAGAACGATATTTCCTACCTTGTAATTTTCTCTCTATGTAACCCGTTATTTCTAACGCTTACTATTGTGGTGTACAATAAAGAGTAATTGTATTGTAATAGATATTTGACAACGTGGATATCGTGAGAGTTGCGGGAAACCGGTGGATATGCAATGGCGAGTTGCCGTTCATTGTGGCGTTCTAAGGGGGAGGCCTTTGTCCAGCAGTGGACGTGTTCCGGCTAATGATGATGATGATGATTGTAGCGACTCCTAACGCCATCTAGTGAACAACAATAGAAACTCCGACCATGTTCTACATCGCGCTATCGAAGTTTCTCAACGCGAACGCATTATATACAAGTTCCGACGCTCTTCCTTTGGACTTCGGTCCCCAGGCATAACACCTGCCTGGAGAGAGATCTCTCTATTGGAGCCTCCCCCCACAATGATGAAACATATTTGTAATTGTTTTTTTTGGTATAAATAAGTATTTGGCGATTCGAATCAATTTAGATAGGTTTAATTGAGAAAAAAACAATAAATGTCTGAAGTCTCTGAAGTATTCTAGTTAACTTGAAAGACGCCTAGCAAGCTCAGTTCGTTCAGGTACTACAATATAACATATCCTGAATTGTTGTTATTAAAAAAAAACAAGTTTTATTTGCTGACTGTACTCACAGTCAAATTTAAATTAAAATTAACTTTATTTGTAAGAATACTCCGTTTGGATTGTCATCCAAACTACATTTCCGTACCAAATTTCAAGTCGAAGCCAAAAAAAGTTCCGTCCTGTGGAGACGATCCTGGTCGAATCACCAGAATCCTGCTACTAGATTACTGTATTTTCAAATTATTCTACTTTTGTGCGTAATTTATGTCTGTCTCGATGCTAGTGTTTTGTGTAATTCGTGTTGAATTGTTAGCAAACCTCTTGCCACTCTTCGAGCCCGGCCGTGATGTTGTCCGGCAACATCGAGAATGGCCCCGGGAAGTCGTTGGCCAGCTTCATGATGTCTTGCCAGCCCTGGGAACAAGGTTACTGTGTAATAAGTATGTATGACCAGAGTATGACCTTGACATGACGTTGACATGAGTGTAGTGAGTTAAGTGAATAAGAAAAAAGCAGGCTGAAATGTGTGGTACATGGGAGAAATTTGTGTCCAGACTCCAGAGGTGGTGTAGGGGTATAGCACGCAGCACGGAATGCTGAGGACCTGGGTTCGATTCCCAGCGCTGGTCTCTTTTTCTGTTTTTTTTTCTGTGCATCCATGTTTCAGTTTGTATTTACCTTAGTCTATACTCAGTTAGTGTCACAGTTAGTCTATTTGGCATAGAGCTAAGATGAGAAATTACTGAACTCAGTAGGTATGTACGTCATTCGCTTTGTTCAGGAATGATCATGTGCTGACTTAGCTTTGAGAATGAATACGTGAAGAGCTCGAAACGCGTTAGCTTTTTGGGTGGTTTGTGGTAATAAGGAGTGCTGATTTGAGTGTTTTAACCGCGTCGTGGTTTTCGTTTATTTATCACAGTTCCATCAAGAAAGTGGTTCGGGACAAACGTTCGAATAATGACCCTTATGTGGAAGTGGAGGAGGGCGGGTTCTGCACGAAAATAAGTAATATAATGTGTCGCACAGACGTCGCTGCATTAATAGGTATCTCTACCGCTTCCGCGCCTCTCAAAAGGCGCCTTCATAAATGTATTTTGTACTGTAAAGGTCAAGAGGGGAGGCCTTTGCCCAGCAGTGGGATACTATACAGGCTACTTAAAAAAAAACTGGAAACTAGAAAATGGCGCCCCTTGCCATCTGGCGCCCAGAGCGACCGCTCCTCTTGCTCTACCCCAGGCCCTATAGGTACTACGAAGTGCAGAACTCGAACTTCGTATGTTGCCGTCCCGCTGACGCTTATGTCATTTAATACGCGAATGAAAAGGACGGTGCGTTACGAACTTTGATTTTCGAGTTTCGTAGTAGCCCCTCAGGTTCGGTACTGGTTTTTATTCACGACAGGGGGAAAACGATTCGAGCAGCCAGGTCAATTGCTGGAAAGCAATCACCGCTACCCAATGAAGGTTTTTCGACAGGAGAAATATCGCTAGATGGCGTTAATATCGTGAGGTCCGTTTGACGTTTTAGTCTTGCTTGTGATTGGCTCATTTAGTTATTTAACACACTTGCACAAACATGTCGCAACATGCAGGCTACCTTGGTTGAACCCCCCAAATAAAACCCTTGACCTAATGTGCTTGTCATGCCTGTCGGTAAATGAGTCATTGCGCGTACACTTTCTTGTCATGAAGCCCAAGGTCGGTAAATGAGTCCGTGCCGTACAGATGGTGCTGCGCGCGCTGCTGCAGGTACATGGACCACCAAATGCATACGTTTTTGCGGCGCATGCCGGGAATTAGAGGGCGACGCTGCAAGAGCACAGCCAAGGTATCGCCAATATTTGGAAGAATTATATTTTTTCTTTACAAATATAAAATTTTACTGCAAATTTGATGAAAAACATTGTATGTCGCACGGGACGTACTAAAATTACTAACATCGACTCATTAAAGCCCTCAGTCTTCGACTTCGGGCTTCTAATAGACTCTCGTTCGTAATTCCTTATTTACCGCCTTAAGAAACAATGTACTATAACCAATCACAAACATGACGCAATGTCAAACGAACCTCACGATACTAACGCCATCTAGCGATATTTTGCCTGTCGTAAAACCTCATTGCCATGGACAATCATAAATTGGGTTGACATATCCGTAAAGTAGCATCTAAATAAAATAAAAATGCTTATAAAAGAGGATGCTTACGGGCCCCGGTATCCAAGAGGCAGGGCAGGCCCGGGCAGACTTCTCCAAAGATACGTTGCCCTTAATGAAGAAGTCCAGCTCCATCTGACTCACGTTGCCTTCGCTCTGCTCGAGCTTTATGTCCATTTGGAAAGAGTAGAGTAGCTTGTGGCGCTCGAATATGCCTGCACAATCAACACGTGTAGGTACAAACAAAGTTGAAGTACACTGTACAACACAAAAGACGCAGCAGTGACCAGTCCCCTGTACTACAAAAGTTACAAGTGCTACCATTTAACAAAATTATACCATTTTACTATGAGAAAGTTAACAATTTTGTCGATTTGTAGCACATGTAACTGTTGTGGTACAGTCAACAGCACCAATATCTGACACAACAAAGCGTGCATAAATATCTGATAAGACTATTTCTAGGGCCGGTAGGACGTGTCAGATATTTTTGCACGCTCCACTGTGGCAGATATTAATGCAGCTGACTGTGCAATCCAGCTTAGGATCGTTACACAATTTCCCAAAACGTGGTGTACAATAGGTTAGTATTTCTGACTGAAAATTATTTTGTTACACATTTTAAGTATAGTAGATACTTTACTGAAAGAAGACTTCATTTTTATTTTGCCAAGGACAATTGGCATGTCGTACAGAGCCGTGCACTGCTTGATAATAGTTCGCACAAACAATGGTTCCGATACATGTCATGTCATGTCGCACAGCCGTGCACCGCCTAATCGCAAGTCGCACAAACGACGTCGGCAGATGCATGCATGAAACGCGACCTAATGCGGTAAATTTCCAGCCAAACATACCTGTGCATCCGTAGTCATAAACGTTCTTCGTAAGCATATCAATAATGTTCCTCAGACGCCTGCTCAGGATGACGTTCGGCATCGCTTTCCTTAGTGAAAACGAGAACACCTAGGAAGAAAACGATTGTAGTAGTAAACATCGAAAATTGCAGATGAACAATTTTTTTTGTTAATTCCAAAATATTTATTTGATTGCTAATCTAATGGCGTGAGCTACGCTACCATCACCGCATTAACGCATACACTGCCACCGACGCACATATGCGTTTTCGGAACTTAGCCCAGTGCCGCTGTCATAATTATTCGTACATTTTGAACGCACATGTGCGTCGGTGGCACCTGTGGAAGTCAAGTGGCAGTGAATGCATTAAGGTGTTGTTGTTGTTGTGAATATACACTACATACACACTACACTATATATATGCTATAGCGCTAGGATAGGTTAAAGACGTGTTTCTATTAGCTCATGACATGACAAATATTCCTCGCATTACATGATCGCTCATCTCTGGTGGAAACGGTGCCTTAGTGTATTTAGTAAGCATGCTACTTATATGGATTGTCAAGGAATTGGGTTTGATTCACATTTTGGAGGGAGCATGGACACTCACATCAAGATAAGAAGACAGCGAATACTGATACATAGTATTGACCCCCGCCATGTCGGACAGAACGAAGAACAGTATGGAGCCCCGCTTGGCGACAGGCCGGTACCCGTCGCGGAATATCTCAATGTCCTTCGTCGTAGCTTCAGCTAAAGTCAACTTCTCCATCACCTGAATGAAACAGTTACATTGAATGAGCAACAATGAACACTTTGAACGCCAAGAACACCTAAAGGTCTCATAACTAAGTTGAGTCGTCTGTATAATTATTTAATATGTGTGTCTGTGCATAGCTGCCATGAAACTGTGTACTTATTGTTGAAGGTCCAAATAAAAGAAATAAATAAATAATATAAGGACCTGTCAGGATGCTAAAGGTGTCATTAAGGTGTATTAATAAAATAGGGATGTTGACACCATTAAAAAATAATTCGAAGACACGACTCCAGTAAAAAAAACGCTTTATTTTAACCCTGAAAACCAGATTAATTTTCGATTAACTGCAAAATTAGATTTTAAATAAATCACCACGTTTTCGGTGACCACGTTAACTGCAACAATATTTGTAATATTTATTGTTGTTTCTTTAAAAACAAATAAATAGTTAGTTGATTGAGTGTGCGAACAAGTGACGTCATAAGTTGCTATTTCCATTCAAACTCTATGGGAGAATTGTGTTTTGACAGCTCATAAAAAGTACATCAGTTCATTGGTGGAGTCAACATCCCTATTGTAGCGGTAACTACACTATTTAAGGATGATAGTTGATAGGAATGTTAAATGATATTATAACGGATAACTCACGTCTTAAACCGAGTTTAGCTCGACATGTTTCGGGCTATTTCGTAGCCGTTCCTCTCAGGAGCATGCGACTCGGCGGCTGCCGCAACACGCACACTACGCGCCACCGCTCTGCTCGCACGACACAAACTCGGTTTAAGACGTGAGTTATCCGTTATAATATTATTTTATATGAGTGAGTCTCACGGTAGTTTCATGTTCAAAAAAGATAGGAATGTTAATAAAAGGAGGGTTATTAGGTTGATAAAGCAAACGACCGTGTTGTATGCTGAATGTGAACGAACTCGTTTAATGCTAAATGATTGTTTCGATACTAACGTAAACTGCAAGCGTATGCAAACGCTTGCGCAATGAAAACAATGTGCCACTTTTTAATATGTATATACAAAAAATGTATGCTTGTCCGTACAAAAATCGTAACGCCTGATTCAATAAATGTTATAAAATAGCTACTCAATTTGTACTCGCCTCGCCAGCCTTGGACTTGGTGTTCTCCAGAGTATTGACCAGCTCCACATTATCCAGCATGTTCCCCGTGGACGTGGCCAGCTCACGCAGCAGCGAGTCCTCGAGTCCTGACAGGAGACTCTTGTTGGCACTGGTCTCTAGGATGAGGCTCTCTCGCTGTTCCTCTAAATCGGCTCGTTCTGCTCTTACTACAACGCTGAGAAGCTGGTCTTCTAGACCCTGAGTGACAGCATTTGCGAATACGTTAGCGCGTATTAAGGCACGTTCATTGAGTGAAAGATATGAGTCAATGAGTGAGTGGGTCAGAAGGTAGTTGCTGAACTGTCTTCCTTACGAGACAATCTTATGATAATGAAATGAAGCACTATTTTCCATCGATCAATGCCAACAAACGCATTTCTTTTCATCAAATTTATCAAAAAAGACCACCTTTGCAAGAGCAACGTACCTGAACAGTGACAGTATAGTTAATGACCACAGCCTTGGCGTAGGCGGCGGGGTTGAACTGCGGATTGGCGAGCTTTGTGGTGAGGTACATGCGGAAGTGGGGGTCGTAGTCCACTTCGCTGCTGCCGAGCATTACGAACGTACGGCCGCTCTCCGCTGGATGAGGTGGTTAGGTTTTAACATTCAAATTTTACTAATGGAAAAGTTTGTGAAGATGTATGTATGGTAGGTTTTGACATCGGGGCTTTCAAAGAAAGGGTTTATGTTGTTTAAAAGACCGACAAGAGACCTTGAGTTGTTGGTATTCATGAATGGTAGTGATAATTTCCCTTCAGATGACCCGCTTGCTCGTTTGCCTAATTTTCATAATAAAAAAGATACCTATTAAATCACGCAGTAAAGGTTTTTTTTTATTCGACTGGATGGTAAACGAGCAAGCGGGTGTCCTGATGGTAAGAGATCACCACCGCCCATAGACACCTGCAACACCAGGGGGATTGCAGATGCGTTGCCAACCTAGAGGCCTAAGATGGGATACCTCAAGTGCCAGTAATTTCACCGACTGTCCTACTCTCCACGCCGAAACACAACAGTGCAAGCACTGCTATTTCACGGCAGGATTAGCGAGCAAGATGGTGGTAGCAATCCGGGCAGACCTTGCACAAGGTCCGACCACCTGCGAACGGCTAAACGGATTTAGATGAAACTTGGCATACAGATAGAGAAAGATCTGGATTATTCTGTATTGACGCATAGGATACTTTATGTGCCTGAAATGGAATACATGGAATAATTTTTAAACAAGAATATATAGTGGGCGCTGTCCATGAACATTGAAAAGTACCCCGGTCTTCAAGAAGACGTGAAAACTTTGTTTTAAATCAATAGATGGCGTCGTCTGTCGTCGTTATCGAAAATGTTACCGGAACTTTTTTTCATGTAAACAACCTTGTTTATTATGTAAGTATTGGTATTTATTTTCTAATTCAAGAAGCTATTACCTGCTATTTTGCCCTCTCTCATAAAAAACCGAGTTAAATGCGCAAGGATTTCCGTTAAATTTAAAAATTATCATAATTTGTAAGCTTCTACCAAATTCCTAAGTTTTGCAAAAGGTAAAAATAAAGGTCTATAATATGCGTCTCCTTTACTACTTACTTTGAATATTCTTTTCAAGTACGTTGTCAACAACAGGATCAATGTATTCGTTGACGTCTTGGAATAGCACGGGTATTCCATATTTGATTGCCATTTCCAACTGCCTTAGAAATTGTGGGTCGTTGAATGAAAGCACCTGAATTAAATGAAGAGCAATATTAAGCAAAAATAAAAAAGCAAAAAGCCAACGGCACGCGGTGTTCCCAGGCGGTCACCCATCCAAGTACTGACCGCGCCCGACGTTGCTTAACTTCGGTGATCGGACGAGAACCGGTGTTTTCAACGTGGTATGGACGTTGGCGACAAGAGCTACTAAATTTATCAATATTAGACACAATTAACTACTTAATTACAAAAGTCATCCTACGTTCGATCCCCCCTCTCTTATCCGGTCGTTAAAATTTACTTATAAAACTCTACTTACATTATAAAAGCGTCTACTAAAAAGTAAGTAATTAAGAATTGAAAAACACCTTCAAGTTGTTCTTAGCCTCTTTTTTCTTGATCCACGTAAGCGCCTGAGTCTGCGGGTCTATGCAGAGTGGGAAGCGAGACGCTCGTGTGGTAAGAATGCCGTTCTGCACTGACAGCTCGTCTGGAGGCAGGCCTTCGGAGTTCCAACTGAAATATCGCATAAAGCAAAAGTTTAATTACACACTTATTGCATAAGTCTATTTGCAGAGAGTTGGCAAATACAGGTCAATTCGCAAGAGCTTTACACATTTATGTAAAGTGTATTCAAATAGGGAGTTGAACAGGCAGGTACTTATTCAATTTATTCGTGCCAGCTCTTGTGAATCGACCTGTACTATGCTATGATAAAGTCAACAACAGTCGCTTAATTATCGCAAACTACGAGTATATGACGAGGCATCGCTTATCACTGCGCGAATGAGGGCAATCACGTATGAATTCGCCGCTAGAGGCGCTAGTGTAGCGTGAGGTCTCTGAAATGTCAAATCTCATAGTTTTTGGGTGAGCTACGCGGGTTTATTTATAATTAGAATAATTTTGTGAATATTTTGCATTACTTACCTGAAATTAATTATGGGAATTATGCGTTACGGGGCAATGATTGTCTGTGTTTTGAGTCAGTTTTGTCTTTCGGAAACTTTTGTCCTCCCTTTTTTCCGAACAAAACGCAACACTGTGGTGGCTCGATATTTTTATGGTACGGTTTTAAGGTGTATTAAATATGATATTGCACTTAAACTTTGTTTCACGCCCGTAAAAGCTCTTTAGCTGATACTTATCGCTCCGTGGTGAACGGCAGCTTCTGAGGAACACCACCCGGGTCTTAGCGTTCGATCAGAGTTTAGCGAGAATGAAATACCAGGTCGCTTTTTCGAAAACCCGATATCGAAATCGAAATTAATTTTCGCGCCCGTTGCCACAAGATTTTGGCACCCCTTGCCAGCTGGCGCTCGTAGCGGCCACTTCACACTCGCTCTACCGTAAACACTAATGAGGGCTATCGTTTTTTGTCTCACTAGATGGCGCACTGTTGCGTGAGGTTATTAAGTATGGTTTTGAAAGTCTGTTATTACGGGCGTGAAAACAAAGTTTAGATTAAAATCATATTTAATACACCTTAAAACCGTACCATATAAATATCGAGCATGCCACAGTGTTGCATAGTCCCCGTTTTGTTCGGAAAAAAGGGAGGACAAATGTTTCCGAAAGACAAAACTGTCTCAAAACACAGACATTCATTGCCCCGGAACGCATATTTGCCATAATTAATTTCAGATATTGCAAAATATTCACAAAATTATTCTAATTATAAATAAACCCGCGTAGCTCGCGCAAAAACTATGAGATTTGACATTTCGGAGACCTCACGCTACACTAGCGCCTCTAGCGGCGAATTCATACGCGATAGCCCTCATTGTATAAGCGACGGGATAATGTTACTCTTACCCGCTGATCTCAACCTCATTGGTAAGGTTCCTCTCGATGGTGAAAGGCAGCGTGAGCGGCACGCCGCGCGCCTGCACGTCCCCGAGCCAGTCCTCGTAGATCATGGTCTCGCGGAATGAGAACGAGAACGGGCCCGCGTAGCTCAGGAACGACGCGGCCAGAAGGCAGTTGCCCACGAGACGGGACTGCTCCACGTAGAGAGCTGCCAGGTCGACAGTCCAGCGCGCCTGTTCGCTGGATAAGCCTGTGTTCAAAATTATAGCGAAATTGATAAGAGAATTAAGATATAAATAAATATTTTTATTTGAAAACTAGAGGTTACCCGCGACTTCGCACGCGTAAACTATTCGGTCTGGTAGTTGCAATTGAATTTCTGGGATATTACAAAATTCCCCTTGGAATTCCCAAAATTTATATGACGGTCTTCATTGACGTTAAGAACAACTGTCCAAAATACCAAGACTCTCAACCCAGCGGGTGAAATTTCAAGATTTTATCCCTATCCCTTGGGAATATCGGGATAAAACGTAGCCTGAGTTATTCCAGAGGTCCAGCTACCTACATAACAAATTTCATAACTCTAAGCTCAGCGGTTGTTATTTCGAGATTTTATCCCTATCCCGTGGGAATATCTGAATAATAAGTATCCTATGTATTAATCCAGGTTATAAACTAACTTTCTGCCAAATTTCATCTAAATCCGTTCAGCCGTTTTCGCGTGAAGAATTAACAAACATACTCACTCATTCACAAACTTTCGCATTTAAATAATACGAGTATTAGTAGGGTAATCCTTAAATACCTTGAAATGAGGGTTTTCACCGAGGCGAAATATCGCTAGATGGCGTTAGTATCGTGAGCTCCGTTTGACGTTTGCTCGTGATTGGTTAAATAACTAAATGAGCCAATCGCAAGCAAACGTCAAACGGACCTCTCGATACTAACGCCATCTAGCGATATTTCGCCTCCGTGAAAACCCTCATTTACAGTTGGCATCGTATAAAAAGTTAGTTGGAAACTGAACCTTATTAATTTCATGACGTATTATAACTATGAAAATATGCATTGTAATTATTGAAAATACGACTAGCTTTAATAATATTCTTTGTCAGGTATGTATTCGATAGCTGCTTTTGATTCTGTGGCAGTATGCTCCAAAAAATGGGGGCCTTATTAATGGTTAAGACCGTGTGACAGAAACAAATGGCGATAATGACAACGATTATGATCCTCAGTATGTGACAATAAGGCCTCTACTGTACGTAAATGGATCATTTCCTTTAGTTTCACGTAAATTTTCGGTATACCACCGACATAAATATCACTAAATTGTGATTATAAAGAATCAAAACAGAAAAACTAAAAATAAAGCTGTTACAAAAGCATACCCTTAACTGACTAGGTTAATCGTGAAAGCTTTTTATTTTTCTAGCAAATAAAATAACCAGTTCTGTAATTTTTGGCCTCAATTCCAATTGCATTCTGTTTTTTATGTCAAAACCTACTCTTTGGCTAATGTCAAACATTCCCGCACCGAAAACCCCGATGTATAACCATAACATAATATTACCCGACATCAGTTTATCCGCAGCTACGAGCCGCCGCATCATGATATCGGTCTCTTCCTGGAGCTCCTGCCTCCTCAGTATAGCCGTCTCATACTTCGCGTTCAAGCCGTCCAAGGTCTTCTGGAGCCGATTGATCTCCCGGTTCAGGGATTCTAAATAATTCACGGCTTCAGAGTATTCTTTCTCTAGCGCTTCTACTTTGTCCTGCTTCGGTTTTACTTCTTTGTAGACGGCGCAGTAGCCGAGGACAGCGATGACGAATTTCAGCAGGCCGTAACTACAGGACCCCAAGTATCATGATCAAATATAACAAAAAGGACATATACTTAAATTGTGTCACACATTGGGGGAAGGTTTGTGGCACGGAATCAAAATAAATGCTATTTTAAGGGGCTGTTTCACCATCCATTGATTAGTGTTAACTGACGGTTAAACGTGATACCATCTCTATTTGTTTTGTTCGAATAGATGGAGACGGCATCACATTTAACCGTCAGCTAACACGATTAAGCCCTTATAGTAATAATAGTGTTAATTATGATCAAGGTGTTTCGTAATTTATAGATAGTCCCTAAGCTAAAGTTATATCGTCAAATAAATTTTATTGTGAAAAATTGCAGATAAAAAAATTGACGGTACCTACATTTCTACATTTTGTTTTCAGTTACGTGTCATGGGCACAGCCAGCAGGATTGTACTGTACCGACTTATTTCGCACTTTGACAGGTAGACGGACAGCGTAACGACAGTTATAGGGTTCTGACCCTAAAGGCAATCTAAACTTGGTATTCAAACAAATACTGTAGGCACTCACCCTGCCTTACTGATCGACTGCATGGTATCCAGTTTCTTGCTTTTCTTCATGTGCGCTTTAACAGCCTTAACCTGAGCTTGCGTGATGAGGTCGCAGTTCATCTCCTGTCAATGACAAATCACAATATATCTGAGCGTGACGATTGGTCGTCAAGGTTCAGTTGCAGATGCGAATACGACCGGGTCGCGCGACCCACTGCTTAGTATGGACTTAGTCGCGTGTCGCGGATATCTTTAGGGCATAAATGCGACGTCGTCTCTATTTGTTCGGATAAAACAAACAGAGACAGCATCACAGATACGCCACGTAAAATTTATCAATGAGTGGTGAAAAAGGCCGTAATTATTTCATAATAAATTTTAATTTTATTTAATTAGTATATATATTATTGTATTAATTACCTGAAGGTTCCGTAGAAAGTTGGGGTCGGCCATCATGCCTTTGGCTCCCTTCCAGCTGACGTCCTTGATGCCTCGTATAATCACCACGCACTCACACACCACCTATGCGAAGAAACCTTGTTGCCATATTATCAAAATCATCGGAAACCGTCGACCCAACTTCCAGGTGACATAATCCAAAAAATATTCGAGCCGTGGTAGCCAACCCTACTTGAAATAGTAGAGGATCGTGGGTTTGTGTCTGGGCTTACACATCTGGTGTAAACCTCTGATTTTTTAACCCCCGACGAAAAACAGGGGTGTTATAAGTTTGACCGCTATGTATGTGTGTCTGTCTGTGGTACCGTAGCTCTTAAACGGGTGGACCGATTTGAATGCGGTTTTTTTATTTGAAATCAGGTATTTTAGCGATGGTTCTTAGACATGTTTCATCAAAATCGGTTTAGCCGTTTTTGAGATATTGAACTTTGAAAACATCGTGGAAAACTTGCACACAGCTGCAACGAAATTTATGATGTGTGTGATAAATTTGATGATTTCATTACAAACCATACTGTACTTTTGGCGCGAAAAGTAAATCAATATATCCTCCTAATCTTTCGCATTATAAAATGGTAGAAGTAGGTTTAAACGATGTGTACAGCCAGCAGCAGATGTAGATGAGCAGTTGCGATGTTGAAATGATAACCGCTCATCCACTTCTGCTGCTGACTGTACATAAACAGCCTCAAGTTATTTATATATCGCTTTTCGTACCTGTACAGCCTCTGGCGGGGTGGCAAAGGACCGAATCTCAGTGATATCGTTCTTATCCAAGTCAGCCAGCGCCAACCTAGCTGCCTCTAGAGCGGGCAGCGCCGCCGATAGAGCTTCCATAGCCTCGCCCTTCTCTTCGGATATAATTTCGCTTTGCTGTGTAATCTCCACGCTTTTTATGGCTGCCACCTGTTGTTTCACTACAGCTGCCGATGTCGCTAAAATAAACAGACAAAATGTTATCCTGATTTATAAATATAAAACTATATAGAGCGTAATTTCTAAGTGTATTATTCCATCACACATAAATTGAAAATGCAAAAAGCCAACGGCACGCGGTGTTCCCAGGCGGTCACCCATCCAAGTACTGACCGCGCCCGACGTTGCTTAACTTCGGTGATCGGACGAGAACCGGTGTATTCAACGTGGTATGGACGTTGGCGACAACATCGTTAAAAATGGTCAAAATACCACAAACAGGACTTATCACGCTAAACACAGGAATAAATTTACCTCGACGTCTCGACCACATTACGAGTACAGTGGCCGTGGTCATGAGTAGACTGAAGTTTCAACCGCTTCAAATAAAAAAATGAAAAAACCCGGTTGAAATAAAAGAAAAACAAAAAAAAAAACCAGGACGATGGATAAAAGCTTTCATCTTTGTGGAATCTGTTATAAAATAAGTGTCGGCGTCGAGATGAATGTACGGAGGGACGATCTGACGTTGTTAGTGTTGGGTGTCGGTGTGATGGGGTAACAAATAAAAATGACCAAGTGCGGGTGCTTCGAAGGACTCGCGCTGCTAGGCAGACTTGACACCCCACACTTCAGTCTACTCGTGACCACGGCCACTGTAATATCGTCGAAACGTCGAGGTAAATATTATTCGTGTGTTTAGCGTGATAAGCCATGTTTGTGGTATTTTGACTATGAGTGAACATCACGAAATTTTGAAACGTTATTATGGTTTAAGCAATCTTCAATTTCCAAGTTGATGGATGACGTCTAAGCATATCGATAAGAAAAACAGCAGATATTACCGCGTTAGATGTATTTAATTATCACAAGGGCAAAAGTTCAAAGAAAGTTGTTCTAAATACAATCTAGGGCTCTTCATGGCTAGAGTGAATAGACTGTTACTGAACCGGTGAGATACACCCTTGACCTCATTTGCACTTATCATCAGGTGAGATAGCGGTCAATCACGGTCAGTTTTAAGTAAAAAAAAAGAAAGTCTAGCCACCATATCCGAAGAAAAAAACAGTGTGAATTGATTCTGCAGCCAGATTTAACTGTTAACTGATTACCCTTAGTGATCTCCTTTACCAGGACCTCGCATTCTAGGGTCTGTTCAGCGACAATGACCTTCTGCACGGCTAATTTTGCATTCAAGTCCTCCAACTGAACATTGGCTTCCTCAATCTTGGCTAAACCTCCGATGAGACGTTCGCACTACAACATTTATAAATTTTGAGTAAAGCCTTATATATATATAACTATCTACGAATAAATGATTACACAATATAATGTATGTGACGTTGTGACATTTCTATTCCTATTAACTAACACGCTTATAATTAGCTTCATTTTAAATTAAGTATGTACAGTCGAGTTCATAAACTTGTAAGCAAAAATTTTATCAACAATATCTGAACACGACTCTATTGTTAACGGCGTAGAAGCGTCTTAAAATTTTTGCTCACAAGTTTATGAACTCGACTGTACCAATATTTTCATCCACTTCTTATTGTTGTTTTGATCGTAGATTGATATTGGTTCTGTTAACAATACAATAATAATGGTACTATCATGCTGATTTGATAATGGATTCGGAAGCCTAGACGGAACTCAAAAAGAGAGTAATTTAACCTAACCGTGTTTGGGTTTGTCTGATGATGGAGCAGTTAAGCAGGGACTGGAACTCCACGAGCGCACAACGTACTTACCTAAAGTAGCCTTGTTAGGGTTTGTTACAATGGTCTTAGGATATATTTAGACCTAAGATGGTTTCCATACTTTTATGGTTTCATGGATGGAGTCTACGACCTGCATGAGAGCTTACCTGTGCGACGATAAACGAATCTTTCTCATTAAGAAGCGACAAATAATTTGTGAGATAATCCATGTAATGTTTCGGAGTGACGTAGTTGTTTCTCCGTAAACGTTGCAAAAATTCCACAGAATATCTGGCCACAGACATGTGAACGTGGACCACATGCTCCACTATTATTGGTCGGAATTCTTCAGGTATTTTTTGTACCTGAAAAAAATTACGCATTAAATAATAGCAAAAAAGCCAACGGCACGCGGTGTTCCCAGGCGGTCACCCATCCAAGTACTGACCGCGCCCGACGTTGCTTAACTTCGGTGATCGGACGAGAACCGGTGTATTCAACGTGGTTATGGACGTTGGCGAACATGATCCGAAATATTGGCCATATAATTGAATTCCAAGAAAGTTGTACTGATTCGAAATTACAAAAACATAGCAAAGTATCACTTATATCGTAAAATTGCTGTAGCGGTCATAGTAAACATATTATGTGATAATTGCAATGCATGTCAATTACTACCTATTGTAAAGATAGAGTAAAAAAAAGCCAAAAAAAAGTTCATTTTACGTATACCACCTATAATAAATAGTCTCATTAGGTAAATTTTTCTGTCTGTTAAAATTAGCAAAAAGTAAACACTCTGTAAAATATGAAGCTTTTAGATATCACGGTTTAAAAGATCCAGCTCTGTGATAGACAGACATACAGACAGATGGAAGCGGATTTTGAATTACATCTGCTAGGAACACGTTAGCGACTGCCAACAAAGCTTGCTTCGGCACGGGAACTGCCAATCAATGGTTGTGTTGTTCACCAAACCAGGGAAACTTCGACACCTGCCAAAAAAACTATAAGTAGGTAACTTGGTTACATGACACAAGCAATTGTTTTAAGAGTACTAGAACCACTCGCTAGTAGATTTATGTCGAGCAATTTGCAAGTAACGAACGACATAAGTAAAGGCTACTTTTTTATCCCGATATTCTCACGGGATCGAGATAAAATCTCGAAATCTCATCTGCTGGGTAGTCATAGTATTTGGAACTGTTGATAATGGAACGTCAATAAAGATTACAATGTATTTTTTGGAAATTCTTAAGGGAATTCAATAAAAATTCCAAAAATTTTCAACTTCATCAACTTATGTCTTAATGATTACGCGTGTCGAAGCCGCCCGTAAACTAACTTACTTATTATACACAACTGACCTATTAATGCAGTATTAAAATTGCTGTGTTCAACCTGTTCCTCAGCAGATCACCGCTGGGCGACATGGACAGAACCACATGAAGATTTTCTGCACATTTATTGCAGAAGAACGCCCAAACACCGTCTCTGAAAATGACAACAGAAATGTATTTCCTAAGTATTCTATATTTGGTCAATATTGTAAACGTCCATTGACAACTGAAACCGGAGTACTCTATTATTTTTTTATTTTTTAAATAATTTTTAATTTGTAATAAAACCTAAAAATCAATCAAATCAATCATA
>NC_133485.1:12545790-12553798 GCF_025370935.1 Choristoneura fumiferana
AGCCGCTTTTTATGACATCCACGGGAAGAGATGCATTCGTCTTATTCTAAAACCGGGCACGGCACAGACTGTAATTTTATTAGATATTATTCTTTTTTTGTTATTGTTAGTGCTGTACAAATTTTATATCTAGCACGAGAGACGTAACTTGCTTTGTGAGAAGCAAAAGACCAGAAAAAAAAGTGAACGCACTCCACCCCTGAAATAAACCAATTGAACTACTGTTGCTGTTGTTTTTGATTAGGGGCTGTTCGTTTATCAAGTAATACAATTTTAATAAGTTTCTGACCCCGTCTCCTAAAATTAATACTTCGGTCCCCTCTTTTCAATTTTAGATCTACAAAGGTTATTTGTAAGTACTTATCAAAATTGGAAAGAAAAAGTTGCACAAATATAATTTTGGCTTAATGGAATTCTACGCAAAAACAATCTATACTTACCCCTCCCACACCCATGTAAGAAAAAATCCTCTCATCCCATATTCCCATCCCGTAGTCGCTTGTTATTAATTGAGTGAGACTGATGTATTGTTAATTCATTTGTTAAACATCAACAGGTATTATTGACAAGACGTGCTCTACGGTCAGTCATCAAACTGCCTACAAAAACAATGTCGCTTAAACCAATGGTGCATGCACGAGTTAAGATTCAAAGTTTCCACCAATCTAGTGTTTCTAATGTAGCGCATTAACGCCTTCATGCGTGTCTTGATAGTATTTTACTATAATAAGCCTATAGCTTCCTTTCAACAATTTCTCCATTGCATGGGTTTGCTGCCGTTTGTGGACCGTGAAAAGGAGAAAACGAATACTTTTTTTTTTCATTTTCTTCATAACGCTATTGGACTCGAAAGTAGTAATTTCAATCCGAACAAAAAGAGATTAACGTCATAACTCGAGATTGGCAAAGAATTGTACGAAATGAAAACGATATAACGCGTAAGTTTGCTTCTTTTTGTATTGTGGCAAACAGAATGGTGTTTATATCTTCAAGATAACCTATGGAAACACCCCTCGAGCCTTTAAAAAGATGCACAGTCACTGCTCACATTACGAGGGGAAGGTATAATATCGCATAAAACATGTTTTGTGACTTTTTATGGCTAAGCGCACATTTGTGTCAATTCACTCCCAAATGCCAATAAAGTTGCCTCTTCAGGAGGCCTCTTCGGAAATAAATATACATCATCCTACTACTAGTCTATAGTAGATAAATATTGTATGTACTCGTTTAAGGAAAGGTTTAAGGAGACTAAGGAATATAAAGAACATGTATCTCCGAAACTATTACTACTAGACTCTTCAAATTTAGCTAAAAGTAGGTGATTATTACAGTAAAAATATAAAAACAGTAAAAAATTAAATTCTAGGCTTTTTTAAATTCCTACGAGACAGAAATAAAAAAGAGAAAAAGTCATAAAATAGGATTATTTTTGTCTAACTTTCTGTAGCAGTTGTAGAGACTTAATACTTTATTGGTAGATATTAATATTATTTAGAATAATAGAGGTGCAGTAAGAAGGGATTATTGGATTTTCCTAAATGATAAAAAACGGGAGTCGAAGCGCAAAAGCTAGTACATACATATACGCTCGAAATACATAAACCTCTTTCGGACAGTCGGGTAAAAATCTACATAACCTTTTTTTATTTTTTTATTCGACTGGATGACAAACGAACAAGTGGGTCTCCTGATGGTAAGAGATCACCACCGCCCATAGACACCTGCAACACCAGTTAGTGCAGTTAGTTCTCAAAAGAGATAATCCTTTCATAAGTCCTTTAGTACAAATTAGTAAAGTTGCGTCTGTAAGTGCAATATTATGATACTGACGGTGATCTGCATATGAGACAGGAAACAAAACGAAAAGGTCGCGGGCTGCCTGCCACATGTGGCGACCGGCCAGTGACGTCAAGCTCGCTCAGTCAGCTGTCCTGGCATTGACGCCAAAGGCAACCAGAGTCATTTGCGGAAAGTACTTTTTCCAAAGAGTCAGCGTTGTCGTTAACCGAGGTCCTATTTGTCGTCACTGCAACATCAAGAGGTTTTTTCTCTGACATATCGTCGATGATACTGCAATGCCGCGTAACCAACAATGGCTAATGCCGCGTAACTGACTAGAGACAAAATGTAACAGGAGAGCATTATAATTAAAATATCCTTGTGATTTGTGTTTGAACACCAGACGCGAACTCTATAATTTTTTGTAGGTTACGCGGCATTGCATTTCAACGACGATAGCTTGTTGCGAATTTTGCGATTATTTGCTAAGAGCTGAAAAGAACTGGGTTTTTACAGCACACGAGAGAAGCTATATCCGATTAAGGAACAGTTCAATTAATGTATCGTCTGTTGTACTATCTGCCGTCCTGGCGAGTTGTACGTACTCAGCTAAATTGAAAACCAGTCTGCGCCGGCCGTTCGTCCCCTAAAAAGTTGCTTTTTTCTCTTTTAAATTGGATTTTCCCTTGATATGTAACAGATGTGTGATAGAGACGCACTCACCATGGATCGTTAAAACGTCTTTAACGTTCACTGTCACTTTCAAACTTTCGAGTAATGGACTCTGATTGCTCAGTTTAAATCGGCAAAACAGTTTTTCTTCCAAGTGTAATGCAAAGAAGTCATTAACGCGTGTTTTTTCTTCAAGAAAGCTAGAGTTGCTTAATCTGTTCAAGCTGAAAGCAAATTATTTTTGTCACGAAAAACCAGAGAGCATTGTATAATAAATTGTATTAATGATTTTTATATACTTAAATATTTGACATGTAAAACTTTTATTTTTATGAAAATGGATATGTATATGAATATATGAGGAACGACTCCACACTATGACAACTAGGTGCCATAATGTCCAGAATAGGGTCAAAAATAAAGTTATCAATTTTTCACTCCGTTACGCTCTTATTCCATATATTATATGTACAAGGTGTTAAATAAATGAAAAACCGCACATATACGTCAATCAAATGGTTGCATGCTGTTTAAATAATTTAATACTGGCCGTTTTTCTGACTATTTTTCTTCTAAAAACGGCGAAACGCGACTGACAAGTACAAATTATGAGTGTAGAGTTAGAAATCAAGTAGAATTACTAACTTAGCAGAACATAGGACATTTTTTGAAATATTTAAGGTGTTAGAGAAAATAAATAAAAATAAAGTAACTTATAATAAAATAATAATAAAAATATCGTTCAAGTGTAAATGTGATTTCCGTACATACCGTTCGTATCAATGACAAGTCTGCCCTATTGACTTATAAAGCCGACAACAAAAAAAATTTAGTGCTTACTCCTTACACAGTTGTACCCAATAAGCTAGATGATATTTACGCTAGTAAGTAGGAACACTATATTTTTTTGACAGAAGCAACGCAAAATAATCACCCTTATATAAAATCCATATCCATACTAATATTATAAATGCGAAAGTGTGTGTATTTGTGTGTATGTTTGTCCGTCTTTCACGCCGTAACGGAGCGACGGATTGACGTGATTTTTGGCATAGATAGTTTATGGGCCCGAAAGTGACATAGGCTACTTTTATCCCGGAAAAATGCAGAATTCCCGAGGGAACAGCGCGCGATAACCGAATTCCACGCGGGAGAAGCCGCGGGCAAAAGCTAGTTACGTTATATGAATGTCAACCGCTCCAATAGTTCGCTCCTTGCTCATAATGCTCATGAGATTAATGGCAAGTGCTTAGGTGATCGATTAATCAAAATCAAACGAAAAGTGTTTCATTTGATTTTACTAATGACCTTTCAGAATCTTTTCTAATGACTACACAAACAGATTTTCACTCGCGAAACCATTGCCTAACCCTGTTTAAGGCTGTTACAAAATCATTTCATAGTATACAATAGAAGTGGCGTGACGCTGTGCCTAGATCACTTAGTGATGTGATGACATATGGCCTGAATGGGTGTTTGGCAACCAGGAATCAGTCACGGTGGATATTGATGTCATTATGGTTGTGTAGCACGCGAGTGCAACTCGCAATTATGATGCGCGAGAGTGGATCCGATGGTGAATTTGATAGTATGTAGAGCGTATATAAATATAACTTGGCTTACTTCAATGTTGTAATACTCGTAAATTTTAAGTGCTTGCGTTTTATGACAAGTGTTACCACATTTTTGCGTTTAAATTAACGGGGCTTAATGATCTGTGTACGAAACTTGCTTATTTTGTTTCTTACCTTTTAGTCTCGATGAGAACTCAATGAAAAAACTGGTGGTTCATAGCCTAAGGCTCCATTTCCACCAGAGACGTGCGAGGAATGTGTTTTTCATGAACCAATAGAAGCGCTTCATTTACCTCGCCTCGCTCCGCTCAGCTGTTTCTACTAGCGATGTGCTGTGCGAGTGCGAGGATAGGTAAATGAAGCGTTTCTATTGGTTCATTAAAACACATTCCTTGCAACGCATCCTCGCATATTTCTGGTGGAAACGGCCTAAGGCCATCTTTACCTCATGGGAGACATGGGCACTCCCCCCTCCCTGAGTAAGAGGAAGAGAGCGCGCAGCCGATCACCAACTCCCTCAGCTGGTTTGATAAAGAAGGCTATTGAGGCGGTCATGGTCCAGTGTAATCGCAATGCACATAACCGGCAGAAATAGAAGCACATCTTTGGAAGAGCCTATCCAACGAATATTGACCCCTGTATGTCGTCTGCGGAACCACGACCACTGTCAAGTGTGTCTGACTAAGAAAAACCTTTTAGTCCCGTCATTATGTAATCAGCCTTTACACGAGTCACAGCTAAAATATAGCGTTCAGAGACACAGTAACGAAAAGAAGCATAGAGTAGAGATATGTTTGGTTAATTGAAGTTTTTGTTCCCAGAATTCGGTAACCATGCAACATACATGCATTTGCCATTGCCATTACATTGCGAATGCGAAGTCCCCGCGTCTGATCGCATTGCGCCGATTTGTGGCTAAGCAGGATGTAGTTGCCTTAGTCGTCGCTCATTGTGGCATGGTCCTATCCAGCCAGCCTTATAAAGCGTGATACGACTATGTCGCAGCCTGTTATTAAAATAGGTTACCCTCGGTTGCTCGCGTGATGCTCCGGTCTGATTGACGCAACCAAGTTTTCAAAAATATGTATTGGCTGTGTGTGATTATGCATCATAAAAGAGTACAGTTTTAAATCTAGTCTACTTATGAGTAGTAGGAGTTGAAGCAGTTCCATAAAAAATGGTGTAATGTTTAGATATCATTTAATTAATTACCATTATTATTCAGCATGTTTTTTTCTTCAGTACAAAAGTAACGACAATACCTGACTCATTATTGTACACCACAAATAGTAAGCGATACAGAAACAGGTACACAGAAAAAATACATGGTAAGTAATAGGTGGCTTTATCGCTTAAGAGCGATCTCTTCCAGGCAACCAATACAACAGACAATATTCCCTCTATTAATTTTACTCACATTTCCGCTGGTCAATGAATGCTTTGACAAATTACAAAACCGATGACATTCGACTGAAACCGATTTATATCGAGCCATGGTCAATTGAATAGAAATTCATCACGACATGACGCACGTACGGGCTACTCCATTACCCATGCATTACGCATTTTAAGATTTCACGGAAAGAATCGAGTGTTTACGAGCTCGGTATCGATTCATCGAGTTAGAGTTGCGATAGCAGCGATTTGTGCCCACACGTCTGTTCTTAATAGTTTACTTCCTTTGCTTTCATGTGGCGAGTTGTGCTAACGGTTGAATGAAAGTAAATCTTTGGTTTCTGCGTGTATTACTTGTACATTTTTATTGAAGAGTTTTAAAATGGGTATTTAGTTTAGTTATTTGGGCACAAACTGTACTATACCTAAAGGAGGTGTGTTATAGATGCAATAGATACATAGAGCCTTAAAATATGAGAGAAGTGTTACAAAATTATAATCGTCGTGCTGATCCATAAAAACCGTAAGCAAATGTATGGGACGTCAACATTACTTCCATAACAAGACAATAAGAGAGCGCTATCTCTTGCAGTAACTACGTAATTCACGATTTCAACAAACTGGGTGCTTTACCAGCCTGCATAAAACATGCTTACAGAATATTTATTTATTTATATTTATTCGACTGGATGGCAAACGAGCAAGTGATATCAGGTATTGTCTAGAGAAAAAGCTATATTGTAAAATGTTGTTTACTCGTTTTTTCTCATTAAAGATAACGATGCTGCATGCCTACACACGACCAAGTTAGCCGATTAACATAAATTATTACAAATGCCTCGCTTTATCGACTTAAAAATATGTTGTCATTGCTAAATATCTACCTAATTCAAATTATACAATTGTTGAGCTTAAGGGTAAATTGTTTCTTAGTTCGCATGGTTTTGAAAAACCCTATATGCCTTTTTTTCACTACACAAATAAATATATGCTAGAATTTCCGTCTTCACACAATGACAATGCAAGCAATGGACATTGTAATGTTCTCCTAGCTTTAACTTATTTTGTACTTAACTCGCGGTATGCTCATTAGGTTATTTAAAGCGCTGACTCAAGTGTTTATTCTCATTGAGTGTATTTATGTGTGTGTTTGATAACTATTTGTGTCCGACAAAACAGTTCTGACTCAGTTGTTGCCAAACGTTCGTTGTCCTGGGTCCCTTCCACTCAGCATTGAACAATTGCGTCCGATATCGCGAGATCGCTTGTTCAGTGCTAACTGCAACAAAGAACGAACTTATGATATTAACTCAAATAGGATACAACACAGTACAAATATGCTTTATGGAGTGCAATATCGCCCTCCTAAGCTAAAAGGCGCTAATCTAAAAAAAAAAACATGAGTTATTAATTTGTAATTAATTATAAATACTAACCATAGCGATAAGATTATAATTGTAAATTCTAACACTATGGATCCAAAAGTCCGCAATAAATGATTTGTATTTGTATTAATACTTGTTGAGCTTTAAACATTCTGCATCACATGTACCTACTCGTTTAAACAATTCACAGACAGAACAGCGTTATTTTTTTTGAGATAGCTCCTTTTGGCTTCGGAGGGCAGAATAGTTAACATAGTTACAAAGGCAAAATGCAGAATGAGGCTTTGTTGACAGGCGAAATATGGCCAGTTTAGTTAAGGAGGAGTTAGGGTGACAAACACACGTACTGAAGAATTACATATTAGGATTAAATACACGCGCGCAGAATAATTCGTATTATCGTCATCCCAGCCTAAGCCTGTATACGTGCCACTGCTGGGCACAGGCCTCCTCTCTTTTCTGTGCGTTAATCTTTTTACTGATATTTTTTCCTATTTTCGCATTTCAAATTTTGTAGAACATCGCACGGTTTGTTTTTCTAAGCCTTTGTCCTCATTACCAATTTACTATTTTACTTGGATCGAAAACTTCACGTCCATTGATAACCGATTACAAAGAAATGTGTAGTACTTAATCGAATTGTTTTTTTGATTCAATGGTGACTAAAATTCGATGAATGTCGGAATATTTTAACGCAATCTGATATCTCGAACATGCGTATGCGTTGAATTAAGACTCGTTTTTATGGTTTCTGAGATTGCTTATCTGTATCTGTTTATAAGTTGTAAAATATTGAGTAAGTAATAAAATAATGCGGACAGGTGACACGTCATCGGTATTTATTGCAATCGCTAGTAAACTGGATAATGTTGATTTTACTTCTACATGTTATGATTAAGTTTATTAATAAACTTTTATCTAATGATGTTACGAGCATTTTACATGAGTCATCATCATCCCAGCCTATATACGTCCCACTGCTGGGCACAGGCCTCCTCTCAGAACAAGAGGGCTTGGGCCATAGTTCCACGCGGGCCCAGTGCGATTGGGAATTTCGCACGCACCATTGAATCGCTTCGCAGGTTTGTGCAGGTTTTCTCACGATGTTTTCCTTCACCGCAAAGCTCGTGGTAAATTTCAAATGTAATTCCGCACATGAATTTCGAAAAACTCTAAGGTTTGCGAGCCGGGGTTCGAACC
>NC_133485.1:12554216-12823794 GCF_025370935.1 Choristoneura fumiferana
CCATCAAGAAAGTGGTTCGGGACAAACGTTCGAATAATGACCCTTATGTGGAAGTGGAGGAGGCGGGTTCTGCCGAAAATAAGTAATACTAGATGAAAACCCGGCTCGCTCGGGTAAATGTAGACTCATAGTAATATGTTTGAAAAAATTTTTTTGCAGTGTAAAGACTGTCGTACCTATCGAAAAAATCTGACGTATACTCCCAGCTTAATATATACAAACGTACTTTCACAGCTAACCTACGAATCGGTATTTCACTGGTAGATATTTCTCCTAATCTTATTTGCCCAAATAACTATGACGTCTCTGTCTCATAATCAAAGAAATTAGACCTAAAGGGCCCCATATACGGTACGATTCGTCTGTACGATCGATCTGATGAAAATCGACGAATCGTACCGTATGTGGAGGCCCTTAAGAGGTCACAATGGAGAACGAAATACGAACCTGTGACACGTGATGACGTGACACTAACGCCCTTTGACATTTTACTTCGCAAATGCCCATATATAGTAATTTATTCAAGTTTATATTGAAATACCGATAATCCGAATTTTCGCCTACAAGTTGTCGACTCGGATTGATAATTTTTTACGCTCTTCAATTGATGTGCATTCGTTCGAGTCTACCGTACCTTGACGAAATTATTAATATATATAATGTGTCGCACAGACGTCGCTGCATTAATAGGTGTCTCTACCGCTTCCGCGCCTCTCAAAAGGCGCCTTCATAAATGTATTTTGTACTGGAAAGGTCAAGAGGGGAGGCCTTTGCCCAGCAGTGGGATACTATACAGGCTACTTAAAAAAAACGGGAAACTAGAAAATGGCGCCCCTTGCCATCTGGCGCCCAGAGCGACCGCTCCTCTTGCTCTAGCTCTTGCTCTAGGCGCTATTGGTACTACGAAGTGCAGAACTCGAACTTCGTATGTTGCCGTCCCGCTGACGCTTATGTCATTTAATACGCGAATGAAAAGGACGGTGCGTTACGAACTTTGATTTTCGAGTTTCGTAGTAGCCCCTCAGGTTCGGTACTGGTTTTTATTCACGACAGGGGGAAAACGATTCGAGCAGCCAGGTCAATTGCTGGAAAGCAATCACCGCTACCCAATGAAGGTTTTTCGACAGGAGAAATATCGCTAGATGGCGTTAATATCGTGAGGTCCGTTTGACGTTTTAGTCTTGCTTGTGATTGGCTCATTTAGTTATTTAACCAATCACAAACATGAAGCAAATGTCAAACGAACCTCACGATACTAACGCCATCTAGCGATATTTTGCCTGTCGTATAACCCTCATTGCCCATGGACAATCATAAATGAGGGCTATCGCGTATGAATTCGCCACTAGAGGCGCTAGTGTAGCGTGAGGTCCCCGAAATGTCAAATCTCATAGTTTTTGGGTGAGCTACACGGGTTTATTTATAATTAGAATAATTTTGTGAATATTTTGCAATATCTGAAATTAATTATGGCAAATATGCGTTCCGGGGCAATGAATGTCTGTGTTTTGAGACAGTTTTGTCTTTCGGAAACCTTTGTCCTCCCTTTTTTCCGAACAAAACGGGGACTATGCAATGCAACACTGTGGCATGCTCGATATTTTATGGTACGGTTTTAAGGTGTATTAAATATGCTTTTAATCTAAACTTTGTTTTCACGCCCGTAATAACAGACTTTGAAAGCCATACTTAAAAACCTCACGCAACAGTGCGCCATCTAGTGAGACAAAAAACGATAGCCCTCATTGGGTTGACACATCCGTAAAGTAGCATCTAAATAAAAAAAATGCTTATAAAAGAGGATGCTTACGGGCCCCGGTATCCAAGAGGCAGGGCAGGCCCGGGCAGACTTCTCCAAAGATACGTTGCCCTTAATGAAGAAGTCCAGCTCCATCTGACTCACGTTGCCTTCGCTCTGCTCCAGCTTTATGTCCATTTGGAAAGAGTAGAGTAGCTTGTGGCGCTCGAATATGCCTGCACAATCAACACGTGTAGGTACAAACAAAGTTGAAGTACACTGTACAACACAAAAGACGCAGCAGTGACCAGTCCCCTGTACTACAAAAGTTACAAGTGCTGCCATTTAACAAAATTATACCATTTTACTATGAGAAAGTTAACAATTTTGTCGATTTGTAGCACATGTAACTGTTGTGGTACAGTCAACAGCACCAATATCTGACACAACAAAGCGTGCATAAATATCTGATAAGACTATTTCTAGGGCCGGTAGGACGTGTCAGATATTTTTGCACGCTCCACTGTGGCAGATATTAATGCAGCTGACTGTGCAATCTAGCTTAGGATCGTTACACAATTTCCCAAAACGTGGTGTAACAATTGTAGGTTAGTATTTCTGACTGAAAATTATTTTGTTACACATTTTAAGTATAGTAGATACTTTACTGAAAGAAGACTTAATTTTTATTTTGCCAAGGACAATTGGCATGTCGTGCAGAGCCGTGCACTGCTTGATAATAGTTCGCACAAACAATAGTTCCGAACATGTCATGTCATGTCGCACAGCCGTGCACCGCCTAATCGCAAGTCGCACAAACGACGTCGGCAGATGCATGCATGAAACGCGACCTAATGCGGTAAATTTCCAGCCAAACATACCTGTGCATCCGTAGTCATAAACGTTCTTCGTAAGCATATCAATAATGTTCCTCAGACGCCTGCTCAGGATGACGTTAGGCATCGCTTTCCTTAGTGAAAACGAAAACACCTAGGAAGAAAACGATTGTAGTAGTAAACATTAAACATCGAAAATTTCAGATGAACAATTTTTTTTTGTTAATTCCAAAATATTTATTTGATTCCTAATCTAATGGCGTGAGCTACGCTACCATCACCGCATTAACGCATACACTGCCACCGACGCACATATGCGTTTTCGGAACTTAGCCCAGTGCTGTCATAATTATTCGTACATTTTGAACGCACATGTGCGTCGGTGGCACCTGTGGAAGTCAAGTGGCAGTGAATGCATTAAGGTGTTGTTGTTGTTGTGAATTATATGCTATAGCGCTAGGATAGGTTAAAGACGTGTTTCTATTAGCTCATGACATGACAAATATTCCTCGCATTACATGATCGCTCATCTCTGGTGGAAACGGTGCCTTAGTGTATTTAGTAAGCATGCTACTTATATGGATTGTCAAGGAATTGGGTTTGATTCACATTTTGGAGGGAGCATGGACACTCACATCAAGATAAGAAGACAGCGAATACTGATACATAGTATTGACCCCCGCCATGTCGGACAGAACGAAGAACAGTATGGAGCCCCGCTTGGCGACAGGCCGGTACCCGTCGCGGAATATCTCAATGTCCTTCGTCGTAGCTTCAGCTAAAGTCAACTTCTCCATCACCTGAATGAAACAGTTACATTGAATGAGCAACAATGAACACTTTGAACGCCAAGAACACCTAAAGGTCTCATAACTAAGTTGAGTTTTTTTTTTTTACTTTATTTTCGTGCAACCTGTATAATTATTTAATGCATGCTGTGATCTTCTGTAATTAATAAGGCGCATAGCTTATAAGTTGTTACGCAATTAATAATGAAACTGTGTACTTATTGTTGAAGGTCCAAATAAAAGAAATAAATAAATAATATATGTGGTAGGACCTGCCATGCCAGTGATGCCTAAAGGTGTCAGGGCTAAGGTGTATTAATAAAATAGGGATGTTGACACCCTTAAAAAATTGTTCGAAGACACGACTCCAGTAAAAAAAACGCTTTATTTTAACCCTGAAAACCAGATAAATTTTCGATTAACTGCAAAATTAGATTTTAAATAAATCACCACGTTACAGGCCCACGTTCCGGTGACCACGTTACAGGCCCAGCCTAGTGTGGGACCAACAGATATTTGTAACCCTATTGTATGTGTTGTTTCTTGTAATAAACAATTTTTATTTTTATTTTTTATTTTTTAAATAGTTAGTTGATTGAGTGTGCGAACAAGTGACGTCATAAGTTGCAATTTCCATTCAAACTCTATGGGAGAATTGTGTTTTGACAGCTCATAAAAAGTACGTCAGTTCATTGGTGGAGTCAACATCCCTATTGTAGCGGTAACTACACTATTTAAGGATGATAGTTGGTAGGAATGTTAAATGATATTATAACGGATAACTCACGTCATAAACCGAGTTTAGCTCGACATGTTTCGGGCTATTTCGTAGCCGTTCCTCTCAGGAGCATGCGACTCGGCGGCTGCCGCAACACGCACACTACGCGCCACCGCTCTGCTCGCACGACACAAACTCGGTTTAAGACGTGAGTTATCCGTTATAATATCATTTAATATGAGTGAGTCTCACGGTAGTTTCATGTTCAAAACGATAGGAATGTTAATAAAAGGAGGGTTATTAGGTTGATAAAGCAAACGACCGTGTTGTATGCTGAATGTGAACGAACTCGTTTAATGCTAAATGATTGTTTCGATACTAACGTAAACTGCAAGCGTATGCAAACGCTTGCGCAATGAAAACAATGTGCTACTTTTTAATATGTATATACAAAAAATGTATGCTTGTCCGTACAAAAATCGTAACGCCTGATTCAATAAATGTTATAAAATAGCTACTCAATTTGTACTCGCCTCGCCAGCCTTGGACTTGGTGTTCTCCAGCGTATTGACCAGCTCCACATTATCCAGCATGTTCCCCGTGGACGTGGCCAGCTCACGCAGCAGCGAGTCCTCGAGTCCTGACAGGAGACTCTTGTTGGCACTGGTCTCTAGGATGAGGCTCTCTCGCTGTTCCTCTAAATCGGCTCGCTCTGCTCTTACTACAACGCTGAGAAGCTGGTCTTCTAGACCCTGAGTGACAGCATTTGCGAATACGTTAGCGCGTATTAAGGCACGTTCAGTGAGTGAAAGATATAAGTCAAGGAGTGAGTGGGTCAGAAGGTAGTTGCTGAACTGTCTTCCTTACGAGACAAACATACGATAATGAAATGAAGCACTATTTTCCATCGATCAATGCCAACAAACGCATTTCTTTTCATCAAATTTATCCAAAAAGACCACCTTTGCAAGAGCAACGTACCTGAACAGTGACAGTATAGTTAATGACCACAGCCTTGGCGTAGGCGGCGGGGTTGAACTGCGGATTGGCGAGCTTTGTGGTGAGGTACATGCGGAAGTGGGGGTCGTAGTCCACTTCGCTGCTGCCGAGCATTACGAACGTACGGCCGCTCTCCGCTGGATGAGGTGGTTAGGTTTTAACATTCAAATTTTACTAATGGAAAAGTTTGTGAAGATGTATGTATGGTAGGTGGTAGGTTTTGACATCGGGGCTTTCAAAGAAAGTGTTTATGTTGTTTAAAAGACCGAGAAGAGACCTTGAGTTGTTGGTATTCATGAATGGTGGTGATAATTTCCTTTCAGATGACCCGCTTGCTCGTTTGCCTAATTTTCATAATAAAAAAGATACCTATTAAATCACGCAGTAAAGGTTTTTTTTTTATTCGACTGGATGGTAAACGAGCAAGCGGGTGTCCTGATGGTAAGAGATCACCACCGCCCATAGACACCTGCAACACCAGGGGGATTGCAGATGCGTTGCCAACCTAGAGGCCTAAGATGGGATACCTCAAGTGCCAGTAATTTCACCGACTGTCCTACTCTCCACGCCGAAACACAACAGTGCAAGCACTGCTATTTCACGGCAGGATTAGCGAGCAAGATGGTGGTAGCAATCCGGGCAGACCTTGCACAAGGTCCGACCACCTGCGAACGGCTAAACGGATTTAGATGAAACTTGGCATACAGATAGAGAAAGATCTGGATTATTCTGTATTGACGCATAGGATACTTTATGTGCCTGAAATGGAATACATGGAATAATTTTTAAACAAGAATATATAGTGGGCGCTGTCCATGAACATTGAAAAGTACCCCGGTCTTCAAGAAGACGTGAAAACTTTGTTTTAAATCAATAGATGACGTCGTCTGTCGTCGTTATCGAAAATGTTACCGGAACTTTTTTTCATGTAAACAACTTGTTTATTACGTAAGTATTGGTATTTATTTTCTAATTCAAGAAGCTATTACCTGCTATTTTGCCCTCTCTCATAAAAAACCGAGTTAAATGCGCAAGGATTTCCGTTAAATTTAAAAATTATCATAATTGTAAGCTTCTACCAAATTCCTAAGTTTTGCAAAAGGTAAAAATAAAGGTCTATAATATGCGTCTCCTTTACTACTTACTTTGAATATTCTTTTCAAGTACGTTGTCAACAACAGGATCAATGTATTCGTTGACGTCTTGGAATAGCACGGGTATTCCATATTTGATTGCCATTTCCAACTGCCTTAGAAATTGTGGGTCGTTGAATGAAAGCACCTGAATTAAATAAAGAGCAATATTAAGCAAAAATAAAAAAGCAAAAAGCCAACGGCACGCGGTGTTCCCAGGCGGTCACCCATCCAAGTACTGACCGCGCCCGACGTTGCTTAACTTCGGTGATCGGACGAGAACCGGTGTTTTCAACGTGGTATGGACGTTGGCGACAAGAGCTACTAAATTTATCAATATTAGACACAATTAACTACTTAATTACAAAAGTCATCCTACGTTCGATCCCCCAAGATTTTTAGTCGGATTTCTTAACCACTCATACACTCTCTTATCCGGTCGTTAAAATTTACTTATAAAACTCTACTTACATTATAAAAGCGTCTACTAAAAAGTAAGTAATTAAGAATTGAAAAACACCTTCAAGTTGTTCTTAGCCTCTTTTTTCTTGATCCACGTAAGCGCCTGAGTCTGCGGGTCTATGCAGAGTGGGAAGCGAGACGCTCGTGTGGTAAGAATGCCGTTCTGCACTGACAGCTCGTCTGGAGGCAGGCCTTCGGAGTTCCAACTGAAATATCGCATAAATCAAAAGTTTAATTACACACTTATTGCATAAGTCTATTTGCAGAGAGTTGGCAAATACAGGTCAATTCGCAAGAGCTTTACACATTTATGTAAAGTGTATTCAAATAGGGAGTTGAACAGGCAGGTACTTATTCAATTTAATCGTGCCAGCTCTTGTGAATCGACCTGTACTATGCTATGATAAAGTCAACAACAGTTGCTTAATTATCGCAAACTACGAGTATATGACGAGGCATCGCTTATCACTGCGCGAATGAGGGCAATCACGTATGAATTCGCCGCTAGAGGCGCTAGTGTAGCGTGAGGTCTCTGAAATGTCAAATCTCATAGTTTTTGGGTGAGCTACGCGGGTTTATTTATAATTAGAATAATTTTATGAATATTTTGCATTACTTACCTGAAATTAATTATGGGAATTATGCGTTACCGGGTAATGAATGTCTGTGTTCTGAGTCAGTTTTGTCTTTCGGAAACTTTTGTCCTCCCTTTTTTCCGAACAAAACGGGACTACGCAACACTGTGGTGGCTCGATATTTTTATGGTACGGTTTGAAGGTGTATTAAATATGATATTACACTAAAACTTTGTTTCACGCCCGTAAAAGCTCTTTAGCTGATACTTGTCGCTCCGTGGGTGAACGGCAGCTTCAGAGGAACACCACCCGGGTCTTAGCGTTCGATCAGAGTTTAGCGAGAATGAAATACCAGGTCCCTTTTTCGAAAACCCGATATCGAAATCGAAATTAATTTTCGCGCCCGTTGCCACAAGATTTTGGCACCCCTTGCCAGCTGGCGCTCGTAGCGGCCATTTCACACTCGCTCTACCGTAAACACTAATGAGGGCTATCGTTTTTTGTCTCACTAGTTGGCGAACTGTTGCGTGATATTATTAAGTATGGTTTTGAAAGTCTGTTATTACGGGTGTGAAAACAAAGTTTAGATTAAAATAATATTTAATACACCTTAAAACCGTACCATATAAATATCGAGCATGCCACAGTGTTGCATAGTCCCCGTTTTGTTCGGAAAAAAGGGAGGACAAAAGTTTCCGAAAGACAAAACTGACTCAGAACACAGACATTCATTACCCGGTAACGCATAATTCCCATAATTAATTTCAGGTAAGTAATGCAAAATATTCATAAAATTATTCTAATTATAAATAAACCCGCGTAGCTCACCCAAAAACTATGAGATTTGACATTTCAGAGACCTCACGCTACACTAGCGCCTCTAGCGGCGAATTCATACGCGATAGCCCTCATTGTATAAACGACGGGATAATGTTACTCTTACCCGCTGATCTCAACCTCATTGGTAAGGTTCCTCTCGATGGTGAAAGGCAGCGTGAGCGGCACGCCGCGCGCCTGCACGTCCCCCGAGCCAGTCCTCGTAGATCATGGTCTCGCGGAATGAGAACGAGAACGGGCCCGCGTAGCTCAGGAACGACGCGGCCAGAAGGCAGTTGCCCACGAGACGGGACTGCTCTACGTAGAGAGCTGCCAGGTCGACAGTCCAGCGCGCCTGTTCGCTGGATAAGCCTGTGTTCAAAATTATAGCGAAATTGATAAGAGAATTAAGATATAAATAAATATTTTTATTTGAAAACTAGAGGTTACCCGCGACTTCGCACGCGTAAACTATTCGGTCTGGTAGTTGCAATTGAATTTCTGGGATATTACAAAATTCCGCTTGGAATTCCCAAAATTTATATGACGGTCTTCATTGAGGTTGCGTTAAGAACAACTGTCCAAAATACCAAGACTCTCAACCCAGCGGGTGAAATTTCAAGATTTTATCCCTATCCCTTGGGGATATCGGGATAAAACGTAGCCCGAGTTATTCCAGAGGTCCAGCTACCTACATAACAAATTTCATAACTCTAAGCTCAGCGGTTGTTATTTCGAGATTTTATTCCTATCACGTGGGCATATCTGAATAATAAGTATCCTATGTATTAATCCAGGTTATAAACTTTTTGCCAAATTTCATCTAAATTCGTTCAGCCGTTTTATCGTGATGAAGTAACAAACATACTCACTCATTCACAAACTTTCGCATTTAAATAATACGAGTATTAGTAGGGTAATCCTTAAATACCTTGAAATGAGGGTTTTCACAGAGGCGAAATATCGCTAGATGGCGTTAGTATTGTGAGGTCCGTTTGACGTTTGCTCGTGATTGGTTACAAAAATAACTAAATGAGCCAATCACGAGCAAACGTCAAACGGACCTCCCGATACTAACGCCATCTAGCGATATTTCGCCTCTGTGAAAACTCTCATTTACAGTTGGCATCGTATTTTTAGTTAGTTGGAAACTGAACCTTATTAATTTCATGACGTATTATAACTATTGAAAATAAGCATTGTAATTATTGAAATTACAACTAGCTTTAATAATATTCTTTGTCAGGTATGTATTCGATAGCTGCTTTTGATTCTGTGGCAGTATGCTCCAAAAAATGGGGGCCTTATTAATGGTTAAGACCGTGTGACAGAAACAAATGGCGATAATGACAACGATTATGATCCTCACTATGTAAGACAATAAGCCTCTACTGTACGTAAATGGATCATTTCCTTCAGTTTCACGTAAATTTTCGGTATACCACCGACAAATTGTGATTATAAAGAATCAAAACAGAAAAACTAAAATAAAGCTGTTACAAAAACTTACCCTTAACTGACTAGGTTAATCGTGAAAGCTTTTTATTTTTCTAGCAAATAAAATAACCAGTTCTGTAATTTTTGGCCTCAATTCCAAATTGCATTCTGTTTTTTTATGTCAATACCTACTCTTTGGCTAATGCCAAACATTCCCGCACCGAAAACCCCGATGTATATCCATAACATAATATTACCAGACATCAGTTTATCCGCAGCTACGAGCCGCCGCATCATGATATCGGTCTCTTCCTGGAGCTCCTGCCTCCTCAGTATAGCCGTCTCATACTTCGCGTTCAAGCCGTCCAAGGTCTTCTGGAGCCGATTGATCTCCCGGTTCAAAGATTCTAAATAATTCACGGCTTCAGAGTATTCTTTCTCTAGCGCTTCTACTTTGTCCTGCTTCGGTTTTACTTCTTTGTAGACGGCGCAGTAGCCGAGGACAGCGATGACGAATTTCAGCAGGCCGTAACTACAGGACCCCAAGTATCATGGTCAAATATAACAAAGAGGACATATACTTAAATTGTGTCACACATTGGGGGAAGGTTTGTGGCACGGAATCAAAATAAATGCTATTTTAAGGGGCTGTTTCACCATCCATTGATTAGTGTTAACTGACGGTTAAACGTGATACCGTCTCTATTTGTTTTGTTCGAATAGATGGAGACGGCATCACATTTAACCGTCAGCGTTAACTTAACTAATTAGTGTTAACTAATCAATGGATGGTCCCTAAGCTAAAGTTATATCGCCAAATAAATTTAATTGTGAAAAATTGCAGATAAAAAAATTGACGGTACCTACATTTCTACATTTTATTTTCAGTTACGTGTCATGGGCACAGCCGGCAGGATTGTACCGACTTATTTTGCACTTTGACAGGTAGACGGACAGCGTAACGACAGTTATAGGGTTCTGACCCTAAAGGCAATCTTAACTTTGTATTCAAACAAATAACTGTAGGCGCTCACCCTGCCTTACTGATCGACTGCATGGTATCCAGTTTCTTGCTTTTCTTCATGTGCGCTTTAACAGCCTTAACCTGAGCTTGCGTGATGAGGTCGCAGTTCATCTCCTGTCAATGACAAATCACAATATAATATCTGAGCGTGACGATTGGTTGTCAAGGTTCAGTTGCAGATGCGAATACGACCGGGTCGCGCGACCCACTGCTTAGTATGGACTTACGCGGATATCTTTAGGGCATAAATGCGACGTCGTCTCTATTTGTTCGGATAAAACAAACAGAGACAGCATCACAGATACGCCACGTAAAATTTATCAATGAGTGGTGAAAAAGGCCGTAATTATTTCATAATAAATTTTAATTTTATTTAATTAGTATATATATTATTGTATTAATTACCTGAAGGTTCCGTAGAAAGTTGGGGTCGGCCATCATGCCTTTGGCTCCCTTCCAGCTGACGTCCTTGATGCCTCGTATAATCACCACGCACTCACACACCACCTATGCGAAGAAACCTTGTTGCCATATTATCAAAATCATCGGACACCGTCGACCCAACGTCCAGGTGACATAATCAAAAAATATTCGAGCCGTGGTAGCCAACCTACTTGAAATAGTAGAGGATCGTGGGTTTGTGTCTGGGCTCACACATCTGGTGTAAACCTCTGATTGTTTAACCCCGACGAAAAACAGGGGTGTTATAAGTTTGACCGCTATGTATGTGTGTCTGCTGTGGTACCGTAGCTCTTAAACGGGTGGACCGATTTGAATGCGGTTTTTTATTTGAAATCAGGTATTTTAGCGATGGTTCTTAGACATATTTCATCAAAATCGGTTGAGCCGTTTTTGAGATATTGAACTTTGAAAACATCGTGGAAAACTTGCACACAGCTGCAACGAAATTTATGATATGTGTGATAAATTTGATGATTTTATTAAATTCAAACCATACTGTACTTTTGGCGCGAAAAGTAAATCAATATATCCTCCTAATCTTTCGCATTATAAAATGGTAGAAGTAGGTTTAAACGATGTGTACAGCCAGCAGCAGATGTAGATGAGCAGTTGCGATGTTGAAATGATAACCGCTCATCCACTTCTGCTGCTAACTGTACATAAACAGCCTCAAGTTATTTATATCTCGCTTTTCGTACCTGTACAGCCTCTGGCGGGGTGGCAAAGGACCGAATCTCAGTGATATCGTTCTTATCCAAGTCAGCCAGCGCCAACCTAGCTGCCTCTAGAGCGGGCAGCGCCGCCGATAGAGCTTCCATAGCCTCGCCCTTTTCTTCGGATATAATTTCGCTTTGCTGTGTAATCTCCACGCTTTTTATGGCTGCCACCTGTTGTTTCACTACAGCTGCCGATGTCGCTAAAATAAACAGACAAAATGTTATCCTGATTTATAAATATAAAACTATATAGAGCGTAATTTCTAAGTGTATTATTCCATCACACATAAATTGAAAATGCAAAAAGCCAACGGCACGCGGTGTTCCCAGGCGGTCACCCATCCAAGTACTGACCGCGCCCGACGTTGCTTAACTTCGGTGATCGGACGAGAACCGGTGTATTCAACGTGGTATGGACGTTGGCGACAACATCGTTAAAAATGGTCAAAATACCACAAACAGGGCTTATCACGCTAAACACAGGAATAAATTTACCTAGACGTCTCGACACATTACGAGTACAGTGGTCATGAGTAGACTGAAGTTTCAACCGCTTCAAATAAAAAAATGAAAAAACCCGGTTAAAATAAAAAAAGCCAAAAAAAAAACAACCAGGACGAAGCTTTCATCTTTGCGGAATCTGTTATAAATAAGTGTCGACGTCGAGATGAATGTACGGAGGGACGATCTGACGTTGTTAGTGTTGGGTGTCGGTGTGATGGGGTAACAAATAAAAATGACCAAGTGCGGGTGCTTCGAAGGACTCGCGCTGCTAGGCAGACTTGACACCCCACACTTCAGTCTACTCGTGACCACGGCCACTGTAATATTGTCGAAACGTCGAGGTAAATATTATTCGTGTGTTTAGTGTGATAAGCCATGTTTGTGGTATTTTAACTATGAGTGAAAATCACGAAATTTTGAAACGTTATTAACTTATTATGGTTAAAATAATCTTCAATTTCCAAGTTGATGGATGACGTCTAAGCATATCGATAAGAAAAACAGCAGATATTACCGCGTTAGATGTATTTAATTATCACAAGGGCAAAAGTTCAAAGAACAAAGTTAAAAGAAGAAAGTTGTTCTAAATACAATCTAGGGCTCTTCATGGCTAGAGTGAATAGACTGTTACTGAACCGGTGAGATACACCCTTGACCTCATTTGCACTTATCATCAGGTGAGATAGCGGTCAATCACGGTCAGTTTTAAGTAAAAAAAAAGAAAGTCTAGCCACCATATCCGAAGAAAAAAACAGTGTGAATTGATTCTGCAGCCAGATTTAACTGTTAACTGATTACCCTTAGTGATCTCCTTTACCAGGACCTCGCATTCTAGGGTCTGTTCAGCGACAATGACCTTCTGCACGGCTAATTTTGCATTCAAGTCCTCCAACTGAACATTGGCTTCCTCAATCTTGGCTAAACCTCCGATGAGACGTTCGCACTACAACATTTATAAATTTTGAGATAAAGCCTTATATATTTATAACTATCTACGAATAAATGATTACACTTAATATAATGTCTGTGAACGTTGTGACATTTCTATTCCTATTAACACGCTTATAATTAGCTTCATTTTAAATTAAGTATGTACAGTCGAGTTCATAAACTTGTAAGCAAAAATTTTATCAACAATATCTGAACACGACTCTATTGTTAACGGCGTAGAAGCGTCTTAAAATTTTTGCTCACAAGTTTATGAACTCGACTGTACCAATATTTTCATCCACTTCTTATTGTTGTTTTGATCGTAGATTGATATTGGTTCTGTTAACAATACAATAATAATGGTACTATCATGCTGATTTGATAATGGATTCGGAAGCCTAGACGGAACTCAAAAAGAGAGTAATTTAACCTAACCGTGTTTGGGTTTGTCTGATGATGGAGCAGTTAAGCAGGGACTGGAACTCCACGAGCGCACAACGTACTTACCTAAAGTAGCCTTGTTAGGGTTTGTTACAATGGTCTTAGGATATATTTAGACCTAAGATGGTTTCCATACTTTTATGGTTTCATGGATGGAGTCTACGACCTGCATGAGAGCTTACCTGTGCGACGATAAACGAATCTTTCTCATTAAGAAGCGACAAATAATTTGTGAGATAATCCATGTAATGTTTCGGAGTGACGTAGTTGTTTCTCCGTAAACGTTGCAAAAATTCCACAGAATATCTGGCCACAGACATGTGAACGTGGACCACATGCTCCACTATTATTGGTCGGAATTCTTCAGGTATTTTTTGTACCTGAAAAAAATTACGCATTAAATAATAGCAAAAAAGCCAACGGCACGCGGTGTTCCCAGGCGGTCACCCATCCAAGTACTGACCGCGCCCGACGTTGCTTAACTTCGGTGATCGGACGAGAACCGGTGTATTCAACGTGGTATGGACGTTGGCGAACATGATCCGAAATATTGCCATTATAATTGAATTCCAAGAAAGTTGTACTGATTCGAAATTACAAAACATAGCAAAGTATCACTATATCGTAAAATTGCTGTAGCGGTCATAGTAAACATATTATGTGATAATTGCAATGCATGTCAATTACTACCTATTGTAAAGATCGAGTAAAAAAAAGCCAAAAAAAGTTCATTTTACGTATACCTATACCACCTATAATAAATAGTCTCATTAGGTAAATTTTTCTGTCTGTTAAAATTAGCAAAAGTAACACTGTAAAATATGAAGCTTTTAGATATCACGGTTTAAAAGATCCAGCTCTGTGATAGACAGACATACAGACAGATGGAAGCTGATTTTGAACTTACATCTGCTAGGAACACGTTAGCGACTGCCAACAAAGCTTGCTTCGGCCACGGGAACTGCCAATCAATGGTTGTGTTGTTCACCAAACCTGGGAAACTTCGACACCTGCCAAAAAAAACTATAAGTAGGTAACTTGGTTACATGACACGAGCAATTGTTTAAGAGTAGTAGAACCACTCGCTAGTAGAGTTATGTCGAGCAATTTGCAAGTAACGAACGACACAAGTAAAGGCTACTTTTTATCCCGATATTCTCACGGGATCGAGATAAAATCTCAAAATCTCATCTGCTGGGTAGTCATAGTATTTGGAACTGTTTATAATGGAACGTCAATAAAGATTACAATGTATTTTTTTGGAAATTCTTACGGGAATTAAATAAAATTCCAAAACTTCAATTCAACTTATGTATCTAATGATTTACGCGTGCGAAGCCGCCCGTAAATACTTGTTTAATACAATTAAATGCCCTTTTAATTTAATTAGTTACACAACTGACTGTATAATGCAGTATTAAAATTGCTGTGTTCAACCTGTTCCTCAGCAGATCACCGCTGGGCGACATGGACAGAACCACATGAAGATTTTCTGCACATTTATTGCAGAAGAACGCCCAAACACCGTCTCTGAAAACGACAACAGAAATGTATTTCCTAAGTATTCTATATTTGGTCATATTGTAAAGCGTCCATTGACAACTGAAAACCGGAGTACTCTATTAATTCCACACTAGGGTAGGACAGTGAGGCCGACAGTAGATAGCACATCCTGCTACTGTTTGAACGCACACGTCGAAACAGAACACTGTAAAGATGGTAAAGCAGCGTTTCCACCAGAGATGTGCGAGGATGTTTTGCGAGGAATATGTTTTTCATTAACCAATAGAAACGCTTCATTTACCTCGCCTCGCTCCGCTCAGCTGTTTCCCGCGGAGATGTGCTGTGCGAGGATGTGTAAATGAAGCGTTTCTATTGGTTAATGAAAAACACATCCCTCACAACACATCCTCGCACATTATTGGTGGAAATACTTCTTAACTAGGGCAGAACAGTTAAGAGCGTTTATACCTGCTGAGCTGGCAACGTTGCATTTTCGTTTGTTTTTCTCGATTATTCCATAAAAATTGAACGGAAATTAATAATGTTGTCTGAATATATAATTAATGTGTCTAGGTACTCCAATAATTATTCGTTATAGACTTTTATTTTCCTTAAAAACCGGTCATAAACATGAATTCGTTTTTAAGGAATATAAAAGTTGGAGTAGATACATTAACTTATATAAAAAAGAAGTGTTCTATCAGAAAACATTTTTAATTTTCATTCAATTTTTATGGAATAATCAAAAAAACTAACAAAAATGCAACGTTGCCAGCTCAGCAGGTATAAACGCTCTTAATGGGTCGCTGGTCTCTTTTTACGGGGCAGTTCGCTTCCCGCACCGCTTTTCTCACTAGATTTTCTTGCGGCTACACTCGTATGAACGCGAGGGCAGTGCAGCAAGAGCAGGACAGTATGTGCTCCATCGCTAGTACTCGCGGACGATGATGATAATGACTGGTACAGACTTGCCAACGCCGTATCCGGACTCGCCGCTCTCGTTCCTGCACGAGTTGATGATGGCGTCCTTTTCGTCGTCGCCGAAGAGTGCCGGGATCATGCCGATCATCAGGATGTTGTTGATAAACTCCAGGAAGCCCTCCTCTAGGATCTAAATGCGAGGGGGTGGTAGAATTGCTGACATAATTAGTGCTCTAAAAACTTGTGAACATGACTCTGTTGGCAATTCTTAAAGGGAATGACATTCACTTGAAACTTGTTACGAATATGTAGTTTGGATCACAATGCATGTACAGTCAGCGAAAAAAAGATTGCTTTAAAAATTAAATTGTTAACAAAGACTCATTTGGTTGTACATCTAATTATCTACCCCCAAAGTCATTACATGTAAAGTACCTGCGCAGCAGTGAAGAGGAATACAGTCTTCTTGCCGTCAACGCCAAGCTGGTTGTACATCCTCTTCATATCGTCTTTGAACGTATTCTCATTGTAGTTACGAGTCACCGTTATCTCGAACATCTCGCAGCCTGCAAAATAGTAACCATCATCATCATCCAAATAAATTCAGTTTTTCGTTGTCATCTAGATTTATGTTATCATGATAAGATCGAATGTAATTTTATCTGGAGTAAGAGATGTGACCATGTTAGTTCTGCTACTCTAAACCAGATGGCGCTAAAAGTTGCTACAATTACTGAGAACTAAAATCACTAGCCTGCAGCGAAGACCGATTGCAATAGGCCACGCCTATTTTTTATTATTTAGTCTGGAGAAGTCTTTCACTGCTGCGCAAAGGTTACCCCTCCCAAGATGCCACGCGTGTAGGTGGTCCCTGTTATTTGACACCGAATTTGAATTGACACTAGTCTGCAGCGAAGGCGGCGAGAACATTTATTGACATAAAAAACACACTACATCACAACAAAGACATAGTAAAAACATAAATAGAAGAAGAGAGAAAAATTTGAAAACTTTGTTAGTTCTTTATCTTAAACTAACAAAATAACCCGACGACGATAATCATCCATCGCGTTACCGCAGACCATTAATTTGTAGGATGCCGCACATATCAGGTATTTCCTGTTATTAAACACAAAAAAAAGCCGTGGTGGCCTAGTAGCCGTGGTGGCCTAGTGGTTTGCCTTATCGCCTCTCAAGCAGAGGTCGTGGGTTCGAACCCGGCTCGCACCTCTGAGTTTTCGAAATCCATGTGCGGAATTACATTGAAATATACACGATTAACATCGTGAGGAAACTGCACAAACCTGCGAAGCGATTCAATGGTTCGTGCGAAGCCAATCCGCACAGGGCCCGCGTGGGAACTATGCCCTAGCCCTCTTGTTCTGAGAGACGAGCAGTGGGACGTATATAGGCTGGGATGATGATGATGAAACACTAAATGGCGAATGGCCTGCAGCGAAAGCGGGGAGACGACAAATATGCTCTTCTTGCCGGAGCCGCCGACGCCACCGACGCCGCGGTCCGTGCGCAGGTGCGCAGGATGCCGCGTATGTCAGGTATTTCCTGTTATTTGACACTAGATGGAGCCAATCGCTACAAAGTTTTGGTACTGAAATTGCACTAGCCTGCAGCGAAGGCAGCGAGACGGCAAATGCTCTTCTTGCCGGATCCACCGACGCCGATAATCATCGCGTTGCCGCGATCCATGCGCAGGATACGTTGTGTGCGCGTCAAATGCTCGAGACAGTCTTCAAACAGCACGACGGACAGCTTGCCAATGCGCTCATTAAACTCGTCCAAAATCTGAAAACATACTTTTTGTTAGACCTCTAAAAAGATTATTTGATACCTGATTACAAGGCATAGATCGTCATTAGTTTTGTACAAGCCTTACCTCAAAAAAGCCTTAAAACAAAACCAAGAATTTTCCTAAGTGAAGTTTTATGGAATTTCAAGAGTGAGTTTGTTAACGTATTGATTTTGATACGAAATATTTTCAAAGTAGTGACGAGATATAAAAACCATTAACTACTTATAAAAACCATTTAACCTGGAAAACCAAGCTGAAAAACCTCGAAAATGTTCAATTACTCGTATCTGTATCTAAAGTTCGATTTTTAGTATGTTTGATATAGTTAACTAAATACTCAGTTGAGTTAGCTAATAAGTGAAGTCACAGCTTAGTAATACCCACTACGGAATAGCAAAAACAAAGGAAATATAAGACCCGGTTCGTACCGAAACCAGTGTAAGTTTGAAATCTTTGATAGATTTGAGATTATTTCAAAACTTTTTCTTTTAGATCTAATTGCCACACTAGGCTGAAGCTGGTCGGAAAACTATCTTTGTATTATGTTTTTTTTTTAAATAAACTAAAGGTGTTCTCGTTTTCTAGTGGATGAAAAAGAATTCGCTCATTCAAATACCTCTTGAAACAAGAAGTAAACGGCCTCATAATCCAGCAAGTCTTCGTAGTACCGGATTTCCTCTTCGTCTAAGGCGTTCCTGTAGTCACCAAATAGGAGGGGGTCGCGCTCGACGTACTCTTCTAGCTGTAAATAATGATACATTTCTTTGTTAAAACATTTCTATACAAGCTCGATATTCATGGTCTACGTAAATTCTACTAAGTACTGCAACAAGGGCAAGCTTAAGGTTTTATACGAATATTTGGTCCCGAGTCTTGGAATTTCTAATATGTAGTTAAGTATGTATCAATCTATTTAGTATTTATCTATTTTATTATAAGTACAGACAACTACAAAGATATCGATGAGGCCAAAGTTACAAAAATATGTATACACGACTTTATTTATTTAATATTAAGGTAGGACCTTGTGCAAGGTCCGCCCGGATTGCTACCACCATCTTGCTCGCTAATCCTGCCGTGAAGCAGCAGTGCTTGCGCACTGTTGTTTTTCGGTTTGGAGAGTAAGACAGCCGGTGAAATTACTGGCACTTGAGGCATCTCATCTTAGGCCTCTAGGTTGGCAATCCCCCTGATGTTCCAGGTGTCTATGGGCGGTTGTGATCTCTTGCCATCAGGAGACCCACTTGCTCGTTTGCCATCCAGTCAAATAAAAAAAACTGGCGTGATCGATATCTTTGTTGTGGAATGTACAGTGAACAGTGAACATGCTTTGTTCACTCCAAGTTACTGTGTTGTGTAGTACAAATGTTTTCATAGGAAAAATGCATAGGAAAAATTCGTGTCTAGACAGGAACAGCAGTGGTGTAGAGGTTAAAGCACGCAGCACGGAATGCTGAGGACCTGGGTTCGATTCCCAGTGCTGGTCTCTTTTTCTGGTTTTTCTGTGCATCCATGTTTCAGTTTGTATTTTCGATATGGTTTCACGGGATACCCGTAAAAGTAACAAATTTGGAGTTGAAATAAAAAATACAAAAAGACTCCAAAAAATAATTTAATTGCTTAGTAGCGACATCTCTTGTCTGGGTGAGCGGTTGGTTCCGAAAGAGTGTGACGTCTGTCGACGCCACATAGATGTCGCTAGTGCTGCTGCTTAAGTAGCAAAGTAGAAATAAGCAACCTGAGATATGCATGCATAGGAAAACTTCGTGTCTAGATTCCTGTCCAGCAGTGGTGTAGGGGTTAAAGCACGCAGCACGGAATGCTGAGGACCTGGGTTCGATTCCCAGTGCTGGTCTCTTTTTCTGGTTTTTCTGTGCATCCATGTCTCAGTTTGTATTTTCGATACAAATGTTTTCTCCAAGTTACGGTAGGTTAAATACGCCCCACTCTTGAAGCTACGAACCGTTAGCTCGCGCTCGACCTCTTCTTCAACCTCTTCTTCCTCGGGCGCGTCCGCCGCAGCGGCCGCCGGGCCCGCTTTGGGTTTCGGCTCACCAAATTCTACCAAATTTAATTTAAAAAAATAAATCAATAGAGATGGATAATTGGGAGGCTGTTCAACAGAGGCCATCCCAGTCTATATGCATCCCATTGCCAGGCCTGTTCTCAGAATAAAAGAGCTTGAGCTGTAGATGGATTTCTTCTATTAATACATACTAGCAACTAATCTACTATCCTACTTATAAGTTCGTTAGGTAGCTTTTGATACCCGATATGCAAATCGTCAACAAATAGGAGCCCCGCCATACGGATCCCCGTCGCCTTACTGTATAGTATATGCAAGATAATTTGAAAAATCTAGATTTGTACAAATACGGAAATAGTGTGGAAGTATCTGGAGCAATCGCTACACCCTTCTAAAAAGTTTGGGAGCGAAGGGTATGACCCTGACACTTGCGTTTTGTTCTGAATGAAATCATATTAATACGACTTAGTTGAGAGTCGGGGTAAATAGTGAGAAAGATCTTTCTACCTCTACGCGTGTCATATTCACCCGTTCTCTTTTATCTCTCTTTCTTATCGTTTACCGTCCTCCTCCTCTTCTGCTTTCTCTTCTTCCTCAGGAACGACTATCTCCTCCAAGACGACGGGCTCGTCCTCCGGGAAATACCTCACTATGTGGTCGTGCATGTGGTTCCGCATGAGTTCATTGTCCTGTTAAAACAATCGTTCCGTCAGGTAAGTTTTGCTTTCGAATCACTCCAGAAAATATAAAAGGAGCTCGAACTGACTGCCTCATTGGGGAGGAATGCCTCCAAGACCGGAGATAAGTAAATGGCGTGATAAAGTAAGAAAGAATTAGCTGGAACCCTGCCTAAAACCATGTATAAGAGTGCGATTACTTGCTTAGGCTATCGGGGAACAGCCATCTGACCGATTGTTGTCTCTGCGACTTCTTTCAAAAGTGAGCATCAAGTTCTTAAACCATATCCAAATAAAAAAAGGAAATTTAAAAAATGCGCCTAATTTTTGTAGAGCAGTAGTTTGCGGTACTATAGCAAACCCTGTATACAGGTGTTCCAGAATCCGACGACAATATATGGATTTTGTAAAAATTACCCCTCAGAATATTATATTCTAGGTTTTCGTAAAAATTTAATTGTATCAAAATTTGTATCAACTCAAAATATTTCTCCATTTAAAATTAGACCTAGAAGCTGAATGAGTGTTAATTCAAATTGGGTATTATTTTTAGTTGATACATCCTTCATCTAGATCAAGATCTTAGAACGGCGATATGTACCCTGTGCAGTGGCGCGCAGTGTGGGTAGGCAACGCCAGTAGCTGCACCCGCAAGTACCCGCCTGCACCAGCAACAGGGAAGGTAACACTAGCGCTGCTTACCCTCATTGCACGCCACCGAATCTGTGGTCGTGCAGGTTGAAGACGTGGAACTTGGCCGGCGTTGGAGGTAGATCTGCTTTTACAAGACTCTAGGAGTGCGATATATAATGTGGTACTGTGGAACGTGCCTGCATATTGATCAGTCTGTCACAAATGACGCGTGTAAATTCGTTGCGCCAACAACGCACGACGGCGCGCTTCTCGCTGAAGTAATTAGGGTGAGTGAGGAGCAAGCCGGCTGCGATGCGGGACAGGTCGCGCAGGTTGAAGATGTAGTGAAACTTGGCCGGCGTTGGAGGCAGGTCTACTATTATTATCTGAAAAAAAAAAACAAGTTGAGGCGGTTATGCTATTTGAAACTATACTCAGCGGCATAAAACTTGGCACACTCTCCATGCAAAATTACCTATACTGCCCTCCTAAGCCAAAAGGAGCTATCTCAAAAAAAAACACTTGAGTTATTAATACTATTGTGTAGCTTAAAACATTCTGCATCACATGGTGTAAATGACAGAAAAACTATTTTTTTTTGAGATAGCGCCATTCGGCTTAGGAGAGAAGTATAACTGCATACCTACATTTGCCGCTCAGTATATCTTGAGCTTGTCATTGATTGAACAATGTTATGGACAATAAGGATCCCTATCCTATTTGTGGTATATATTTTTTTTATTGAAAGGTTTTTTCTGGTTTATTTTCGTGACCAGCAACGTCAAATTATATAGTGACTTCTAATAGTTGCGATAGATGGCACTAAACGCCACTTTAGCGTATGCAAGCGATTACGATTTCTGGCTGGTTGGTCGGATTCCCGTCCTAATTGGTACGATACCGCCACCGCGTAAAGCTACAAAAGCAGGCCCTATAGTGCGAAGTGCTAAATTGAACTTCGTATCTTGCCGTCCCCTTAATGCTTATATTATTCAATACGAGAGTGAGCAGGACGGCGCGACACGAACTTCGATTTTCGAATTTTCATAGTAGCCCCGCTGCGATCCGAAAATCTTTTACGTTTAAAACCAAATCAACATCTAAGTTGTCAAGATATATTGTGAGAGAAAAAGCTAAAAACCTTGTATAGATCCAGCGTCATCTGAACAAGCTTTTCCACGATATCCTGAATCTCTTCAGGGAATACGGAGAAATGCCCTGCTAAAATAGACGTGTAGATGTGTCTCAAAGTAAACTCTGAGGGGAACTGCAGGTTGTACACTGAGAACATGGAAATGAAGCGCGGGTCCACCTGAAATAAATGCAGGCTTTACCTTCCATTGGTGTTTGAACGTACTTTAATAAACTGTGCTTTTGTACCTACCTTGTCGCTTTACAGCACCTACCTTGCTTTGCCCAAATTTTTGATAAAGTACAAATGATTTGAATTTTATCTGAATGCTTGTAAGTACTTACGTCATTTCTACCACCGCCAGCTTTTCCCATTGCAGCAAGGAAGCCTATATCTTTAAGATTCTTCCAGGTAAGATCTTTGCCTCGGTCATAAAAGCCTTTTCTTTCAAATAGCAATTTTAACAATGCAATTGGCTGTTGAGTGCCGTAAGTGTCAACCTGTTTAATAAATTAAAAAGAAATAGTATTCCTTATTATGTTTTAATCAAAATTTGTTGCAAAAAGCCAACGGCACGCGGTGTTCCCAGGCGGTCACCCATCCAAGTACTGACCGCGCCCGACGTTGCTTAACTTCGGTGATCGGACGAGAACCGGTGTATTCAACGTGGTATGGACGTTGGCAAACAAAAAAGTGAAATAAAGGTAGTAATTTTTCATTCCTTTTCACTGATCAATGACATCATAGTTAATTATAAACAGTGATTTATCTATCTATATATAAATAAAAAAATATCATAAAATGTGTTGCTAAGCGCAAAACTGGGAACGGCTGGACCGATTTCGCTAATTCTTTGTTTGTTGTGTTCGATATTATCAGAAGGTTTTTATGGAAGAAAATATAGAAAAAATCAACGGGAGCGAAGCCGCGGGCAACAGCTAGTTTTAGGATAAATACAAAGTAAACAAATTCTAAAGTACTGAGGTAGGTAGAAGTTTTCTTACGATAGGCATATTCATGTCATCAATGAAAACAAGCATTTTCTTGCCAACGGGTGGTCCGAAAGTGTCTTTAGTGCGTTTCTCTACTACAGATTCCAAGTTTCGTTGCACATCCATGGACGAGGTTCGAGATGAGAAATTCATTTGTTGGATAATCTATAAATAAAAATGTACAGGTAAATAAAATGTAAAGATGAAGACAAGTAGCAAAAAGCCAACGGCACGCGGTGTTCCCAGGCGGTCACCCATCCAAGTACTGACCGCGCCCGACGTTGCTTAACTTCGGTGATCGGACGAGAACCGGTGTTTTCAACGTGGTATGGACGTTGGCAAACATACTTTTGAAAAATGTCGACAGTTGCTAACGTGTCCATCTCTCTCTAATATTAGAATTGGCAACTGCACAAACAAAAACACAATACATATTTTTGTTTTTAATTCTGGAAGTTACTTACGAATTTATCAGCTGGCATCCCTCGGAGGTAATTGGTGATGATGGCAGTTTTAGAGGTTCCAGTATCGCCTACCAGCAATACTGGTCTCTCTACCTACATAAGATAGACGCCATTATTATAGCCGTACAAAACAAAAGATGATTTTGAGTTTCAATATATAAATAAAAGTTCAACGATACATTATGTACTTTTCATAGGCAGCGAAAAGATTCCATCTAAGTAGGTTCGTTTCAGATTTTACGGCATAATATTGACTCCTGGTAAAACTTACCCCTTCCATGATCTTGATGAGCCAGGTCATCCGTAACGTGTCCACGGTGGGCACCAGGACCGCAGAGAACCTCATGTCACGGTCGTGGACGTACTCCGGGACCAGCCACTCCCACGCCTCCCAGGTCTTTGTTTCCAGCTCCAGACAGTAGTCATAGAGGGTAGGCTTACCCATGGGGAAATGTTCTGGAGACGTTTGTTTACTGATTAAGGCGTATTGCCGCCAGATGTGCGAGGAGGCGTTACGAGGAACGTGTTTGTTATGAACAGGGCTCGAACTTTTGCGTGCGGATGACGTCATATCGCATATAGGCCAGACCAGATACGACCAGACCACCAGACCACCACCACCACCACGACCAGAGCACCACCACCAGACCACGACCAGATGGCCTAGTGGTTAGAGAACCTGACTACGAAGCTTGAGGTCCCGGGTTCGATTCCCGTGTCGGGGCAGATATTTTGTATGAAATTTGTTCTCGGGTCTTGGGTGTTTAATATGTATTTAAGTATGTATCTATCTATATAATTATATTTATCCGTTGCTTAGTACCCATAACACAAGCTTTGCTAAGCTTACTTTGGGACTAGGTTAATTGGTGTGAATTGTACCGTGATATTTATTTTATTTATTATTATAGAATAATATGATTCACATACCTAGTCTTTTCAAATTCAAATTCAACTTCAACTACAAATTCAAATATTTATATTTGCAATCGCAAAATTTATTTCGTAAATAATTACCACTTATCAACCTTTTTAATGAATCGATATCGCCACTTCAAATGAGCAGCAGAACATAGTCTTTGACTGAGATTGTCTTTCTGATATTAACAACTAGCTTTTGCCCGCGGCTTCGTCCGCGTGGAATTCGGTTATCGCGCGCTGTTCCCTCGGGAACTGTGCAGTTTTGCGGCATAAAAAGTAGTCTATGTCGCTCGGGTCCATAAACAATCTCTATGCCAAAAACCACGTCGATTCGTCGCTCCGTTTCGACGTGAAAGACGGACAAACATACTAACACATACACTTTCGCATTTATAATATTAGTATGGATAAATTGGCGTGATTGTTTAGCCGATTTATTATCACAATTATGTGTATGATTGCCAAAATTTCATCTTTACAAGAATATTGTTACAATAATCCTCTTGCTGCGATCAAAATACCTATGCTAAAAATTTGCAATGGAAGACATTTGATATAAATGTATTTTATAATTATAATACATCTACTTTTATTATAAACTAGCTGGTGCTCGCGGCTTCGCCAGTGTAGTTTTTTTTAATTTTCTAAATCTTCTTTTATAAGAACCTTCTTCTGACAATACCAAACACAACAAAAAAAAAGAATTAGCGAAATCGGTCCAGCCGTTCACACGTGATGCTGTGACCAAGGGAAATAGGGATTAATTTTTATAACTATTAAGATAATCGTACCTTACGATAACAAGTTTCGTGAATCTTATTTTATTTACCACATCATTCTGTATGCAAAATGGCGTAATTTTTACATCATCTTACTCAAAGTTCGAGCCCTGGTTATGAATGAACCTATAGGAACGCGTCATTTACTCCGCTAGCTGCGCTGTTTGCGCTCCGTTGAGCTGTTTCCAATAAAGCTGCGCTGAGCAAAGATAGATAAATGAAGAGTTTCTATTTCCATGATACTTAGAAACATATTCCTTGCAACGCATCTTCTCCAATCTCTAGACAAAACGCAGCCTTATAGTAGAATAAAAGCGTAAGACATAATTGATTGAATCAGGCGTTGCGTTACTTTGCCAATTTGAAAAATGTTAGCTGTCGTGAAAAGACAATGTAATAAATAGTAATAATAATAATCTATAAAGTGGATTACTATTATTTTTTGAAAATTAGCATTAATTCATTACATAGATACACCAGATCATGCATGCCCCAATTTTATCGTGGACAGTCTTTAATTACAAAGGTGAAGCGCGTAAAAGTTCTTTAGTTTTTATTTAATTAACAAAAGAAAAAGTACGTTTCCCATATTTTTTGATAATCTGACTGAGGGACTAATAAAATTATGAAAAATAAAATTAATTAGAGTCCAAAATGCAAAAAGCCAACGGCACGCGGTGTTCCCAGGCGGTCACCCATCCAAGTACTGACCGCGCCCGACGTTGCTTAACTTCGGTGATCGGACGAGAACCGGTGTTTTCAACGTGGTATGGACGTTGGCGACATACTAGACGAATTTTGTCTTCGGTTCGTGCAAGAACAGAATCCAACAACATACTATATATACTTACTAGTAGTAGCTTTTTTCTCAGGATTGTCTTCAACTAACATCATTGGACAAGCTTTCTTCACATAATTATCAAAGTCAAATCTTCCATTGTCGACTATAGATGCCCCGAGGCTGTTGTACATAGACTAAAATAGAGTTAACTATTAATTAACAAAATTTACACAATGGACTTCTATTCAGTGTATCTCTAGTTAAAATAATAACTCGTTTTAATGGAACAATCATTCAGTTAATGGAACGTCGAAATGAAAACAGTACATTATTTTGAATTTTAATTAATAATCTTGATAACAGTGCAATAAATAACACTAAAAGTAAAAACAAGTCATTGGAGGCGCCGGGTATCGATCCCGGTACCTCTCGCATGCTAAGCGAGCGCTCTACCATCTGAGCTACGCCCCCGATGAACGTCACGGTCCAATTTAGCAAAAACATTCACTATACAGCAACCAGCAGCAAAAGGAATACAGACAGCAGCAGAAATAGTTAAGTAACTTTGGTGCTTCTAATAATCTAAACACTGTCTTATTACCATGGCAGTATAGTTGTGTAAGTAGATCATTTTGAGCAGTGCTAAACTAATGAACTGTTTGGTTGGTACGTACCACCATAAACACACATTCAACGACTGTTCTGTCGATTTCTTCTTCAGCGTCTTCCCTGTTGGGCATTAGGCCGCTTATCATGTTGCACAGTTGAACGACCTTGAACATTAATGATTTGATTTTAGTTAAAAAAATAATAATTTAAAATTTATGCATGTGCGTTCAAAATATATTAATAACTAGCTTTTGCCCGCGGCTTTGCCCCCGTTGATTTTTTCTATATTTTCTTCCATAAAAACCTTCTCCTGACATTAACGAACACAATAAAAAAAGAATTAGCGAAATCGGTCCAGCCGTTCACAAGTTTTGCGCTTAGCAACACTTTTTACGATTAATTTTTATTCTTAAAAAAAAAAGAGATTTATGACAGGGGCACTGGGCGAAGTTCCGAAAACGCGGTGACCTGTCGTTTTGCCGAGTTTCATTACGCAGATTTTCGTTTCGCAGACAACTGTCGGCAGATTTTTCTTTTGGCCGAGCAACGTTTGGTATAATTTCGTTACGCCGTTCGCCGAGTAGTCGGTAGGAAGAATAGCGATAAGCAGATTTACGTTTAGTAGATTGTTTGTTTCGTAACTGTTCGTCGAGACACGATAAGCAGAGTTATCACATGGCATTCATATTGTTAAGTAGATTTAATGTTCAGTCGATTTTTGTTTCGTAATCTGCGAAGATAAAATCGGCCAAACGACAGGTAGATTTTACTGAGTTGACTATATAAATATACTAGCTTTATCAAAATGAAGTTAGGTGCGACGACGAGCGTCAGCGAGGAGGAGTGTTAGGTAGAATTGCGACCAACAACGCACGAGCCGAGCGAGCAAAGCGAGCGTGCCGCGGTAGCGGCCGGCGAAGTGCCAGAACCGAACTGCTAGCATCGCGACTTGGTTTGTTTAAACTCCAATGTAAAATAAATACAAATGATGGTCAAAAATACGTTATTACTTGCGTTATACGTTTGAAACTTGTGAGCGTACATAAAAAATCATAAAGAATGCCATAGTGTAATCCACACATATTCACGGTATTTAATACCATTCCCCATGCGAAACGAAAAGATGCGAAAAGTTGATATGCGCACTGAATAATAGTTCAACCGTTACAAAAGCGAAAGGTTGTTCGACCAAATGTGCAAAATGTGTAGTGATTAATAGGCTAAACGAATTTCTGTAAATAGTTGTTCGGCTTACTGACTCATATGCCAAGTAAATAGTCTGCTAAAGGTTGAGTTACGAAAAGTTAGTCTGCGAAACAATACATCTGCGTACAAATTCATCGGCGTACCGTTACTCGGCGAAACGTTGTCTGCCAATCAATAATCTGCCTAAAAATAGTCGGCGAATCATTAGGTAACCCCGAAAACGCATATACATGTGTTGACTAAAGCGACATCTTTTGGTGGTGCATAAAACTACGATGGTAAAAAGTTACTGATGATGTCATTCAAGACAAGGTGATCAACTAGTTTCATATTCAAGAGCGAGATGGCGTTATATTACAATAGAATAAATTATATTTTCTGAATAATTCCAAGAAAGATATTTATAGTAAGAAAATTACTTAAAAAAAATTAAATACCAAATTGAGCGGAGTTTGCGGTACGATGGTCTTCAACGGCGTTTGTTGCTGCAAGCCAAACATTCCAAACACGATATAGTTTATGGCGCCAGCAACGTAATGTTCGAACAAGCCGTCTAGTTGCTCTCTCTCTTCCTCGTTATTGCGACCCCGAAGCCATCTGCATGAAAATCAGATGATATTCATATTGTGGTGGCGCTAGGCTAGACGTAAGGCCTAGACATCCGAAAATACCTGAATCTAGCATTTTAATCTGTTGAATGAAGGACCGTGCGGGTTAGGTTGACTATGATTATATTTGTAAATTATTACGATACTACGCACACATATAAGGGAAGGGGAATGATAAATGGGAGAGTGAAAATGAGTGTTTGGTACCTGGAAATCCTGCAGTTCTGGATTCATGCAACAATATGGCGCCGGTAGCGTGATGATGTTGATAGATGTGTTTACAATCCAAATGTCCGTAATAGCACTTGTAGATCACAGAAAAAAACAGCACTGGCCAGGCTTTCGATCACTATCAATGTTTTATCAGTTTATAACACCAAAACACAAAAAAGTAATTAAATGCAGCGATAAAGCGTTGCGGCGCGACGTCAACTCTTGCGAAAACGGAAACTGAACTCCCAGCAGCAAGGACGCGTCTCTCATCCCGGTCTTCTAGGCTTCAGCCAATCACAGGTGAATCGAGGTGAGGCGATCGCAGCGACACATGTTCTATCCTTGTTGCGCGCACAAACACGTCATATGAACGAGAGGGATAGGGAAATAGGAAGGAATAGCGTGCGTAGTAAAAGTAATGTTTTGACTTTATTAAATTTTAATAGCTTCCGGGTCACTAGGAGTTACTTAATTTTTTGAAACTAGATGGCGTTAGCAGTTCAATACGGCGCAAACATTCCCCCCGGCTTGAAGGGTTCCCTTCAAATCAAAATAACTAACTTAAACTAAAATTTTAAGGATGCCTTACTACAACCTACTGATTTGGTAAAGGACAGAGACGAATGACTGGACGCAAATACGTTCCAGATGATGTCCTAACCCGTGCAACTCTAATCACACCATCTCTCGCTGGAAAAACCTCTTCTATTACACCTAACGGCCAATGAAGTGTAGGCATGTTGTCGCTCCGCACGACCACAACAGTACCGACCGCAACGGGGAACGTGGGTGTGTTCCATTTCATTCGTGTTTGTAATGTGTGAAGGTATTCTCGCTGCCAACGATTCCAAAATGACTGAACTAATTTGTCTAAAAGTGAATAGCGCTCTAACAAGTTAAGCCTATCACCTTCAACCTCACGAGCAGGTAAGTATCTTAGGGGAGTCATAGTCAAGAAATGTGCTGGCGTCAGAGCTAATGGTTCTGAGGGATCAGATGATAGAGTTCGGCAAAGAGGCCTAGAGTTCATCACGGCTTCTACTTGCGTGAGAACCGTATTCATTTCCTCGATGGACAATATCTGGTCGCCTATAACCCGGAATAGATGTGTTTTCAGGCTTTTCAAATTGGATTCCCAATTGCCTCCGAAATGTGGAGCTGCTGGTGGGTTCATATACCAATCTATGCGATTCTCAGCTAATGTGCGCGCAAAATCTGTGTTAAAATGTTTGGACACTAGGAACGAATGTAGGTCGCTCAGGTGCCTTTTAGCGCCGATAAAATTAGTACCGTTATCCGAATACAACTGGGAAACAGGACCTCGGCGGGCTAAAAACCTTTTAAGCGCAGATAAGAAGCAGAACGTACTAAGATCAGACGCAAGTTCAATATGTACAGAACGCGTAGTCATACAAACAAAAATACAAATGTATGCCTTTTGAGCACGGACACCCCTGCTTCGAGTAGCTGTGACCCGTAGTGGTCCAGAGAAATCAACACCTGTATGCGTAAACGCTTTTACCGAACGAACAACACGACAAGCCTTGTGATCGGACATCTCGGGACAATTCGACTTAGGTCGCAGGCGAAAGCACCGAAGACACGAAAATATTCTACTGCGCACTGTACTCCTAGCCGAAAATATCCAATAATTATGGCGTAGCACAGAAGACAGCTCGTCTTCTCCAGCATGACAGTATAGTTTATGGAAGTAATCCACAATCAAATTGACAACGTGATGCTTACTCGGTAATACAATGGGGTGTTTCTGTTGAAATTTTAGATCCGCGGCCCTAAGACGACCACCGACGCGAATCATACCATTCTGCAGGAATGGTTTCAAGCGCTGAAAGGCGCGCGAACATACCTTGCCCATCTGCAAGTTTTCGAATTCCTTGGCAAAACAATACTGTTGTAGAACCTGCAAAATTCTACCCTCGGCAAACTCTAAATCTGTAGCTGAAATATATTCACGGCGAGGCAATAATCTGCCTAAGCGAAAAATGTATACAACGCAGCGTAACAATTTAGACCACGACGACATTCGAGCAGCTAGTGAAAGCAGAAGAGGTAAGTCCGTTGATGTGACAGCAATTAATGAATTTGTTTTCTCTTCCGGTGGTTTCGATATAGATAGCGGATCGAATGGTACTAAAGGCCAAAAGGATGGTTCTCGCTTAATCCACGTAGGTCCGTAAAACCAAAGTGGATGATGTAAAATTTGCTCTGGCGTTAAGCCACGCGATAGACAATCGGCGGGATTCTCAGAACCCAAGACGTGATGAAAGCGGTCGGCTGCTAATGCAGATTGTATCTTGGATACGCGATTCGCTACGAACGTACCCCAGCGATGAGGTGAGGAATGTATCCAACATAAAGCCACTGTCGAGTCCGAAAATGCATAAATATTATCAATTGCGATGCGCCTACCCAAAGTATCCAGTACGATGCGAATTAGTTTTGCCAAGACAAGTGCAGCGCAAAGTTCAAGACGTGCCAATGAAACAGTTTTCGTTGGAGATACCCGTGACTTAGAACACAGGAGGTGTGTATTGATGACACCATTATTGTTGACATGTAGATATACTACCGCTCCATAAGCTCGTTCACTCGCGTCTCCGAAACCAACAACCGATACAACACTGTCTGTAATGACACTAACATGACGCGGTATTTGAAGTTGATTGAGTAGGCAGAGTTCTCTGCCAAATTGATTCCAAAGCTTAACGATCGCCTCAGGAGGAGTGTCATCCCAGTCACATTTCAAAAGCCAAAGTTCTTTAATAAGAAGTTTGGCGTACAAGATTACAGGTCCAATAAAGCCCATTAAATCCCATAGTCGAGCTACGCATGAAAGTATAGCACGCTTAGTACATTTGTTACTAGGTTGCAGAACATCTAGTGAAAAGCTATCTGACGTCGGAGACCAAGTAAGTCCCAGAACCTTTTGGTTTTCACCCTTGTCAAATTCTAGAACTGCCGATAAGCGATGAGAAGGCGGAATGGTGTTTAATACCGTTGCGGAATTACTATTCCATTTTACAAGATCGAACTGTCCCTTTTTTAAGAGGGCGATGACCTCTTCAGCTGTTTGAACAGCGTCGGATTCCTCGTCTAAACTGCACACATAATCATCCATATACAACGAGTTTATTAGAGCATTTTTCGCGAGAGGAAACTTATCTCCCTCGTCTTCTATTAGCTGTTTAATAGTGCGCAAAGCGTGAAATGGGCTGGATTTAAGTCCGAAACAAACTCGCTGGAATTCAAACACTGTAATTGGATCATTTTGGTCAAATCTGTATAAAATGCGTTGGAATCTACGATCTTGTTCTTGAACTCCAATGCAAAGAAACATTTGCCTAATGTCAGCGCATAATGCTACCTTGAACAAACGAAAATTTAAAATAATTTCAAACAAGTTACCCTGAAGGTTTTCGCCACCGTGGAGGATGTCATTAAGTGAAATGGAAGTACTAGTTTTAGCACTGGCGTCTAGCACTACGCGTAACTTCGTGGTTGCTTTATCTTTGCGGACTACTCCGTGATGCGGAATTATATACGATGGCTGCGATTCCTCAGTCTCCGTAGGCGCGGGAGCTAAAAAATCTTTAGCTATGTACTCCCTAATAACATCATCGTAAGCTTGTTTAAACTCAGGATCAGCCTTCATTTTACGTTCCAAGCACATAAACCGTTTCCTTGCACAGCTGTACGAATCACCGAGTGACGAAGGATCTTCTTTAAAAGGTAGCGTGACGATATAACGTCCGTTCGTAGAGTCGCGAGTGGTGGTGTCGGTATATATTTTCTCACAAACCGAATCATCTGGATGCTGAACTCGAGGTGCATTGACCTCTTCTAGTTCCCAGAATTTTTGAACCATGTTATCAATCGATTGCGGAACGACACAACAGCAAGAAACCGACGAGGTGTTGAAAAGATTTGCGGGCGCACAGCCTATAACTACATAACCAAGGACAGTTTCTAAAGCGTACGGTGAGCCGTATTCACTAGCGACTCTCTTGTTTAACAACAGTTGCGGAAACAATGCCGCGCCAATCAACATGTCGATATCACCGGTCACCGTATACGTATCGTCGGCTAGGGGTAATGAGTCAAAACAGGTCAATATTGACCGATCTACTTCGACATTAGGTAATTTGTCAGTTACCTTGTCTACCACCAAAGTCTCTAGATCATAACTGAATTTACGATCGAAGCGGGAAAAGAATTTCACATTCACAAGCGAGTTAACTATCTTACTTGATCCAGCTATTCCTCTGACTGTGACATTTTTCTCAAAGGCATTTAAACCTAGTCTGTTACAACAGTCACGCGTTATAAAACTGCTTTGCGAAGCGCTATCTAATAAACACCGCACTAAGCGCTCTTGACCATTACAGTCGTAAACTATAACACGAGCTGTCGCTAACAACACTGTAGTAGGTAAATTTCGATTCGCGGTCGTGCTGCTGCAATTATTAACCGAATAGTTACGCACAGATGTTAAAGCGTTATCAGACTCAGCGAGAGTAGGTAAAAGCGTGGCGGCGGCGGGCGCGGGGTGCGGTAGCGGTGCGAGCGGCTGCTGCCGCGTTTGCAAAGCGGGCGAAAACGCCGGCGACCGGGCAAACGGCGCCGGGGCGGGGTGCGAGTGCGAAGCGGACAGTAACGCCGGCGACGGGGTAAATGGTGCCGGGGCGGGGTGCGAGTGCGAAGCGGACGGTAACGCCGGCGACGTGGTAAAGGGCGCCGGGGCGGGGTGCGAGTGCGTTGCGAAAATTTGCGACGCCGGTTGGTACGGCGTAATTTGAGCATAAGGTTGCGAAGCTGGCGGGAGCAGCGCGGGCTTGGCGCAAGGTGGAATAAACGAAGTAGGCGGCGCCGGAGGCGATTCAAACGACACACCGGGAACAGACCAGTCATAGCACGAGATGTCGTTTGAAAGCGCGGGAACTGCCACACTGTTTTCGAAATGTAACATTGTGTGATGTTTATTATTACATTTACGACAAGAACTATTAGAATTACAATCGATAACTCTGTGCTTTTGACTCAAACAGTTTAAGCAGTAATTAAAAGACTTTACATATTTATATCTATCGTTAGGTGACAGCCTTTGAAATCCCGAACACCTATAAAGTTGATCGTGTGGAGCGAGAGCGGGACACAGCGAACAGCCGGCGTTGTTGCTAGGTGCGGGCGGGCGCGACGCGGCATTCGGCGGCATAAAACTTTCGTGCTCGTCCACGTTTAAGTATGAGTGCGTATTTCTCAATGACTTTGGAAAATCTGCATGATCCGAAGCCTTCCTAGGAGCTTGTGCGGGCTTCAAATTAGCGGTGCGCTGCAATACCTTGATATGTTTACGAAGAAACGAAATAAGGCTACTGAAAGTAGGTATTTCAACGTCCCGGTTATCCATCTCGAATAAGCGAACTATTTCAGGATCCAATTTTTTCGAAGTTATGTGCATCAAAACAAAATCATACAAATCAGGTACTTTCAAATTATCAAGAGCGGACACCGACGACGATAACTTGTCAACAAAATTTTCCAAGTTTTCGGCACTGACTGTACCTAGTTTTAAATTTAAAATTTGATCAAAATATGTTGTAGTCTGCAAGCGCTTGTCTTCATATTTACGAACTAAACTCGTGTAAATTAAATCGTAATTCTCAGCGCATGGGGTCAAACCAGTACAGACGGATTGCGCTTTGCCCGTTAATTTACCTATTAAATAATATAACTTTTCCGTGTCACTGAGATGAGTATTTTCATGTACAGTCGTCTTAAAACTCGCAAAGAATAAAGGCCAAACTCGTGGATCTCCATTGAATTCGGGTAATTCCATTGGCGGTAGCTTAGGGCCAACTCGGTTTTGATCAAATGTGCTATTTGGCTGGTTAAGCGGTTTCATCTCCCGCGGGGCGGTCAACTTAGCGTGTTGACGCTTTATAAGGCAATAAATATCTTCAAAAGCCACCCAAGTACTATGACTCGGCTCTGCATCGGGTTTCAATGTCATTTGTATTTCATTAATCTCCTCGAGAGTTTGAAGGTATTTATCTCGAATAGAGTCCAAAGTCTCGACATTAGCGAGAAACATTTCAATGGAGTCAGGACTATCTAATTTTTTAGAGATGGTATAAATTGACTGCAAACGCACGAAATACGCGGCTCGTCTCGACTCCAAATTTTTCAGTTTTTGTTCAGTCATTTTGGTTTGTGAACGCGTTAAACATGTAAACGACATAAACTTCTAAGAAATACCTACGTAGCAATAGGTATGTAAATACATCAACAAAGTATGTAAGTAATTAGGTACTTAGTTGTGAGCGAAGCGAATCGACAAAATACCTACCTAACCTAACTATGCGGTTTACAACTAGCTATATACCTAAAGTTGTTGGTTGAAACAAATGAAATCTACGCGATGTAAACAAATGAATAACCAACTGATCCGTGATAAATTATCATAACGTAACGTACTATGGTAGTTTTGTACTTATTATTGCGGCTATTTATTATTATCCGGCTCGATTAGGGACCATTAAATGGTGGCGCTAGGCTAGACGTAAGGCCTAGACATCCGAAAATACCTGAATCTAGCATTTTAATCTGTTGAATGAAGGACCGTGCGGGTTAGGTTGACTATGATTATATTTGTAAATTATTACGATACTACGCACACATATAAGGGAAGGGGAATGATAAATGGGAGAGTGAAAATGAGTGTTTGGTACCTGGAAATCCTGCAGTTCTGGATTCATGCAACAATATGGCGCCGGTAGCGTGATGATGTTGATAGATGTGTTTACAATCCAAATGTCCGTAATAGCACTTGTAGATCACAGAAAAAAAACAGCACTGGCCAGGCTTTCGATCACTATCAATGTTTTATCAGTTTATAACACCAAATACACAAAAAAGTAATTAAATGCAGCGATAAAGCGTTGCGGCGCGACGTCAACTCTTGCGAAAACGGAAACTGAACTCCCAGCAGCAAGGACGCGTCTCTCATCCCGGTCTTCTAGGCTTCAGCCAATCACAGGTGAATCGAGGTGAGGCGATCGCAGCGACACATGTTCTATCCTTGTTGCGCGCACAAACACGTCATATGAACGAGAGGGATAGGGAAATAGGAAGGAATAGCGTGCGTAGTAAAAGTAATGTTTTGACTTTATTAAATTTTAATAGCTTCCGGGTCACTTGGAGTTACTTAATTTTTGAAACTAGATGGCGTTAGCAGTTCAATACGGCGCAAACATATTGCAAGACAATTATGTTTCATATGTTTTTGCCTATTATTGTAAATGACCTAATGCTTTGGAAAGTATTTCCAAAATTTAGATACAGCATCGCCAACGTCCATACCACGTTGAAAACACCGGTTCTCGTCCGATCACCGAAGTTAAGCAACGTCGGGCGCGGTCAGTACTTGGATGGGTGACCGCCTGGGAACACCGCGTGCCGTTGGCTTTTTGCTTCTTTTAAATTTTTGTCTATAGTTACCTGTCCCAATACGGTTGATATCCAAGATTTTTAGGATCAACGAAGACCATTCCAGCCCTTGATACAGTAGCGGGGCTGGCGTAGTTGAGATCGCCAACTTCAAAGAGCAACGCGCAATACGGAGCCAATCGTATCCGCTCTCCGTTGGCTAGTGTCAAGAGCCTATTGTCGTCCATTACAGAATTCATGTTCTCTATCCACAAAGCATCGACGTCGCCGTCGAAAAGCGAGTAACGGCGCTCGTTGTCTTCCGCTGGCCTGTAGATGTAAAACGTGTTGTTTACTAACTAGTAAACGTTTCAATGGTAAATAAAAGCCGTGGTTTGTAAATAGTAGAACAGTACAGTTAAGTCACGAAAGAAAGACCTTGGCCAAAGAACAATGGCACTTACAGAACCTCGATTATCTGAACCCTCACTTATCCGAACGTAGGCGCGAAAAATTAAGGTTTTTCTAAATAATAAAACAGATTTTTCAGCTATTTCCACACATCTATTTCCACTACGTATTCTACTTATGTATGTAAAATTTTCATGTAGCATTTTCAAGATTTTATCCCTATCCCGTAGGAATATCGGGATAAATAGTAGCCTATTTGTTATTCCAGACGTCCAACTATCTACGTACCAAATTTCATCTAAATGCGTCCATCCGTTTTAGCGTGAAGGAGTAAAAAACATACACACACAAACTTTCGTATTTATAATATAGGTAAGTAGGATACGAGTAAGTATGACCTAAACTAGTCTTAGTCCCAATTAGTTCGGATAATCGAGAAATATTATAAATACCGCCTTACCTTCTACTTTCGTTCTGCAATCATAGTTTTGTTGCTTTTTAACACAACGTTGAACTCACCTGTTCATTTCTCGGAAAATCTTAGAATATAAGCCATCTGTCCAGTCTCTGGTGACAGGGTCCAAGATTCCGTAAAGTTCAATCACGGAACAAGCCTGTGCAACAACAATCCAGCCAATTTTTAAAAACTTTCATTGCTTGCACTGCCCTTATATATCTAACTTTCTAACTATAATTTAAGTAACTATGTAGGTCGTACAGCCAGCAGCACCAATATATGACACAATAAAGCGTGCACAAATATCAGATACGACTCTATTTCTAAGGACGGTAGGACGTGTCACATATATTTGCACTGTCCGCTGTGGCAGGTGACTATATCATTGATAGTGTGCACCAAAATGTGCACATGTTTCATGTTTTTACGACTACAAGGTAGGTAATAATAATAACGAGGTTTGAATGTTGAACTTCTTTTAATTATGTCAAGTTAAGGAATCTTGTCACTACACTAGTACCACTACCAGTGATTGGATTGAATTGAAATTTGATAAGGGTTTAGATGATAATACAAGTACCCGTCTAGTACAGTTTTGCAGGTGGTAGGACATTGTGCAAGGTCCGCCCGGATTGCTACCACCATCTTGCTCGCTAATCCTGCCGTGAAGCAGCAGTGCTTGGCGTGGAGAGTAAGACAGCCGGTGAAATTACTGCCACTTGAGGTATCCCATCTTAGGCCTCTAGGTTGGCAGCGCATCTGCAATACCCCTGGTACTGCAGATGTTTATGGGCGGTGGTGATCTCTTACCATCAAGAGGTTCACTTGCTCGTTTGCCATCCAGTCGAATAAAAAAAAAACAGTACCACTGAGTGCTCTTTTCCTAATTCCCTCTCCCTCTGAAATAAGCGTTTCTAATTTACCTTGGGGTTGATGACCTGCAGCTTAGTCGGTAGGCCGAGATCCGTCTGCGCTTTGACCATGCAGTTTAATATGACGCTCTTGCCTCCGCCCGTGGGCCCGACGAGCATGGTGCAATGGCGCGTCATCATCGTCTCATACATTTGAACCACTTTATCCACCTACAAAAATACTTGATTAGAAAAATCATTGTTAAAAATATTGTTATAAAGTAACTGTTAATTTCAAGTGCTTGTCATATGTATTTCCTACTTATATTAAAAATGCGAAATTTGTGTGTGTGTGTGTGTGTGTGTTTGTTACTCCTTCACGCTAAAATGGCTGGACGCATTGGTATTAGATTTGGGACGTAGATAGCTGGACGTCTGGAATAACACATAGGCTACTTTTTATTCCGATATTCCCACGGGATAGGGATAAAATCTTGAAATTTCAACCGCTGGGTTTAGTCATGATTTTTTTTACAGTAAAGTTGTTCTTAATAAAACCTCAATGAAGATCACGATAAAAAAAAAACAAATAAGTTGATTGATTAAATTGTATCGGGCGCGTCCTCACCAACAAACTGTAATATCAGTTTGGCGAGTGGATATAATATGTACAGTAAGTATGAGAAATAAAAAATTTGGGATTTCCCAGGAGAATTTTGTGAAATCCCGGAATTTCAATTGTAACTACCAGATCGAATGTTTACGCATGCGAAGCCGCGGGTAAACTCTAGTGTTATCTGAATTGAATAAAGATATTTGACTTCGATGTTGAAGTAGTTCGGAAGTGAAGATATTTTTTAACCATTTTGTCGCCAACGTCCATACCACGTTGAAAACACCGGTTCTCGTCCGATCACCGAAGTTAAGCAACGTCGGGCGCGGTCAGTACTTGGATGGGTGACCGCCTGGGAACACCGCGTGCCGTTGGCTTTTTGCTTATTTTTCAAAATAAATTGCACCACATTACAGCAATTATAGTAGACATAAAATTTGTAGATATTTTGCAGACGCATTGATTCAGTAATTAAGGATCTAGTGCCTATCGCATAAAAACGACAGCGGCAGCAAACAATATGTTTTTTTGTACATGTAAGAGTACGATAACTGTTACCTGGTGATCCAGCACTATATATCCTTCTCTGTTCATTACAGTAATGACGGCTGCATTGAATTCAGGGTATCCCACGCGTGGGCACTCCAGCCCAGGGAATAGATCTTTGATCAAGCCCAGGAACAGAGGCACGTCTTCAAACACGAATTTCGGGTAATTCATATCTCTGAAAAAAAACTTCGTTTGTATATTTTTTCTATATATGAATTTAAATATTGCTACTACTGCGTTATGCTTTTAAAACGATCGCATTTAATTGGAAATTTCAACCCTTTATTACTGAAACACTTAGCTTCTTAGAAGTCACTTTAACTTTCGAAAGATTACTCTATTGAACTTGCAAGTCGTACAGTCAAGAGCATAAATATCTATAAAACCCTACGAATAAAACCATAGCGTCAAAATATGTACATTCAAATTCAAATCATTTACTCAGTAAGTAGGCCGCAATGGGCACTTTTACACGTCATTTTTAAACTACCAGCGCTTTCGGAAAGATTATCATTGCCAAGAAGAATGCGCCGCAAGAAACTTGGCAGAAAGTATTTTTTTCAACAAAAAATAAATAAATAATAATTCTGAAATTTTAATTTCAGGTCAAGTGACCATTAAGCTTTTGGATTCCGAAGATTAGTGGCATAAAGGTGTATATATATGTTTGACGTCTTGTTAACGTATATATATTTATGCCCTTGACCGTACCTAGTAGCCTAATAGTTTCACTTATAGCCTCTCAAGCTGAGGGTCCTAAGTTCAAGCCCAAGTTCGCAACCTCTTGAGTTTTTCGGAATTCACCATGAACCAATGTACCCATTCCGCACTGGCTTCGCGTAGATTAGAAATAGAAATAGAAATAAACTTTATTGTTATAACTGTGTACATAATAGGGTGGGTTATTATCCCTTCTTTATGATATTTACATCGATAGTAACGATAGAGCTATATTTCCAAAAAAATAATTTAAATAACATGATAATTATGGCATCCTATGGATATCTAAGATACCTATTCAAAATACTGTTTTTACGGCTTGTACTAGTGCCGCACTCTGACGGCCGAAAATTGCCATAATATTTCCTATTAGCTTTTTTGTATGTCATTTGTGTGTCTTTTATGTCTTTGTATAATTTGAATTTTACAGCGCATTGTAACTGTAATGCTGTAATTTATTATTGACAAGTAATAGTTATTTATGTGGCTGGTGCATAATGAGAGGCATTAAGCCGCGTATCCATTAGAGCAGCTTCAGGCCGAGCACCGCGAGCCGAGCCATATTTTGTCGGTTTTTTGGCCGTGCTCAAAGGAGCCTCAGTCTGAGCCGTGCCTTTGGCAGCGTCTCCACTTGCGCGGCCTCGGAGCGAGGCAGCCGCTCGGCCCGAGGCTGCCTCTAGTGGATACGCGGCTTTAAAGTACGAGTGTGGTTCACACGAGTGTTTTAATGCCTAATTATGTATAGCCGCATACATAACTTTATCTACATGCATATCATAAGTTTTCTATAATATGTTCAGATATGGCCTGTATTTTTAAGTTAGTGTTACTGATAACTAGTTTGAAGTACCTACCAAAGCTTAAATAAAACAGATAATAAAAAACTAAAGTTTTATTTATAATAATAATTATTATCTACATGCATGTCATAAGTTTTCTACAATATGTACAGTTATGCATTGTTAAAAAAAGTATTACCGATACTTTAATGTAAACATTAAGAAGTTATGATATGCATGTAGATAAATAAAATAAAATTATAATGTCGCACCTGAGAGCCCGCATGAGCACCATGATCTCGCTGAGGCCGACGCTGTCGCGACGCAACTTGCCGGCCATCCTCAGCACCGCCGTCAGCGCGCGCAGCCCCCAGTCGTAGTGGGACTGCTTGGACAGCTGCTGCCGCGCCACACTGTATAGCACTGTCATCTTCTTTGCAAGCACCTGAAGCATCGATGTATATCAAACTAAAGTGTGTACCCCCGGCTTCGCACGCGTAAATCAATATAAGCAGGATTTAGCGTATCAGTACTTAATCAGGAAAAACTTTTTCACGGAAACTTTTGCACGAACGACTTTATCACGAAAAACTGAACTTCAATAAGCATTGCTATAGACAAATTGAAATTATTTACTATGGTGAGGTTCTATAATGGCATAGAAATCAAATTGGTTATAAATTGTCTATTATTTTCTAGTTTAAAATAACATTTTTTTTTATATTAGAGGGAGCAAACGAGCATGCCGGTCACCTGATTGGATACAGTCACCACCGCCCATGGACACCTGTCAACACGAGGGGAATCACAGGTGCGTTGCCGGCCCTTTGAGAGACTGATAAGCTCGCTTTTTAAAGATCCCTAAGTCGTACCGCTCGAGCGCGCTTATTCGCTTATTCGGACAAAACAAACAGAGACGGCATCACTGATATCCGTCAAAGACAAGACTAAGAAGCTGTTTCACCATCCATTGATTAGTGTTAACTGACGTTTAAATGTGATGCAGTCTCCGTCTATTCGAACAAAACAAATAGAGACGGCATCACATTTAACCGTCAGTTAACACTAATCAATGGATGGTGAAACAGCCCCTAAATGGTGAAACAGGCCCTAAGTATTTTGTGTTATGCATAATTTATATGGTCACGAATACTTAAATGTTTTTCATCTTTTTTTTGGATCTCGTTTAAGTTTAAAATCGAGCACTATCACTGTACCTTGGCGGTCAAGAATCCATCGGAGAAGAGCGATATCATGCAAATCATCTCCAAGTCAGGCAGGATGCACACAACCGGCCGGAACAGCGCCTTCACTGACTCGGGCAGCTCCGTGCGCCCCGCGTACCCGGGGTTCATCGTGATGAAGATACCGACTTTGCTGTCCATTGCTATCTCTTGCCCTTCGAACTGAAGATGCAGACAACTTTAATGCATTCTCAGAATAGCTACTACTATAACTATAAGCGATAGTAGGATAAATACAATGGCGCAGAATTAATAGGCTGTTTTTGTTCATCCTTTCTATGATGTTGTATTGCATGCAACTGCATACAGCGTGTTCTATTATTTTATACTAAAACAATTCCTTATAAAATTAATTAGTGAAGGTTCTAATGATCAAGTTTTTATTATGTGTTTTAGAAACAAAACGCTTCTCTCCTTATAAAATTATTAGCGCGCGCTGTCATGTTCATCATTATCTCATTTTGTTTTTGTTCAAGACGTCGCACTTGTTGACGTGACAGCTGTCACAGAACGCTTCTCTCTCGTATCAAATTATTGTACGCATTACATTGCTGCTCGAAAATATGTCAAAAATGAATCACGCTCTGGTAGTTAATTCTAATTAAAAATTTGTTTTGATATCGGTTACAGCACTTACATCTTCGTCTAGTTACAGTTTGAGGTAGTAGCAAAAATAAACGCTGTATAATTGCCATCATCTTCAACCAACATCTTCTTCATAAATCTCCAAGCTGTTTGAGAAAGATTGCCAAGACTCATGTGGCCAAAACTTTAGCCACCCACCCAAACTAACAGAAAGTAATTAACAGGTTCACAGTTCACAGTTGCGAAGCAATGTGCCAGCATTCTTTCGACACATCCCCATGATAATGTAATGACATAAAGGCTCCCTAATGTTTCGTATTAAGATACGTCATTGTACGTACCAGTGATACTACCCGTGAGGCACATGTGCCTCATGTCTGTGAACCTGTTAAATCAATAATACTAACCGTGAAACGTTTCAGCTTCATTAGCAGAGCGCTTCTGATGCATTGCAGTTGTGTCGAGATGACAGAGAGCACGGAAACATCGATCCTGATCAATGACAAAAACTTTCGATGATACATCATTTAATTTGCTAATATTTCTTGTCAGGCGTCTATTCAAACAAAATTCAATGGTTTTAAAATCCCGTGATTTTCTCTCTTAACTATGACACGCTTAACAAAATGAGAAGTAAGTATTGTACCTAATAGTTCAAGGGTGTTTGTAACCATAAGTGTCTGACAATGGACGAAGTGATTTCTAATACTCGTATCATTCCAAATAAAATATATGAAAATTATCTTTGTAAATTAACGAATGTGAGAACTTTGCATTCACTACGAGTAGGTACAGTACCCACGTCGTTTTCAAGTCTGCTTGATTTCCGTAGTACTTAGTAAGCGGGAAGTAGCGTACCTAATCAAAGTCCAGGGGATGCAAGAGGATGAGATGACGTAAACAGCAGGAATCTAAGGCTGGAGCGGAGCGAGGTAGCGGAGCAGAGTTGCAGACTGTGTCTGTCCATAGAGCGGAGCGAGAAAGTAGTGCGGAGCGGAGTTGCGGAGGCGCGGAGCTAGATAGCGGAGCGGAGATACGGATTGTTTTTCCTGTGCGGAGCTTACTCGCTTCCCCATTCGCGCTCGCTTCTCCGCCCCGCTTCCCCGCTCCTCTTTCTCGCTCCGCTTCCCGGCTTTTCACAAGCTTTTATTTAGTTTCACCTGTCCCGTTGTCTGTCTGTCTGTCTGTAATCAAATCTCGCAAGTTACATTCGACCAACTTCCAGTGGTTGGATTGACTTGAAATTTGGTATACTTATGTAAATTGCGTGACAATACAATAATCTCGTAGTGACATCCTGGTAGTCCGGCCAGGAACGTCTCCACAGGACGGAACTCTTCAACGGTTAATGACATCGACTTGAAATTTGGTATGCAAATGTAGTTTGGGTGACAATACAAGTACAGTCAGTACAGTCAGCAAAAAAAGCTTGTATTAAAAACTTCAAGAGAAGCGGAGATTTTATGTAATTCTATTGGCGGATTTATACCTCGCTCACCGCTCCGCTGCAGTAGCCTTATTGAACCATGGCCGTACCTGTTGAACTCGTCGAAGCAGCCCCAAGCACCGCACTGGCACAGCCCGGCCAGGATCTGCCCGACGGCGCGGAAGTCCATACCCTCGCCGCAGTTGGTGACCACGCAGAGTAGACCCAGGGCTTTGGCGAGGTCCTTAGTTGTTTCTGTCTTGCCCGTGCCGGCGGGGCCTAGTAAATAATTGCAGCTGAATGCTAAAGTGATTCGCTGAGAAACGTGGAAAAAAGCGTTTACAGCATTTGGTAAAGAGGGTCATACTCGAAAACTGCAATTGATAAAAGCACTTTTTTGTTGACTTTACAGTTATATAAGTGTAATTAACCTACGAGTTAAGTGGTTTTAGTTCAACTGGAATGAAAATGAAAAATGAAAATCGACGTCACTTCGATTGAGAGGAAATTAAATTGCAACAGTGGAAACAATTTGTTACCTTTTATTTTTCATGCATTGCTATATAATTATAAATTTTTAGTTTTATTGATTTGATTGATTTTTAGTTTTATATAAAATTTAAATTTATAAAAAAATATATAGAAACTTTATGTTTGTGGCTGTTGAGACTTGATTACTTTGATCTTAGACGAAGATTTTACTTTATGCACTAGAGCATAAAAAGTCATTTTATGTCGCCTAGATCCAGCATAAACACGCGCGCACTCAACAGGGCGACCAGACTAGTGCCTGCCAGCTTCATTTCTTGTTTTTTTGACAATACTATTTTTCAATAGGCGTCCACCCGCTCCGTGCAAACCGCGTCAATGTCAGCGATTAATTTGAAACCTTCTTACCTGCTGGTGCTCCTCCTAGCTGCATGGTGAGCGCCTGCGTGATGGTGAGATAGATGCGGTCAGTGAGAGGCGTCACCACCAGCCGACCGTTCAAACCCATATACTCGTAGCCGTACTCGAACTCGCCTGCCAACAACAATATTCATGGGTTATTTATAGTCTCCTACCGCCCAGTGTCCTTTATATAGGACCTACTGTAATTTGACATCGAACTCTCACATAAGTGATATAAAGTTTCATGTCCATAAAACATTACTTGGTCTGCAGATGGATAACACTTGTAACTATTGTATACAGAAATAAAATTGTTTATTTCGCGGCTTGCTGTTGTTGTGTTGTTGTCTTAGTGTGTATTTTGACTAATTAATGATAGTTCTCATGGTTTGACGCAGGAAAAGTTAAGCAGTTGCCATTAAAGCTTATTTTTTAGTTTCTTAAATTATAATTATTTCTAAATTATTAACCGAAACTAGGTAGAATACTTTAACAAAAACAGAAAATGATAGCTGGAGCTCGGAATCGAACTCAGTTACTGACTAGTAACTAGACTAACCAGTGCACTGCCGAATCCAAAGATTGTCATCTCTCTTCAGCCAATAGAACCGCAGCTGGCTCTCCCATTGAAACTCGGCCGCCTCTGTCACGTTGTCGCGTACAAAATTCTCTATGATGTCCCGCGCGTGAACGTCAATGGTAGTTATCGTACGGAATTTCAAGCGATCGTTTGATGTTAAATCTGTAAAAATACAAACAAATAAATTCACGAAAAATACACAGAAAAAAAGCAAAAAGCCAACGGCACGCGGTGTTCCCAGGCGGTCACCCATCCAAGTACTGACCGCGCCCGACGTTGCTTAACTTCGGTGATCGGACGAGAACCGGTGTATTCAACGTGGTATGGACGTTGGCAACAAACCATCCCAATTTTATGAACAGTTTCCAAACATAATCACGTGTTGTATTATCTCAAAATTTAGTTTAAAAACCAATTATATAAAAAAATTAATTCCGACCTTGTCTGACTTTAACAACGAGCCCGTCTAGTTGGTCGTTCTGTTGTTGGAGATTTTCCTTCATGGCGCGTTTGTTTCCCTTCTTGATGCGAATGAAAGTTTCTTCCGTTTCCGCCGTCCACCACACGCAGTTAGCCGCAAGGCACACCATGCCTATGTATTCGAGAATCCAGTCCGTTCTGGGGCAAATAAAAACACAACTAAAACTCTACTGTTCTGTGAACTCGGTTTATAAATGTCACGATGAACCTTTTCGAGGGTTCTAAATCTAAGGTAATAAAATATCAACAAAACCGGACTGAGATCTTCATTCTTTTTTTGACTCCGATTATATAACCTAACCAATTTCAATTTAAAAAAGTTGAAAATTCACAACATTGTCATTTAAAAGTTCGTATCTCAAAAACAGCTGACCCAATTTTAAGAACCAAAGCAAGGAAATTCGCTTTCACGTTAAAAAACCCGCATCTTAATCGGTCCATCCGTTTGAGAGCTACGATGTCACAGAAATATATTGACGTCATACACCCCTCTTTTTGCTTCGGGGGTTAAACAACACAAAGGATTGTTTTTGCTCGCAATAACAAAGTTTTTTTTATTGGACAGCATGGACCTTGGTAACGATCGAATTAAATCTAAGCTAGAAACAATCTCCAATGAAACACATGCCTCGGAACCTTCCAATTCCTCCCGTAGTAGAAGATGGCCTTCTTCGTGATGAACTTGTTGGTAGCCCGCATCTCTATCAGCACCAAGTTCATCCAGTCCTCCACGCGTCCCTCCGTGTACACCACGTTACGGAATTCCATTATCTACAATTATTCCTCAATATTATTATAAACTAGACTATGACTAAAATATGATAGGACACTTGATTTTATACGGCACGACGATTTCTTTCTTAACCTGCTCGAAGGAAAAATAGAAGGAAAACGAGGTAGAGGAAGACCGAGATTGACCTATTTTAACCAGGTGAAGAAAAGGGTGGGTGTTGTCAAATAGCTGGCCAAAGACCGCGCGGAGTGGCGATTACTCCGCCGACAAGAGCATAGCTGTTAAATTGAAGAAGAAAGAAGATAATTATAAACAAAAAGCCTAGTGGTTCGACATAATTATGGCCTCTCAAGCAGAGGATTGTGAGTTCAAGATCAGGCTTCCAGACATCCACGGCAGACGTGTCCCGCCCAGTCCCATTTGAATTTGGCGGTCGTCATCCCCACATCGACAATTTGGGCTCTGGCACATTATGGCCACCAGTCGTCGCCACTAAACGCGACCACCAGTGGCTCAGCCAGACCACTACACGCCGCCATCAGTGGCAGACACAGGTGGCTTGATGCGGCCACCAGTGGCTGCCACTTGCGTCAAGTGATCGGACTGTGGCCGTGTGTGCGCTTATACAAAATGTATTAAGAAACGCGTCCGCAGCTTGTGGCGGACACTAGTCGCTCAAGCATGGCCGCCACTAAGTGGCCAATGGGCCCTTTGAGTTCTGGAGCGCAAGAAGCAAAGAGGGCAAAGGGTCAATAAGCCCTGTAAAAAATATGGTGAAGTTATTTACCTCCCCTTCAGCGGATATCATTTTAGCTGCCACCGGGCGATTGGTGTGATCGACGAACAAGTCCAAAGCTCTGATGTTGTCGAACATCTGGAACACAGTGTTATATTTTTACAAGTAACATGGTTACCTTCTATAAACCGGTCAGAATTGTTATAGCGAAACAACAACAGTTTGGTGAAGGGCCGGCAACGCACCTGTGATGCTTCCCCTCGTGTTGCGGGTGCTCATGGGCAGCGACTATTGCTTCCCATCAGGTGACCAGTATGCTTGGGATCACCATTTTCACACAGTATAAGACAAGGGTAGAAAGTGATAGGTGAATGCGATCGTAATGGCCATGCGGCAAACCGCGCGGTTTTAGCACGCCGTCTCTTTCTCAAGTCGCATAGTAAGGATCTGCGCTAGCTCGGGCGCACGCCTGCGGGCGCGGGTACAAGTAAAACAGGTATCCACCATCCACCCGCTCCGTGCAAACCGCGCCAGCTAGCATAGGCCCTAAACCCTACCCACTACAGCGTATCATCTCATGACCGTATTAGGAACGTGCGAAGAACGGAATGTCAAGCGCATACATAACACGCGACAGCGACGGTTGGTTAAGAAACGTGTTAGTGGGCAGAGTCTCATGCTTTTCAACACAAAGAATATATTTTTGCCTGATCCGTTGCTATGACGGTCATAGCAACTATGATGGGGTGTAATGGGTAGAGACCTTTAGATAACACGGCCTCTGACCACAAACCTTGATCATGTGCTCCTGCACACAGCTGCACTCGCTGCTGCCCAGGATCGAGAGCAGTTCATCCGTGGAGATGAAGAAGAAGCGCGGGAAGATGCGCCGCTTGGAATCCAGGTAGTCGTTCAGCGATTTCTGGCACCTGGCGGGTTGTTACCTCACTCTTATGACAGAGTATTTGAGTATTTAAGAGACGTTACACGGAAGTATTCCTTTCTCTGCTCAATCTTGATTTTCCTACTTTTACCTCTAATGCAAAGGTACCTTTAAAATTGTTTTTTCGTTCGATAAAACACGCATTGTCAAGCTTTGATATTTATAAAACAAATAAAAAAACAAGTAAGTAGTCAAATACCGTATTCTGCAGTTGGTGGTGGTGATTGGAATTTTTAATTAACATAATATATTTTAATGGATATATTACTTATCAGGGTAAATCGTCAATTACTGCATGATCAACGTTCAATAACTGACCTTACACCTTACACTAAGAATAAATTATAATTATAATTATCTATAAACAGAGTTCATTTTTAGGGGTCCGAATTTAATGTATGTTTGTTTGTCAGAATGATCGTTTGTCATACATAACTCTTTTTTTTACTGAGTTTTCTATAGAATGACCATTTAATAATTTCAGAAAAATATAAGGTTTCAGTGAGGAAAAAAATTAAGACAAACGATGATTCGGACAAAAAATACGGTATGACTAGCGAAGAGTATGCGAACTTTGGCGCTCCCCATTCTTAGTATAAGGTGGCCAGATACTGAAAGGTGGCCAGTTATTCACGATTTACCCTACTAATCAAATAATATGTCCGTTAAATTAATTTGTTAGTTGTGTGTGCGTAAAATAAATAAATAAATTTAACTGAAATTTAATTAGATTTTTGATTTTTCAGGGTAAGTAAAATGCCTCTGTATTATTGGCGACTGGTGTCAAGTACTTACTCTACTTGACACTTGTTTCTGGGTTCTCACCTCTGGAGTCCAAGTCCAAGGTTTACAAACTCTTCCAGTCTTCCCGGTACAGTGCAGCAGTCAACCACAATCAGCCGCTTTGCCGTGTCAAGCATGATCTGAAGAAAATAGCACTATATCAAAATACTACTTAGACTAGAGTGACCACAGATGTCAGGATATGCCGGATATGCTATGAAGTAAGGCGTTGAGGGACCGCCTAGTCACCTTCGGAGAGAGCTTACTTATATTTTATAAGTTTTTAATTTTAATTATTATCTAGCCTGGGTTAGTGTACCAATGATGGTCAAAGGTCTATCCTAGTGATTTTCAACCTGTGGGTCGCGACCCCCTGGGGGTCGCAAAGCCTCTTTAGGGGGGTCTACGTCTCGGAGCCCCTATTAGATGCTGGGAACACTACTTCAGCAAAAAAAAGTTGAAAACATTTTGTAAATGCGTTAACTAATTATATTTATCACAAAATATAATACATGAAAAAAAAAAACAACGGGTAGGGGGGGTCGTGAAATATTTATTCATACTAAAGGGGTCGTGTCAAGAAAAAGGTTGAAAAACACTGGTCTATCCCATGTCCTCCAGCTCCACCCCTTATTCCTCTCGACCCAAAGCAGACTTACTCCTTGGTACATAATTATGAGTACCTGTTGTGACAAGTACTAGTCTTTAATAGAGCAGCAAAGATTTGTTTTACAGTCTTAAATTTCAACCTAATTGTGTTCTGATAGAGTCCAGAACTGATAATCTTTCTTAACTCTGTGCGGGCATTCTACTATTATTTGTACCTACACTGCTATTACCGGCGAGAACCTGTAATTGGCTTTCTGTATCTGTTGTTATTTTTAATCTGTATGTTTAAAGCTGTTGGTTCTCCAAAATAAATAAATAAACATTTTTAATGCTTCATTATCTCGGCCGACATCCCACTGCAGGGCACAGGCCTCCACTCAGAATGAGAGGGCTTCGGCCGTAGCTCACACGCAGCCTTAGGGCTGGTAACTTTTTTTAATGCTTACAAATAATTAAAATGGAAAAAAGGAACAATTTAATAACAATGTCGCAGACTAAGAAAATATAATGAGGCGCAGCTTATGGCCTCAAAATATACATTGACATTATTGTTATGAGCAAAGAAAGAAAACGGGAAACTTGTCAAATCAATATAAACTTCAAAGTATTGTTGTTATCTTTTTTTTATTAAGTATTTTGTGTTTTTTGTACAATAAAGTATTTACATACATACATACAAGGTTCCTTATTGCTTTAAAGTGGCATAATATATAACAATGTCTTGTATTACAATTTTGTGGTAGAGTCACCAGCATTAATATCTGCCACAGTGGAGCGTGCAAAAATATCTGACACGTCCTTCGGGCCATAGAAATAGAGTCGTATCAGATATTTATGCACGCTTTTTGTGTCAGATATTGGTGCTGGTGACTGTACAGTGTTTTTTTTAATAGATTTCGATTTGTATTATTACAGCGCTATTATTAAAGACAGTGCTACAAAAATGCCGAACATTTGCACTCAGTATCATGTTCGATGATAAGCTAACTAAACACAGCAAGGTCATATATGTACAGATATCACCACGCGTCTAAAAATAAAACCACGTGGTGCCAACATAGTACATGACTCGCGCGATTCCGTTGTTTCCCAACAGATGCCGCTCTCACTTCGCCTCCCAATCCTACATCGCGCTGTTAAGATTTTTCCTAGAATCATGACGTCTTTTACTCTGCGTTTGTAGCATTAAGACCTTACTTCATAGGATCATTTCTATAGTAAGCTCTTCACTAGGCAATCACAAAATGTGAGCCAACCCCATCCACGATGAGGAGACGTGGCGCGGTGCCCTGAGCGTGAGAAAGGCGATGACTTATAGTCATCAGCCATCGATGATCGTTCACTTCCCTTCTCGGAGGGAGGCGTGGGGTACTGTCGCTGTCTGAGTGGCTGGTTTTTAACACTTTATAAACATTTAAAATTGATATCGAGTGGCTGGTTTTTTTAACACTTTAAAACATTAAAATTGATATTAAACTTAAAAAGAACAGGTGAGATAAACTTCGCTGTATTTCTATTTCGCATGCTTAGTAATAAACGGGCCTAACTCAAAATTGCGAAAAATTTAGTTATTGTACTAAAACGGCTTATATCTGAGAGCACTATCGGTTCTCTTTCTAAACCAGCCTAAATCGGGTATTATAAAGAGATAGCACGACTTGGTGCGTTTTACTTTTAACAAAATTTCAAATTTCATTTGGTGCTAAAGCAGCTAACTTCAGTCATGTTCCGACTTACTTGCGAGCAAGTAGTTGGCTTTCGTGAGCCATTTGAAGATAGATCGTTATTGCAAGAAGGAAACATGAGTATTTTTGAATAACTTTTAAGCAAATAAAGCATATTTGGATTTACTTCTTTTTAGCACAAAAATCAAACGCAAAATGAAGTGATGTAATTCGGATTGCCTCGTTTTATTAAAAATAATCCTTGAATACTTGGTGTTGTATTAAGACTTGCATCATTTATTATTTTTATTATTCGCTACATTTTGCTACATTTTGTAATAAAGTGATATATGACTGCAATGTTTTTTTTAAACCTTAGCAATATTATTAAATATATAAAAACAAATTGGTTTATAAGAAAAAAGTGCAAGTAGACATTATATACAACGTTAGGAATTATAAAAAAACATAGTAACAAAATTAATCCTACCAAATAATTCAACGGAAAAGAGAAGTGCTAATTACTTAAAATTTAAACTCGATTTGTCAAAATTCACGATTTTTTGAGTTAAGACCGTTTATTACTAAGCATACGATTTATGTAATTAATAACTTGACGCCTGTAGAGTTCTTAGAAGCCATAAGGCCGCCTCTTGCCTATATTGGAAATTCTCTTATATTTTATTTTTCTATCATATCAGCCGTAGCCCTTTCGGACCCGGCCAGGTATGCAAAGAGTTGCGACAATGGACTGTATGTACAATCATGTCAAATTTGAAATGTAATTAACACGCACGACCGCATCAACCGGGGACGAGTGGACCATACAATGTTTTGTAGAGATTTTTAACATGATTTAACTTTTTGCTCTCCAAGCATACAAAGCAGGAATACGTGAAATGATCCTATTCTGTACGCAATGCCCCCTTTATCACCATTGTATACGTAGAAGGCAGTGGATAGCGTACCGATGGCCGACCATGGCCTATTGTGTCCGTCAAACTCAAAACACAAGCATCATGTAATAATGATATCACTAATAAAGGAGTGTCAATGAACTTTTTAAAAAATAGCTTACCTTTCTAAAAGCCTTATCGATATCGTCAAATTTCTTGGCTTCCTCCGGCAATTGCTGCCGAATGTCACCACCTACGAATATACCCTCCAAGTACAGCCATTTGCGCTGAGTCGCCATCCACTCCTCAATCACTTCGGATATCAGTGAGAGCGTGTGCTCCCATTTTTGTACCACTCCTAGGAATGGTCCGATAAACCTAAAATAGTACAGGTAGTTAATTTTAATTTATATTTTACTAGCTTTAACCCGCGGCTTCGCCCGCATTAGAAATAGCTTAATGATAGTAACAATACGGTATTTGACTATTTTGTATATGTTTTATAAATGAAAACTACACAAGGCCTGTTATCGAATAGAGAAACAATTTTTAAGCTACCTTTACAAATAACAAATTTATAAAGGTTTGAAATTCCAGATTAGACAGAGAAAGACATACTGGCATGTGACGTCACACGCCAGTACCGCCATACTTGCTGCATAGAGAAAAATGTTCGAGAAAGAGAAAGGTATATAGATTTTTCAAAAAATCACTATAAATCCAATTTTCAACCGATTTAAGTTAAACACTGTCTGTATATCTATATTTTCATAATAATATTAAGATATGGCAAATTCAGGAGTTGTCAAATACCGTACTTGAAAGGGCAACGTTCGCTCGCACGCCATCTATTGGTTGCAGACGAAGTTAACACGTCATCTTGAGAGAGCATTACCGGGATATCAAGTATCATATGTCTCAATGCAGATCTTTGTCTATCTGTACGCCAAGTTTCATGTAAATCCGTTCAGTCATTATTGCGTGATTGAGTAACAAACACCAAACAAACCTAACCTCCAAACATCTTCACAAACTTTCACATTTATAATATCATCCAGGGTGTCAAACTATCTTTATATTGAATTTAAACTTAATCGGTTTAGTGTTGCCAGTAACAGACAGACAGAAGTACTTTTGCATTTATAATATTGCTAGCTTCGCTCGTGTTAAATTTTTTGGGATAAAATATAATTTATTTACACATATTCTATAAACTATACATAGAAAGATACGTTAGAAAGTAATAACAAATAAATGTTAAATTTGGGGTGAATACACAGACACTATGTAATAATAAGTCAGAAGTAAATAGCAGTATCTTAGAGACCCCCTAGCTAGCACGACGACGAAGCTCTAAAGACGCTAGGGTCTCTTATCTTGAGACGAGGCCTGTGAGATGTATATAGACCGGAGACGACACTTGCAAAAAACTTACTGTGAAGCAGCCATGCTCTGTAGCGACATGGAATCATCGTCGACTTTCACGGTAATCTCATCGCAAGGGTTTAGCGTGTAGCCTCGATCTTCGCCGCGGTTGAAATGGCGCGCGACGGTGAATGCAATGCTCGCCCAAGTCTCCTGGACGTCCCTGACGCCTCGCTCTATTGCTAATTCCTGTACGGACAAGTCAGATAATTGAAATGTTACCATTAACAAAAAGTGATGTCAAGATGCAAAAAGCCAACGGCACGCGGTGTTCCCAGGCGGTCACCCATCCAAGTACTGACCGCGCCCGACGTTGCTTAACTTCGGTGATCGGACGAGAACCGGTGTATTCAACGTGGTATGGACGTTGGCAACAAAGTGTACTAATTTGATGAACCGTATAAAAAAAATTACGTCACGGTAACAGGCATATTAGTCATAGTCAATTATTACTATACTCACAGCTACATTTGTAAATTATAATAACTTTGCTCATTGAAGTAAAAGTGTTGTCACAGAGTATTGTTTAGTTAAATAAGATACCACTAGATGTCGCTAGTTTCAGCATGTAATGGCTAGAATCGAATGACTTCCTTGCTTTTGAACCTATTTTGCATAAATAATATAAAGTAAAACAGTGTTTCCCAAAGGTAGAAAAAAATAAAATCGCCAGCACTCAAACCTGTATTGAGTTCCATGTATCTTACTCGAGCTCGTAGCGGTACCAGTTGTTTCTCACAGATGTCACTACAGTGCAAGATGGCTAACATAATGAAGATGGCGACACTATGTACACAATTGCGGGGAGCACTCAAAACCTTATATTGGTAGCCCAAATGGCTTCGAAATAACAGCGCGGCAAATTCCGGTGACGCAATATCTACCCGGTATGAATAAATACCGCTTTAACATTTCCGACCTTTATCAGGTACCGGCATTACCGACATGTTTTTCTCGTCCCTTTTGTGTTAGGTGCAATGTGGGCTATCTATCGCGTATGAATTCACCGCTAGAGACGCTAGTGTAGCGTGAGGTTTCCGAAATGTCAAATCTCATAGTTTTTGGGTGAGCTACGCGGGTTTATTTATAATTAGAATATTTTTTTGTATTTTGCATTACCTGAAATTAATTATGGCAATTATGCGTTACGGGGCAATGAATGTCTGTGTTTTGAGACAGTTTTGTCTTTCGGAAACTTTTGTCCTCCCTTTTTTTCCGAACAAAACGGGACTACGCAACACTGTGGTTGCTGGATATTTTTATGGTACGGTTTTAAGGTGTATTAAATATGATTTTAATGTAAACTTTGTTTTACCGCCCGTAATAACAGACTCTGAAAGCCACACTTAAAAACCTCACGCAACAGTGTCGCCATCTAGAAAGACAAAAAACGATAGCCCTCATTGTGACCACAATGAGCGAGCCGCACGAGCGTAGCGAGCGTGCCGCGGCAGCGGCCGGCGAAGCGCCAAGACCAAATTAAGTAATTTTCTACTAAATTTATTAATATTCGGTGTACACGAAAAACATGGTTGGTATTGACATGCCGGTAATTATCTGGTCGGTATTTAACAGTTCAAGAATGATCACCGCGGTACGATGCATACCAGGCTGATATTTAGTGGCATTGGCATTTAATGTGCGTGTAACGAAAAGCAGGGCGAGTATTTCCATGTCGGTATTGTCCGGGCCGGTAAAGACTGTCGCCCCACAATGGGAAATGGATGAAAATTTTAGAAACGCTTCTAACTTTTTTTATCGATAGAACAACCTTTCTAATTAACAGAAAAAAATATCAGATTTTTAAGTAGTATCAATTAATTAAAAAAAAAGTTTTCTTTACCGCCAAATTACGACATTTCGGTCGGTTACGGGTTGTTCCATAGTCCAGAATAAAAAAAAATAAAAAAGAATTTATGTGTCTTTGACTCGATCGTTTTGACAGGTGATACTCTTTACCGGCTCGGATAATACCGACATGAAAATACCGACCCTGTTTTTCATCTACACACCCATAGAAGCTCACGTCAGTTTCTATGGGCGAGTTTCAAGCGTGTCTAAATTTTTCATCCATTCCCCATTGCCACTCCAAGCGCGCTCGTAAAGGATTATTTATGCTGAGCATGTTTGCCACACTAAAGATAGTTATAAAGATAGCTGTCGCCTCTTATGCTATTTATTGGCAAGATTGTATCCGAATACAATCGGATTAAGTATCCAATCTGCAACCCGCATAAGAAGACAATAAAGTGTATTTTTATTGGTGTCATCAATCAATTAAATCAGCCCACATCCACTGCTGAGTAAAGGTCTCTACATTTTCACGCCACTTTGCCCGGTCCTGTGCTAGTCATAACATTGGTGTCAACATTTACCTTTATAGCATGGTTGACAATTTCTTCGGCAACGTCTTGATACTTGTGGAGCTCCATGGCGAACATGTTCTCCAACGTAAAACGCTCCGGAGACATGTCGAAGTCTTGGTCTATGTGATACAATAAATAAAGATTAATTAAACTAAAAAATACAAGAAGGCAAGGTCCTGATTGGCTGATGTCTGACACAAACCTTACACTTACCCAGAAAGTTGTTTTACAAGGATAAAGCTTGCAAAACTTTTAAGGGGTAGCAAGTTCTACAATAGGGATGAAATAGCGGACGTAAGAAAAAAACTACTAAGACAAAGCACAATGCTGGTAAAGTAAACTTTCTCCTTTTTATGATAGTTCCTTATAACAGGAAAAAAACATTCAAGATGATTGTCACATTGCAGCGGCGTCTTTAGCCCATGTAGCGCCCGTGTGCAATTATTACTTTAGCGCCATCTAGGAAGCGCGCGGTCAAAATGGAATAGGTACAAAGTGCCGCAGCCGACGCCCCTAACACCGCTGCGCCCGTGTGCAACGCACACCCTGCACTATAGGTAAAGACGCCTCTGGTAACCTGACATTAGTCTTTAATGTAAGCCGTACAACTGATTTTGAACCTTAGGGCGGTAAAGAAAGTTCTTAAAACATGCGTGGATGAAAATTGTTAAAAGAACATCTTATTTTAGGGTGACTCCCTTAACAAATTGCAAAACATTGGTTACTAAGAATCAAATAATCGTCCGACATGTTTCGGATCCAGCAGAAATCCTTTCTCGCGGAATGCGTCGCGTGCGTACATGGAGCTGTGCCTTTTCTCACACTACTCGACGTTTATATAAAACTAGCCGCTACCCGCGACTCTGTCCGTGTAGAATTCGGTTTTCAGTATCCCGTGGGAACTTTGCAATATTCCGGGATAAAAACTATCCTATGTCCTTCCCGACACAAACTATCTGTATACCGAATTTCATCCAAATCGGTTCAGCGGTTTAGACGTGATGAAGTAACAAACAAATCAACAAACAAACAGACTTACAAACTTTCGCATTTATAATATTAGTGGGATATACGTACTAGTTTTATGCATGAGCTCTTTCCAATGGCGCTCCCTCATGGCTTCGTTTTTCAAGGAGACCATGAGCGGCACCACATTCTTGAACTGCTTCATTTTGAGGTCGAGCATCAAACCAGTGGGGGCCAGACGAACGGCCTTGGCCAGCCGCCTGTGAAACAAGTATACATGTAGAGCTTGTCTAAGCTAAAATGGCGCATTCTTCACTCAACTAAATCAGTTCATTATGGCTAGTTAGATAGCAAATTTTACAAGTAAAAGCCTGAGTCTAACAGGGAACTATATCCCCGTAAGATTCAGGCGTTTATTGTAAGATTTGCTGTATAAGTAGTCATAATGAACTGATTTAATTGAGCGAGGGACGCATCATTTTAGTTTAGACAAGCTCTAGTGTTAAGTGTCCGTCAAGCGAGATTGAGGCCAAACGTAAGGCTATTCTATATATAAAAAAGTGTTTACACGGGACAAGTAAAAATATACCCTTACTCGTCCGAATTTCACTTGTCATACCAACGTTTGCTATAAAATATATAGAACCGTGCTGTTTTCAGGATTTTTTAAAAATGTCATCTTATAGAATGCAGTAGGTTAGGTTAGGTTAGTTTAATATCAACTCTGAAGAAAACTAATTCATAAATAAATTACTTTATGGCAAATGAAAATTATGGAAAACGATACATTCTGGCATATGAAATTCGGGCAAATGATAGAGAACCATTTTTTACCGTATTTTTATCTTCAATCAAAAATTAGTACTACTTTTGATCGTTGATTTTTATTATTACACTATGGGTATGATAAGATAACAAAGCGCGTCCATTTTTTGTAGTTTACAGACATTTAGGAGCTGTTTCACCATCCATTGATTAGTGTTAACTGGCGTTAGGTGTGACGCCGTCTCTCTTTGTTTTGTTCGAATAGACGGAGACGGCATCACATTTAACCGTCAGTTAACACTAGTCAATGGATGGTGAAACAGCCCCTTAGTGTTTGTAAAATTTAAACATTCACTAATTCGTTATACGAGTAGGTAGTCAAGTTGAGAATAGCTTTTCTATATCAAAGTTTTTATGACATTGATATAATATTGATTATTTCTGGTCTCTATCGTTTGCCCGAACTGCATATGCCAATCTTATATCAATGTCATAAAGACTTTGACATAGAAAAGCTATTCTCAACTTGACTACCCATAACGAATTAGCGAATGTTTAAAATTTTACAAACACTAAATGTCTGTAAACTACAAAAAAATTACGCGCTATGTTATCTTATCATATATCATAGTGTAGTAATAAAATAGAGTATAAAAATATATATTATTCCAAACGGTTCTATTGTACCAAAAATGTATATGATAACTATGTATACAACAATGGATACTGTTTTGCAACACTGAGTCAACCCACTGTCATTTTGCAATACAATGTCAACTGGAACAATACTTTTCTAAGGGTTGATAATATATTGCAGAATAAATCAGGGTTAACACACTATTGCTTAACAGCATCAAATTATTGTATTGTAAGAACAATGCCGGTATTGTTCTGAAACTCATACTTATATTCACTCTTAACCATACTCGAACCATCACTCTACAGGTGAAACAGAAATACATACATTACATACAGAACCACTACCATGCTTTTGGCTACTCTAGTTGAAAGAAAGAAAGAAAATAATTTATTTATAACAGCAATGACACATAATTAGTAAATATAACAAAAAGAAGTGTTGCCGCTATAAAAAGGTCCCGGCTCAGCATATCGCTGGTTGAAAACCAGCACTGGTCTTCCGCCGGGCCACAGGAGAGTGAAATTACGGAAAGTCACACAAAACAAAACAAATACAAAAATAGCTACGAGACTAAAATATAAGTTGGCTGTATAGCCCACATTATCATGGCAACAGTGTAATGAAAAAGATAAGAATAATTTGACATTGACATATGACAATTACAAGTTGCCTGTCAACGCTTTTATTTTGTTATATGAATAGACTCAAAATTCAAAGCATGTGATTGTGAATTATGATTACCCAATTAAAGCTTTTGAAAGCCAGTCGAAAATTTTATTCAGTCATTTCTGTAGCAATATACGTGGTTTTATACAGCTTCCAAAAAGTATCTCAAATGTTCACGCCGCCCTAACACTGTAAATTGCAAATATCTTTGGTTGGTAAGGGGCCAACATTATGTCGCTTATCGCTTACCTATAATCCTTGAAGAACTGTTCGATCCCGTCGACTAACGCCTGTGGGTTGAGATTGACCCACAGGGTCTGGCCCACACCATCCGGGCATTTTTCTGGGCTTTGTATATCTTGTACCTGCACAGACCATATAATTAAAAAAAAAAACTTTAAAATTGCATCGTGATCTTAATTTGCATTGTATGACGAATGCCCTAGCAAAATATCATGTGCATAGCTCGGACAGGTCATCGCAAAATCAGATATCAAAATAGGACAAGATTCAATAGAGTCGTAATACCTAAAATTATGATTATCGTAATTCAACGTGTGTGTGACCTTTTTAGTCGCCTATCCGTCATAGTTTTGTCAAATTGGCATTCATGAAACAGTTTTGTGACAATTGAAATTATTTAGTAAAATTACTTAGGTACTTGTGGTTATTTCTAAATATTTTAAATATGGTGAAATAGAAACGGGTAATAATTTTAATGGAAATACTGTCACAACCACCTTTTATGCTCAATTTTGGGCTACCGTTATAAATTTAATTGAAAAGTATAATTAAATAATACTGTACATAATACGACTCTATTAATCTTGTTATATTACCGCGTAGATAAAGCGGTAAAGATTTTTCTATTTTACATGGATTCCGTAGCAATACAGGGATGAAAAAATTATAACGAAAATTGAGCCGATTTCTAATAGTCTGAAGAAATTACCCACTCTTACATCAGAGGCCTTATTGTTTAACGCACTCGGAATCACAATCGCTTTCACCACTTCCTTTTGTTACACGGAGTAAGATGAGAATATAAAGACATGGTGAATACGATCGCGAACGTCAGAGCGTTAGACAATACGGCCTCTGGGCCCAGTTCCTTGAAGCATATAAAACACTAATAATATTAGCGTTTTGTCTCATTTTCTCAAACAATTCATGAGACAAACAATTGAGAAACAGGGCCCTGGTGTGACTGTGGTCAAACCCAAGCGTATTGCATAAAAATAGTTGTTTACACTTGGTCCATGGCGGCGAAGTCAGTTTTAGCACGGACGAAGTTGGAGAAGTCCGCTAAGGGGTTGTCGAACAACTGCTCGGCGGCTTGGAGGACCTTCTTCCGAGATTCTAGCTCGTCGAAATACTTCACGTATTCCTGTGGTCGTAAAAAACAAGCAATTATTTACTGAATGGTCAGTAAAAAAACCTATAAAAGGTAAGTATCACAAAATGGTTGGAATGGCTGTATTACATTTCTCAAGTTTTCTCAAGGAAGTTTTAACTATGCATCCTCTGTGTTACTGTTATACTAGCGCTTCACTTTGCAATTTTTCTTGAACATTCGCCACAGTGAAAGATGCGCTATATAGTTTCTAGCGAGTGAGTGAGACGGAGATGCCAATAGTGCAATGCGAACATGAACGGCCAGGGGACGCGATTTCAAAACGTTTCAGGTCTATAATTCCGAGGTCGATCCGAATTGGTATCCCGTGTGTACAGAATAAGCAGGTACCTAATACAGCGAGGCATTAACTAGCTCAAAATTAAATTAACAGTTTCATGGTAGCGCCTTAAATACCTAGGTACTTAGATTTTAGCTTTTTTTAGTTCTTCTGTTTTATTAAATGTGTTTTTGTGACCCCCGGCGCAATAAGAGTGATCTTATAAGTTTGATCGCCATGTGTGTGTCTATCTGTGGCACCATAGCTCGCAAGCGGATGGATCGATTTTGATGCGTTTTTTTTTAAATGGAAATCTAGTTTAAGATCGTTTTAGCCGATTTTGAAATATTGAACTTTGAAGTGACAATGACGATGGTTTTTCAACTTTTGTAAATTGTTTACTTTATAATAATATTTTTTTTTTTGTTTTCTTTATATTCTGGAGGATTTTTCCCATGCTTGCGGGCTGACCTAGTAACATACCAAAATATTACTTAGCAATACTTGCCTCCATAAGCACCAGCCCTCCATCCATATCTTCCCCTACGGTACCCGGTCCCTCTGTATCGAACTTCTCGACAAAATCGTCCAACTCTTTCAAAAAGTTGGCAATTTCAACAACGCTCAGTTTGGAGAATTTGTCCTTGGTTTGTTCTAGGTGTTCCCTCGGAAGATAGCGGTCTGGTACAGCTTCCCAAGTCGTTTGGAGGTTCTTAGCGAACTCTATATCCTCTTGTGACACCTAGTGTTAGTATATAAATTACAGAGTCCAGTAGTATGTTTAGGAAATTTTCCTTCCTTATTCTTGTGTTAAAAAATCTGTTTCTTACTTACATCCAATCCATGTTGATTCAACATATGAAATATATCTTGCATTCCTCGGTATCTTACTTCTGCGGTTATCGTCATCTGTTGTACTGTCGCAATACTGGCCATAACCATTTTAAAGTCTTCCAGACCCTTTATATTCATGTTTATTGTCATACGAAGATTCTAAAAATAAAATGGTAACAAAAATAGCAAAAAGCCAACGGCACGCGGTGTTCCCAGGCGGTCACCCATCCAAGTACTGACCGCGCCCGACGTTGCTTAACTTCGGTGATCGGACGAGAACCGGTGTTTTCAACGTGGTATGGACGTTGGCGACAGTTTATGTCAATTTGTTTTCAGTTTGCTAGTGATAGATAATGCCTTTAAGTGAACAACAATTTGTAACAAACGTAAAGCAAACACGCTTATGGTACAATGTGCGGGTGCTCGCATTGGATAAAGTTTATACAGTTCGACACCATAACGTACGCCAGTAGTTATAATTAGGGGCTGTTCACCATCCATTGATTAGTGTTAACTGGCGGTTAGTAGTGTGCCCAAATGCAAGAACAAGACGAGACTTAGCCAGTCTGGTCTTGGTCTTGCGCCAATACACCTGGTCTTGGTCTTGGTCTTGGTCTTGCGCTCCCAGTCTTGGTCTTGGTCTTGGTCTTGCAGCAAGAGTCTTGCAAGTCTTGCAATTACCTATTAGTCTTTTACTATTTATTAAAGTTTACTTTAAATCTTAGAAAACGTATTAGAATTGGAACATTGTGAGCTTGATTAACATAGCCATAGTAAGATCAAGCAGATTAATAAATAACTGAAGATTTGATAAGAAATTCGAAAAATCAACTGACCTATATGTCGTTTTCCATGGAAGTAACTGTTTCTTAATAAACATTTATGATTTATACATGTACTTCCGAAAAGCGGCAAATTTCTTTGAGAAGTAAGTACAAAACCTTTGATGCCGCATTATCAAAGTGCCGATGGTTAAAACATAACTATGCATGCACTCAGTTTGATTTTAATAGATATTTTTTTATTCGCTATGTTTATGGTATTAGTCGTAATGCGCATAGGTCCAGTTTTTCATATTCTTTGATACAGTTTTTTGCGTCTCATAGAATTCCTAAGCGTACCTACCTATACACCGAACTGTTACACCTAACTACTCAGTGAAATAGCGCTAAGTCCTAGCTGCAAGACGCAAGAGTCTTGCAGGCTATGTCTTGTTCTTGCTCAAGTCTTGCACGGTCAGTCTTGGTCTTGGTCTTGCTAAAAATACGCGGTCTTGTTCTTGGTCTTGGTCTTGCAAAAACGCAAGACAAGACCAAGACTGCAAGACCAAGACTGAATTTGGGCAACACTAGCGGTTAGGTGTGATGCCGTCTCTTTTGTTTTGTTAGAATAGACGGAGACGGCATCACATTTAACCGTCGGTTAACGCTAATCAACGGATGGTGAAACAGCCCCTTAGTATGAATGTTTTCCGCTGTAACACGAAAGTTTATCATACATTTGTATCGGTGATTTTCGTGACACTGCTGATCTTTTAGTCGTGAACGCTATGTTCGTTCATTCTTTTCCAACTACACAATGCATGAAAAAGAATAAAGTATGTAAAATGAACTCTTTTAAAATAAATAAGAAAAGTTTATCCTTACCTCAATTTGATTCTTCAAATCGTGCATTCCCATTCTAGTTTTAGAAGCTATACAATTTCCTAAACAGTTCTTCCACTCTTGAGCATGATCCTGTATTTGTCCTATGATTGGTCTTAAATTAACTCTTATAGCACCAACATCAACAAATTTGACGTGATTCTCTAAATCAGCTATGATATCTTCAAAGAAGAAGAATTTCTCGTCATACTTAAATATCTGTTCGTATTTCTGTATGTATTTTTCGCAGGATAGGTTCTTGTCAAAGGCCCAGAGATGTTGGTATTTATGCCACCTGTTAAAATTAATATTTTATTTGACCTTGTCGGCTACTAGGCTCATGTCCTTAAAAATTCTAGTTAGTTCGTTGGTAAGATTATCAATAGTAGGTTGTACAACAAGAGCATAAAACGAGCCATTTTACCCGAGACGTTCATATAGCCTATAGCCATATAGGATAAACACGTCGAGGGGAAAATGGGTTTAATGCTCGAGTTTTACACTGCTTTTCACTTCGATTGAGAGGAACTTAATAGCAACAGTGGAAACAATTGTTCACTTACTAGGTACCTTTTATTTTCATGCATTGATATATAATCATATTTTTTTAGTTTAATAAATATATAGAAACTTTTTTCTTTGTGGCTATACCTGATTACCTTGGTCTTAGACGAAGATTTTACTTTATGCACTAGAGCATAAATACCAACTTTACGAGCATAAGAAGTGAAAATAATATTGGATACGTATTTTTTTTTACCCAGGAAACTTTACACCCAATCATGCAGGTAATAGAGAACCATCTACAAAATAAAGTATTTGTCTGAATAGGAATCATTGAAAAATCGAAGTAAAAAATCTCACTTTTGTATATAACTATTGATATCTTGCATTAGTCTGTATATCGTGTCTTGTATGAGTAGAGTGACGTCATTGATCGCGATCACGCGTAATATATCTTCAAAATATGAAAAAACATAGAATTCATTTCCTGTCGCTTCAGCAATGCGTTGCGGTGCACAAGGAAGGCAAGTGGCTTTCATCCATCGGGGAAAAGCTGTAAGCCTGAAATGAAAGAGATTTTTTTATTTATTCCAAACACGACACTAGCTATAAAAGAAGATTCAGATGAATCAAGAAACTCCACATTTCTGAAGTCATTTAAAAAAACTGCAAAAAGCAACGGCACGCGTGTTCCCAGGCGGTCACCCATCCAAGTACTGACCGCGCCCGACGTTGCTTAACTTCGGTGATCGGACGAGAACCGGTGTATTCAACGTGGTATGGACGTTGGCGACCAATAGGCTAAATTGTTAAGTCATAATCGATTTTACCTGTTAAAGAAATGCCTGACATTGTATCCCAGGATATTGCAGACTTCTGCAGGAGTGGGTCTAACAGTGATGTCAGGTGGAACTAGCATGGCGTCTACCTGGAACATTGGTTCCTTATCGTTGAGCATCTGTTCGAACATTTCGAGATTTTCCAGAGTTAATCTACAAAAAATGGAAAGATATCTATATAATGTACGTTATTATTTCTATAAATAAACAACATTGTATAGGGTTATTTTTGTAATAGCTTGATGCCTCGTACCATGCGATTTCCTAAATAATCACGTCAATTTAATGTAGATGGCGTTGCTACAACCTAATTCAAAATATATGACTGTATTTGCAAAAAGAATAATTGAAACTATGTTTCTATAGACATTGAATTCCAACCTTGCATATTACAAAGCCAAAAGAAGAAATAAATTTTGAAAACCAGGGACTAGTAACGCTATCTAGTTAAGCAACGAAGAACTAGTACTAAAACTTGAAACAAGGAACTAGTTACGCCATCTAGTCTAGCAGCGAGGAACCAGCACAATTTTCATAAAATACGAAAGTTAGAGAACCGTGCGAGTTCGAGCTTCCTGCAAATATACTGAGCGGCAAAAATCTGGCCCTCAAATGTATGCATAACAAGTAATTTGTTGAAGAGTGGGCCAAATTTTGTGCCGCTGAGTATATTTAAGGCAAGTATGATCATTTCTTACGTCACAATACATTTGAAAATCTTTTTCTCCCAGTACGTGTAATAAGCAGTCATGACTTGCGACCGGCCACTGCTAGAGCCAAGTATCAGATACTCAAGCTTCATCAGTATAGGCCCGATACGGTCGTAGATGCGAGACAATACGGCTATGCGTTCTAGACGCTCGTTTTCAACTTCGACGAAATATGTCTGGGAACAAAATTACATTTAAAAATTAATACAAACAAAAATTTAGATAATATAAAATATATCTAAAATATATAAAAATAATAAACATATGTTAAGTGGTTATGTCCTTATTTGAGATCGGCGCGATCGATTTGCGTGCTTTAATAGTTTTGTTCTGCAAGTCTGTGTCTTTTTACTTTGCTTGAATGGCAAAGGCATGTTATTCAGAAAGTACCTACAAGAGCTATATTAAATGTAAGGCAACTATACTGAGCGGGCCTCAAAAATTTATGCAATAATAGGTAGTTTGCTGTGTAGAGTGGGACCAAATTTTTGCCGCTGGGGGTATCTCTGCAGTAAAATTGTAATAAACAATATCTGTTATCTTAACCCAGAAAAAGGTAGAGGCGATTTAGCGACCACATGCATTGACTTGGACATTCAACCTTATTGTTTTACTATTAAGTTACAGTATCCATTGTAATTATAAAAAATACCACTAGCTTTAAAAATATCCTTTGTCAGGTATGTATTCGATAGCTGCTTTTGATTCTGTGGTAGTATGCTCCAGTAAATGGGGCCTTATTAAGGGTTAAATTCGTTAGTTTTTAGGAAGTATGCTCCTACATACATACATACATATACATATAGCGTATGTACATAGCGTAGGCTCGATTCGAATAATTATAAACGTAATAGTATAATAAAGACTGTACCTTGACGAAGTATTACATCATCATTAATGTTAATAACTGCATGACAATTTCGAAGCTTACCTTGCAAGGATAAAGCCAAGTGTCATCAGGTTCTTTAGTCACGGGATCGACATAATTTTTAGGTTTCACGATTGGGAATAGATCAAACAACTCCATCTGATCTAATAGAAATTGTATTTCTTTCTCCACCATTTTTAGTTGTTGTCGAACGGCTTGTAGTGATTTTTCACCTGTGCAATTTTTTTTTTAAATAAAACAAATGCAAAAAGCCAACGGCACGCGGTGTTCCCAGGCGGTCACCCATCCAAGTACTGACCGCGCCCGACGTTGCTTAACTTCGGTGATCGGACGAGAACCGGTGTTTTCAACGTGGTATGGACGTTGGCAACGGCAATTCTAAACCTCACGTTCATATTGCAAAAACAGTATTTTTCTTCCTCCAACTATGTTTACCTTTAGTGATATCTTTGATATAATCATTTATCCCCAAAGCAGTCCACGAGAGTCTAGTAAGGCCGGGCATCACGTGTCGCTCCATGTCCAAAAGATGGCGTTTCATGAGAAAGGTTTCCGAAGGGCTGAGAGAGCTAGCAGTGTGGTTATACATGACGATGATTTCGCTTAGAGCTTCTAATTCGTAGTACAGACGGGCCTTTTGCATGGATACATCGCGTATGTTCGCTGGAAGACTGAAACCTGTAAATAATTCGCTCATAATAACTTCCAAAATAACCACAGCAGGAAAGTTTGTGGATTGCTATCACAACTGTTCTGCTATTTTTCGAATAGAATTAGTTTCATGCGTATCTGATTGCGATCTCATAACTTCACTATTATAAAACTGCTATTATTGTTCCATACCGAGCTGTTCCATCAGTTCAGCCTCGTGTATGACGAGAAACAGGTCCTTGTCAAATTGTGGTTGAAATTCTAGGCCATATTCCTGGACTAGTTTGTGGACGGTTAGATCACGCCATGTCACGTCCATCTAAAGATAACAAGGAAAAGATTTATTATCAGGAACATCTTAAAAACAATTGGTCATGAAGTTGCAAATAAACGTAGTGGAAGTTGAAATAAAACTATGAAAAAGATTTTAAAGTCTTCCAGACCCTTAATATTCATGTTTATTGTCATACGAAGATTCTAAAAATAAAATGGTAAAAAAAACTGCAAAAAGCCAACGGCACGCGGTGTTCCCAGGCGGTCACCCATCCAAGTACTGACCGCGCCCGACGTTGCTTAACTTCGGTGATCGGACGAGAACCGGTGTATTCAACGTGGTATGGACGTTGGCAATTGAATAGACCAATTTGATATTTTTATTTCGCAATTATTGGTTTGAATCTAACACTAATATTTTGAGTTTCTCTATACATAAACAAAAAGGTAAGCAACAACAACAACAACGGTGCGAAAAAACTAAATGTAGTAAAAAAATCTCAATAAGTAATTATAACAACATTTACCAATCCCTCTTTCGCAAGAATAGACACAGAGCTCGGAGATCTCACGTTCTCATAATGCTGACCCGGGATCCTCATCAGCATTACTGTGAAATACCAACAATACATAATAATTATCAGTAATTATTAAGTACAGTTCGTGTAATATTTTATCTTTTTTGATGATACTTCACGAGTATAATTTAAAAATCAGCCTACCTACTGTTGGTACGTTCATGAATTTGGTACCAAACAAGTATCAAATATATATATTTTCTACGAGAGAAGTTGCAGAGCTGCTGCCATCTAGGGATTAGATTTAGCAAGAAATTGTTTACTCTCAATCGACGACCACTTGTATGTAATTAAATTACGGTCCAACTTATAAATAATAAATTAATAATTATTTAATTTCATAGTGCCCGACATGTACAGTTCTACTATTGTAACTTTGATAAAATTCTGTAGAAATCGAGACCGCCTATGCCATCTAGTTTGTAGTTTAGGAACCAGCACTAAAGTTGTTTTATCGTTAAAAAAGTTTTGTCACAACAGAATGAATTAAATTCACTACCAATCACTCTATTCATTATTATTATTATTATTTTTTTTTAATTCGACTGGATGGCAAACGAGCAAGTGGGTCTCCTGATGGTAAGACACAACAACAACAACAATAAAAAAAACATTTTTCACTTACAAGCTTTATCCCTTTTCCGTTTTTCGGCGATCTCTTTGTTGACGATGTCCGCGGGTCTCAATGAGGTGTTCGAACCTTTTTTCTTGGCCACGTGAGCTCGCCCCGCGGCTGTCAGCTGCATACCGCGTCCGCCAGATGGCGCTGAATCTAAACAAAGCATAGGATTTATGCTAGCGTACGTCTAAAATTTAGTCACAGTGCTAACTAATAGTCCTCTATCAAGACGTTGTTTTATAATTTTTAATATCGACCTTATATCAACCAAATAAAAAAGAAAAATTATCTGTTTCAGTCCAATTCACAAAATTAAATTATTTAATTATTTACTCTAAATAATTCAATTTTGTGAATCAGACTGAAACGGAAATGGAAGAAGGGCTACGGATTAGCCCGAAACATGTCTAGCTAAACTCGATTTAAGACTTGAGTTATCCGGTACAAAATCATTTAATATGAGTGAGTCTCTCTTACGGCAGTCATGGTACTTATTGCAAATCGTGCGTTAGATTGGTTTTATATTCTTCTAATTCTTTTTCTCTGATTATTATTTCCAACCTTCCTATGTCATAAAAACCGAACAAGGTGCTCAATATTATCTAAAGACGATCGTATCATCAAACGTATTAGTGCGAGTCTCGATTGGTATTTCTGATTACCAATAAAAGTGACGCCAGGAGCTAAATTAACTAAGTAAATAATAAAGATTAAAAGTTCAATTGCGTCAATATTTTTCTCTAAAAAAATATAATCTTCACTTACCATAATCCCCAATAGAATCAGCTTGAAAATTTTGAAAAAAAAATAATTGTACAATCATAATTTGTCATTACGGAAGCAGGGCGCAGGTGTTAAATTGTAAGAGCACTCATTTGCAAAGCAAAGAGTGTTATAAATAACGTATTTACCATCATCTTCTTTTTTGAACACGACGCGTAAAATGTTCTTCTTCATCATATTGTCGACAAAATCAGATGCGCCCTTCACCCATTCCTTGAATTTGCCGTCCTCGTATTCTTTGATGAGCTTAGAAAACGCTTTGTACTGGAGAAACGCTTCCTTCTTTTGTTCGCAATCGTTTAATTCTGGAACCTGTAGGAACATACAAAACCAAGGTTCCTACGAAATAGCGTTCAAGCACGGACCCCAGTCCGATTTTAGAAATTCAATTTTAGATTCTAAGCATGTAATGAATTTCAAGTCCATCCGACCACTAAAATTATGTCAAAATTCAATTGCGACATTTGCAATGCTTAAAAAAATTACACCAAAAAGCCAACGGCACGCGGTGTTCCCAGGCGGTCACCCATCCAAGTACTGACCGCGCCCGACGTTGCTTAACTTCGGTGATCGGACGAGAACCGGTGTATTCAACGTGGTATGGACGTTGGCAAGCATTGATTCAAATAAAGGCATCACAATCTTTTTTAACACGTGATCTTACCGTTTGAAATTTCATGATTGGTTGTTTCATTCTGTTGAAGAGCGCTCTCGCCCAGTAGATAGCGCCAGCGACGGGTGGGTGATTTCTTAGCAGAGGTGGATTCTTGCGAAAACGCTAAAAAACAAACAATTATACAGTTTTTTTATATCAAATAGCTGGCAATCTAATAAAAGTACTATTTCACGCCGTTATTCTGTGGGAGTGTGGTAGTAACCCGGTCGAGCCGGCCCATTCGTACTGCAGCCAGCAAGTGGTTACAGTAGAGCTCTACCACACCTAAAAACACTTGCGCAACCAAAAATAAATCTAAGTAGAAAAGAGAGATTCACTAAAATAATAAATAATACTAATTTAATTTATTGAATCAGGCGTTACTTTGCGGAGGTCCATATAAATGAACTAAAAGAATTTCAATTTTTTTTAAATTTTATTTTTTTATTATAATTTAAAAGAATTTGCGGTTTTTTTTTTTTTATTCGACTGTAGCAAACGAGCAAGGGTCACCTTGTAAGAGATGGGTGAGCAAGGAAATTCTTTTAGTTCAATAAATACTAATTCCCATACCGTTAACGTTTGATTTTGACCAAAATATTTTCAGCATTTGCACCTAAGGCAACAATATCCCCCCCCCCCCCCCCTACACTTCAGTACCCTAACCCAATAACTTACAGTGAACTTGTCCTCAATAGCGGTTATCTCCTTGATGAACTGTCGCATCACGAGATCGAACTTGGTAGCGAGCTGCCGGCGGATCGACGGGCGTGTGTCGAACTCTAGGAACTTTAGTAGCACGTCGAGAGCCTCTTCTGACGACCTGGGGATAGGATTATAGCTTCTGCACGATAGACAAGGTAATTGGTTCAGTGATCTAGATCAGCGGTCAGCAACGCGCGGCCTTTAGACCTATCTCCATGCGGCTCGCGACTGCTTTGTAATATCACTTATATAGTACCTAACCTACCTACAATAAGATAACTAGATAGATCTTATATATCTAGGTACGTTATAAGTGCCCGTCTCTATTTTTTTCACTATGTGGCCCATGTCTGCCAAAATGTTGCCGACACCTGATCTAGATATAGCGCTATTAGATGCTGTAATGAATAATCGAAGAGCGAACGTTGAACAAGAAGTTGCGAGCGTGACTAAATGTACATCTTTTCATTAGTATAAAACAAAGACAAATCCCTCCGTTTTTGCCTGTGTATGTATATGTATGTACGCTTAGCTCTTTTAAATTAGATACGCAATGGATTTTGATACGAGTAAATCAAGAGGAAAGTATATTGTATAAACGGGCGAAGACATTGAAAATTTTCGTGTCACAATGGAAAAAATAATAGTAATTTTGTTTCGTGCAACTTTTTGGTCTTCAACCAAATAATACAACGCGTCTACCCTTTGGACAAACATCGTAACATAGAACGTGTTGATAAGCGTATTTCTAACCTATAAATAAATAAATAAAAAATAAATAAATATCATGGGACACTTGACATCAATTGACCTAGTCCCAAATTAAGCAAAGCTATGTATTTACAAAGCCTCATACTAGCCACAGATTTACCTAACGGAGATATTTTTTTATGTAATAGCAGACAAACGAGCAGATTGTTCACCTGATGTTAAGTTATACCCGTCGCCCATAGACATCAGCAGCATCATCAGGAGTGCAGATGCGTTGCCGGTCTTGCCAGAAATAATGATTTACGAAGGAACTCGGTATTTCACTCATTGTCCAAAGGGTAGACACCGTTTTACATATTACTAGCTACACGGCCTAGCTTCGCGTGGGCGATAACGCTGTTGATTAAAGGCTTTCGTTATTTTTCTTACTTTTTTTCAAAGTTGCACCCAAGCGAAGCGAATCAATTTAGTGACATCTTGCACAAATGTCTATTCTGCCCTCCTAAGCCAAAAGGCGCTATCTCAAAAAAAAAACAACACTTGGGCTATTAATTGTAGGTACCATTTTATTTTATAGCTAAAAGCCGAGTTTAGACTAGCAAGAAAAATCGTGCAAGTTGCATTACATTGCGAGGCCGTAAAGCCAACGAGTTTGTAGCGGTCAATCGAGCGCCGCAATGTAATGCAACTTGCACGATTTTTCATGCAAGTCTAAACTCAGCTTCAATGTGTTAAGTATCATTAGCAAGGTATAATAATTCAAAAGTTTTTTTTTGAGATAGCGCCAGGCTTAGGGAGGGCAGTATTAAGCTTGAAACACACGAGAACGGTGGCGAGCCGGTGCGGCGCGGCATTTAGGCACCTAGGCGGTACCGGTTGTAATATTCGAGCTAACATGAAAGAGGCCACACAGAATAACGCGCGGGAAATAAGCGTGGCGCGGTATTCTGTGTGCCCTCTTTCACGTTAGCTCGAATATTACAACCGTGCCCGCCTCCGCGCAGCGCCGCACCGCTCCGCCTACGGCGGCAGCGTGCTTTAGTCTCACCTCAAATTCCCGAAACTAGAATTGATATAATTCTTCGCCTCCTCTTCTAGATACCGCACCTCATTCCAGAAATCCCCCATAATGACGTCCCAGTTCTCCTTATTGTCGTACACGAACACGCTGAAGTCTATGGTCCTGATGGGGAACACGAGGTGGACGACGCGCTTGCGCACGTCGTCTATCTGGGACGGGTCGCTTATGATCGACGCTAGCTCCATGCCGAATATGCGCTCGAAGTCTATCAGGACCTGGTGAAATAAACCCAGGTTAAATAACAACATACATATTTAACACATTGGTAGCTTGATACTTGGCTTATGCCCGTACCTTGTTCCAAAAAAAAACCGACTAATGCAGCGTTTCCACCAGAGGTGAGCTGTGCGAGGATGTGTAAAACGAAGCGTTCCCATTGGTTTACGAAAAACACATCCTTCGCAACACATCCTCGCACATTATTGGTGGAAACGCTGCTTCAATGTCGAGAAACTCTTTCGTATCGAAATGATAATAATAATATAATATTTTATTGTTCAAAACACAGGCTAATCCTGCTCGCTAATCCTGCCGTGAAGCAGCAGTGCTTGCACTGTTGTGTTTCGGCGTGGAGAGTAAGACAGCCGGTGAAATAACTGGCACTTGAGGTATCCCATCTTAGGCCTCTAGGTTGACAACGCATCTGCAATACCCCTGGTATTGCAGATGTTTATGGGCGGTGGTGATCTCTTACCATCAGGAGACCCACTTGCTCGTTTGCCATCCAGACGAATAAAAACAAAAAACTTAATTACAATAAGAGCTCTGGACACTAAGTTAGTTTAGATACACTGTGTTACAGTCGCCAGTGGATATACCCTTATCTTATCATGAACTTTGATTCGTTGTTAAAAACAAACAGACTTTCAACATTGGCGTGCATTGGGTCGATTCCAGGACAGGCAGTTGGTAGTTTGCGCCACAGCAGCGCACCACCAGGGCCCAGTTTCTCAAATATTAGTGTTTCGTCTCATTTTCTCATACAATTTATGAGACAAAACACTAATATTATCAGCCCAATATGCTTCGAGAAACCCTGCTCCCTACTCAATGCACGCCATAGCATATAGTCAAGGAGACCGTCACACCAAGCCTACCTGTATGACATCGCCCAAGTCTCTCGCCACCTGACCGATGTAATCAGTCCGTGTAAACAGTAAGGGTTGGTCAAACTCCCAGCGGGCGCCTTTCCCGCTCAGCTCGATGTTGTTACGTGTCTCTTTGTACAGGATGTGCCACATCTCCATAATTTTTTGACCAGCTCTGGCCAGAGAGAGCACTTCTTCGTTGGATTTGCTGGAGACGAATATCATTGATAACCAAATCTGAAGAACTTATAGTAATGTAATATTGGTGATCAGTAACACTGACCCCCTGTTTCACCATAAATAAATAAATAAATGTGTAAGTTCTGCGTGTCTCTTAAGATAAAACAGGCTATAAAAGAAAAATCATGAAGAATATTTTGGTCTCAGGTCAGACAAATAAAAATAAATAGGGTCAGAAATAGGGTTGATCTTACCAAATGAAGAGGCTGTTTCACCACCCGTTGATGAATTTTATTTGACGGATAAATGTGATGCCGTCTCCGTGTTTTATTCAAATAGACAGAGGCGGCATCACATTAATCCATCAAATTAAATTAATCTACGGGTGCTGAAACAGACCCTTAATTTGGTAAGATCCGACAACAATATTTGTCTGATCTGAGACAAAAATATTTTTCAGGATTTTTCTTTTATAAGTAGCCTGTTTTATCTCACGAGACACGCAGAACTTACACAAAAATTCTATGTTTATTGCGTTTTGCTATTAAACTGCCGTTTTGCAAGTGCTGCGTTTAAAATTGAAGACAAGGTATGTTTTGAACCACCGATGGCCGCGCCGAGTATCCGAGCAGTAAAAGCACTGGCGCTCAGTTTACGGTTGGCTTTCCGTTCGAGCTCACCATAAAAAGGAGCCACGGATAGGTGTGAAACATGTCGGGCATACCCCGACCATACATGAGTGACCCGTGCATCTATTTTAACAATTAAGTAATAACTTACTCGAACAGCTTATGCACGTTCAGGAACCGCTCCAGCTTGTCACAGAGGGCCCAAGATATCCTGAACATGAGCGGCACCATGGTCTCGTCCGTACGGTACCCTTTGGACAGCACCCACATCATGTAGATACTCTCCACTAGTTCCGGCAGCATATCAATCACTTGGTGCAGTGGGGAGTCGTCTTCTATCACCTATATTTTTTATAGTCACAGTGAATAGGTCTCTATGGCTCGAGATCATTAATCGCAATTGTTGAAATTTGCACTTATTAAAAGGTGAGCTGAACTTTTTTTTTTTAAAGGAGTAGGTACATACTTATCAAAACTGCACTTCCTAAAATTATTGTGCAAAAAGTGCACTCTCCTAAATTTCATCATCATCATCATGTCAGCCGAAAGACGTCCACTGCTGGACGTAGGCCTCTCCCACGGCTGAGTGGAGAGCATGGTCTTGTGCTTTCCGCACCAACCAGGTCGTCGCCTCCTAAATACGGTATTTGACAACTCCTGATTTTGCCATATCTTAATATTATTATGAAAATATAGATAAACAGATAGTGTTTAGCGAAGAGAAAATTTAAATCAGTTGAAAATTGGATTTATAGTGATTTTTTGAAAAACCTATATACCTGTCTCTTTCTCAAACGCTTTTCTCTATGCAGCAAGTATGGCGGTACTGGCGTGTGACGTCACATGCCAGTAGGTCTTTCTCTGTCTAATCTTGAATTTCAAACCTTTATAACTTTGTTATTTGTAAAGGTAGCTTAAAAACTGTTTTTCTGTTCGATAACAGGCATTGTGTAGTTTAAATTTATAAAACATATACAAAATAGTCAAATACCGTATTTACACTATGAAAATAAATATACAGTTTTGAATACAAGGATGATTTCACAGTTTTTCATTACTTACATCATACCGTGCATTGATCTTTCTGAAGTGTTTTTCGGGTAAGCTTACGATACTAGATAGAGTAGAGTCTATTCACAGGAAATGGATATTTTGGGAGTGTACATTTTGAGGTAGATAAGTTCACATTTTGAGAAGCTGCAGACTCTGGGAAAGCATGTTTAACTTAAATCTATCGAAAGCACACATATCGGCCGATCATGGAATTAATGCCTTACTCACAAATACATGCAAAACACTCGATCTTCACTAATTATAATTGAATACTTGTAGGCGAGTGGCCGCCGGTTCGCACTGATTCTAGTGTTAAATTTAAGGGAAACTTGGAGAGATAAAAAACAGCCATGAGGTGAGCAGTAACGGAAGTATACTGAGACAAAGAAACGACCGGAAAAAGACCGGAATTTACATACATATTACCAACACAATAGCAACACTCTGTTGGTGTTGCCAACAATACTTACTGTGAAAAACCGCATCAGAGTTGACAAGAATTTCAGATTGTCTCCGGCCAGGTTGTACTGATCCACTAATCTTTCTTTGTAGCTCTTGAAACTCTGTATAAAACGATATGATAGCACATATGAATATGACCGCAAAAGTTTTAATAATATATATCAATCCTACTTTATCCTACTAAGTATACTAATAATATCCTCCTAATGTCATTCTGATGCTATTTAGACGAGATTAGGTGTTGAGATAATTTACGCCCTGCGGAAGGACATAAGATACTTTCATTTACTTATTAAAAGAATAGAAAAGGAAAATCTAACCCTTTACACTCTTTGAAGCTCAGATTCAATGGTATATTTTAGTGATTAAGAATTTTCAAATAACAATCAAGAACGTTTCGCAAAAAAGTTTTAAAATTTAATTTTCGATCATTCTTTAGATCGCGGTAACCAAAAATTTATTATCCGTACGAACTAATGAGGACATTCTGGACGACTGTTAATTAACCTTTTTTTAATTTACCCTGTACCTGCAATTGATTTGCTAATGGAGGTCGATAAAAACGTGCAATATTTTTATGAAATATTCTAAAATGCTACAACAATTACGTCTAAATAGGTCGGATCAGCTTTATTCAGCAGCCCCAATATCTTGACGACCATAGGTTGTTTCAGTTGCTCCACCAGCAATGAAAGCTCTGCGTCCCGCTCACGCCAATACTTATATTCCGCTACTGGTCCCTCCCCTTCTCGAGTCTATGGACAAAGAATAAAAAAAAAACAATACATTATTAATTTATTACGTTCATCCTGGAAATGTCTGAACACAAAACAACAAGTACCTACGGCGCGTGCATGAAGGGTGTGTCTAACGATATGGCTCTAAGTTGCATACGAATCAATAAATTGGTTTAAACTCAGCATTCATAGTCTCTCAGCATCAGTTCTGCCCATCAAGCGAACATCGTTCTGAGCGAGTTTGATCTTTGATATATAGCATTTATTGCTGCGATCAACTAGTGAAAAGAATCCTCTCAGGCGGTGTGAACAGCCAACAATCAACTATAAAATTATGTTTCTTTTACCAACGCAATCCAAATCTTTTGTTCCTCTCTTGAGAGATAATAGTCGATATGCAGTCGCTTCCCCACCCTTGGTGGGACTGTAGAAGTGTAGAAATGTAGGAGTGTGGGAGTGTAGAAATGAGCATGAACACTTACCTTCCCCAAGCAGGCAGTAATAGTATTGTCAATATGAGTCTCCCACATAGCGAGTGCTTCCTTCAGCTGCGACACGAACGCCGGGTCTTTAACGTCTAATATTGCTTGTTCTTCCGTCAGAGCCGGTATGACCGGCATGGGAAGCTGTATCTCGCCTTCTATGTGTTCTATCGTCCTAGAAATGAAGTTTAAGGGTAAATCAACTATTTGGTGTACGTTATTCTGCCCCGTCTGAGACGTCAGACACTCGTCGATACACTTTGTTAGAAAAATGTTTGCAATGCTATTAGCACAAGTAGCTCAGGAGACGTTACCATGGCAACAAGGCACATTAAAAAGTTGATTGACCCTAATTAAAATTGAAATCACCTTCATAGGTTTATCGACTTTAGTGCACAACTGTCTGCATCCAATGAAGGTCTTTGCAGCCGAGTCGAGGCGTTAGTCTTCCATTGGAACCATTTCACATACAATTCGACGTAAAAAGCACCAACAAAATCACAAGCAAATCGCAAAACACAACAATACACCAACCTACAACTACACAACGCCAAAAAAAAAATGAAAAACTAAACAACAGTGTTTGCGTAGACCTGCTGGCATTTCTATTACTCTTATTATTTTGTGATTATCTACAAATCGAATACAAACAATTAAATAAGTAAAAACTTGGACTAACCAATCAACGATTCCGACTAGTTCTTTTATGTCTCTGCTAACTTCTTCAGCTGTGCTCTTCTGTTCACCTTGTTCGCCTTGGAAATCATCCTAAATCAGTTTAATAATGTTTATTTATAACATGTATTTAAAATAATGCATGCTTATTATAGGTATCTACAATATGTATCAATTTGTATAATTTAATTAGAAGCAAAAAATTATCTAACATCTACTTTTATAACTATAACAAGTCACATAAAAATGAACTACTTAGGTAAAAAAATATATAACAAAAACAATACAAATTCAAATTTAATTTAATAAAATTAACTTATAAGGACCCAAATATTATTTTCCAACATCAACTTAACTACGACTACGAGTACTTACAATTTGTATAATGATGACTTATAGTATACACTCAATGCAACCGAATCGTATAACAGGGTGGAACCTTCGTGCTATTAAAGTCATTTTGACATCCCATACATTTCCCAAAGAAATCATATTGAAATTGATTATGAAAAGGTTCCACCCTGGTTACGCGATATATTTTCCTCAACTGTACAACTGTAGTTACCCCGTCGGGACCTAAGAAGACGTCTCTTTGTTCCTCAAGCTTAGATGCTTCAGCTGATGAGCGCATGTTTTTTATTCTGCAATAAATAATAAATAATGTGTTAAAGCTAAAGCTAATACTGACTGCTGGGCCAAGTTTCTCGAAGCACATAAAACACTAATAATATTAGTGGTCTCATTTTCTCATACAAAATATGAGACAAAACACATATTATTATTATACTAATATGCTTGAGAAACATGGCCCTGAATACACCATATCACGATAGATCCTAAATATTATTATAATACCTCTTCTCAGCGTTTTCGCCTCTCGCTATGTTGGACATTCTTCTGTAGTCGGATGGACGGAGATAATTCACCTGTAATTTAATTTAAATAATAAAAATATTAGTTTATTGACGACTTGTGAACCTGACTTTTAGCTTTGAAGCTAGTGGTTCCCGGTTCAAAGCCTTGTAGCGACCGGGGTGCCTACCTCGAACGGTATTTCACAAGGTGCGAAACTCAATTAAAATAAGTACCGGGGCGACCGAGCTTTGCTCGGGCTAAAACTCGATAAGCTAGATCGATTTGTCATCCCCAAAAACCCCCACATACCACATTTCATCGAAATCGTTAGAGCCGTTTCCGAAATTTTGATTATATTTAATTCTTATGTCACAAAAATCACACCCACTCGATCACAATCAACACAACCTAAATAATCGACCTATAATATAGTGACATTTTATGAAGAATTCACCTTAGCCGCTGCGAAATGGATGCCATGCCATATCTGGCCCGGTGGTAGATCCGGCGCGGCGCTGGATGAAGGTATGACGAATATCAATGTTCAAGACGCTCTTATCATTTAAACAGACTCTTACAGCTCATCTACTACGCTACGCGCGACCGGCGGTGCGGCGAAATTTTTCTGCTTTCATTGCGTGTGTTGCTAGGTAACTACTGTGCTGAGAGCGTATCGGGCCCACAATGAATAGAGAAAATGTACGTCGGTCGTGCCCAGTTCTTACCGGGCGGGGGACTTAAATATGTGCCGGACATTTAGGTAATCTACATATAGATACACTTTAGTCATAAAATTTGTGATTTGTTCTAGTAGTACGAAATACCTGTGAAGCAGTCTCATCCATCTTATGGTGCGCCCCCGCAAATGAGATTTGACGAGACAAGTTACTGTTAGACGACGTTTGGTTCATCACAGTGATCTCGCGGAATTGCTTTTGGAATAATGGTATGAAATACTGAAACAAACACAAGCCAGGTAGGTACACATTACCGAAAGACGGGAATTTGGTAAGCTGAGCATGTGGTTAGCTGAGAATGTAGCTGAGACTGTGCTGACACAGAATGTGGTTAGATGAGCATATGGGTGAAGACCAAAAAGTTGCACACCGTTAAAGCTGCGTTAGCTACCTAGTTATAATTTCCGTTAACTTTTTCCATTGTGACACGAAAATTATCCATACAAATGTATGATTAATTTTTGTGTCACAATGGAAAAAGTTAATCCATACAAATGTATGATTAATTTTCGTGTCACAATGGAAAAAGTTAATGGAAATTATAACTACCTGCTAACGCAGCTTTAACGGTGTGCAACTTTTTGGTCTTCACCCATTTGTATTTTGCGTTTCAGAGGGTCTACTCCGAAATTCTAAAATCGAAGTTCGTATCGTACCGTCCCTTTCACTCTCATATTAACTAGTAAGTATAAGCGTCACAGGGACGGAACGACACGAACGTCGATTTTCGAATTTCGTAGTAGCCCCCCTGGTTTTAAGGAGCGTTTCTGTTTTTCACTAACCAATAGAAACGCTTCATTTCGACTCAGGAAGACTTACCTGTTCAATAGACTTTCAACAATACACCGTTCTCGTAAAGTTCTAATTAAGCTGTCGGTTCAGAAGTTAAAATACTTTTTTTTAATAGAAGCTACGACCAATAACCAAACGAGTTCAAAGTGTGACAAATGAGTTACCTCTTCTTTTCTTCTATTTCATAATCTTACCTCTTTTAGCTGTGCTCCGAGGCTCATGAGTATTTTACCAGAGGTGAGACCGACGAGAAAGTGTTCAGCCATGGTGGCCATGGTCATTTGATCGTTCTCGGCCAGCGGCACGCCCTCTGGCGTCTGCCGCACGAAGTATATATAGCGGCGGTTGCGGTTAGTTGCTTGGGGGGTGAAGGCGCCGAACAAGGGAATCAGTTTGGGGTACTTGATGATGCGGGGTACCGCTCTCTGGTGAGAGGGAATGTTATATAATTAATTGAATCAGGCGTTACTTTGCGGAGGTCCATATCAATGAACTTAAATAATTCCTCTGCTCACCCGCGACCATATGATAGCTAAGTTTATGCAAGATATGCGTGTTCATGCAGTTCCTCCAAACACAAAACACGCCTTTACAGGAAATAAATAAAAATTCAAGGCAGTTTTATAATTATGACGAATAAAATTTATTAATATGTTGTGGGTAGTTTTGTTTGTGAAAAAATATAGGTAATTAGTCTAACATCTGGTAGTATGGTGTACATGTTGCTCTGAAGATGAGCTCTAGTTGAGTTCGAAACGCGTCAGTGTATTGTGGTGGTGGTGATAGATGGGTTTGTGTTATTTGTGTGTGTTATTACTGTGTGTACGTGGAGGAACTGCATGAACACGCATATCTTGCATAAACTTAGCTATCATAAGGTCGCGGGTGAGCAAAGAAATTCTTTTAGTTCAGGGAATGTTATGTTATTATGACGATGTGATTTATTTATTTATTTATTTCTAATAAACATTACATGATGCGTCCAAATGCGTCGTAATGGTCTTGGACGTATTTAAGTAGTGTAAATCGTCAATTACTGGCCACCTTTCAATAACTGGCCGACTTATACTAAAAATGAATTCTATTTATAGGTGTCCAGAATTCATTTTAGTATAAGGTGGCCAGTTATTAAGGGTGACCATGTATTTATCTATATAAGTATGTTTATCCGTTGCCCTAGTACCAGTCCTCCACATCAGTGTGGTTGAAGAAATATAGGTATATTTTCTACAGCTTGTAGACAGCGATCTTATTCAATGAATTCTTGATATTTCGATGCATCTACCAGTGATTACCAGTGATATAGTATGATGAGGTTTAATCAATCCTTGGTTAAAGGGCATTTTTACTTTAAACGACGCAAAAAAAAATACTGGCACTTGAGTTATCCCATCTTAGGCCTCTAGGTTGGCAACACATCTGCGATCCCCAGGTGTCTATGGGCGGTGGTGATCTCTTACCATCAGGAGACCCACTTGCTCGTTTGCCATCCAGTCGAATAAAATCAGAATTGGGTAATCTTGGTTTCTCCGTACACAGAATCAAGAGCATTATTGATTTTGACGAAGAAAAAAAAACGTCCCCAATTTTCCATAAACATTTTATGCGTCCATTTTGTAACGACCCATATAAACTAAATAGGAAGAAACTACATGAAAAAAGTCACAAAACTGACAAAAAAATAGGGACACTTTTTTTCTTCGTTTAAATCAAATTACCTAATTCTGAAAAAAAAGATATGTTGCGTCATTTAAAGTAAAAATGCCCTAAAATGGAATTCAAGTCGTGAAATTAATGTTAAATTTCTTACTATTATAGTGTAATATTCTAAGGTACCATCGATTTCAGGATCTACTTCTTCAGGAGCTGAAACATTTAAAAATTGATTAGACTAGTTTTATTTTTAAATTATATGGGAAAACCTAAAATAATAAAAAGAATATCTTACGTGGCGGAAAGAAATAATTGTCTTCAGCGGTCAGAGGTCGCTCCTCTTCCTCTAGTTGGAAATCCATTGAAGCCTTCGTCAGATCAGGCTCGCTTTCCACCACGTCAGCAACCGCCGTCTCCTCTATATCTATGTTAATTTATAATATGAAATGAAATGGAATATTGTACACTCAAACTAGTTAGCTAAGGTCGTTTTTTCAAAGGATCGGTTTCCTGGCTGGCCGGATTAGGCGTTTGGAAGCCCCGGAGCAATGAAGGCATGCGAAAAAAGACTGCTTGAAAAAAAACGGATATTAACTACGTTATTTTTTTACAGCTACCCAGAATATTTCTTAAAAACCCCCCTCACCTCACCCCTGATAAGTGATAATTAATATGCCCCTAAGTGTGTAGGTACCATCAGCCAAATATGTGGTCTACCACCCTAAAGTTGATAATCGTTTGCATGTCATACAATAATAATGCCAATAGACGTGTTTGACAACTTGAAAGTTCAACTTTACATATTCATTTGATAGAAACTTGTTTAAAAATGGATTGATTATTTGGTGAATGGTATGTTAATTCGTGCTAATCCTGTAGTTGCCCGGTTCAGAAACAAAATGTATTGAACTTTGATGCATGTTTAATCCTTCTTCTCAGTATACATATAGGTAGGTACATTATAAACATGAAAATTACGGGATACACCTATTTTCTAAACACCAAAACATATTTTGGAGATATACGTACCTATTATACTTCTTTATATCAAAATCCTTACCATCATCAGGTTCCAATTCTGGAAAATAAATCAAATAATTCAATTAGACAAATCACAGGAAATCGAAAATTGAGTTAAAATAACAAGGTATAGTCGAAATTGATATCTGAAGTTTGGTTTAATAAAACAAAAAAAAGTTTTTGATGCTTAATAGGTACAACCTTTTTATACTGATTGTACTTTTTGTTGACTAAAACTGCATTGTCATACAAACTATATTTCTGTACCAAATTACAAGTGAATGCCATTGATACCAGGAAGTGGTAAAAAATTGTTTGAATTTTTTTAAATGACAGGTTACGAAGTTACTTAGAAACAAATCATATGAATTTTGCAAGTCAAATAAAAAGTCAAAGTTAAATATGATATCTTCTTACCTTTCATGCTCTTCATGCTTTTAACGCTTTTCATACTCTTTACACTTTTCATACTTTTTGCCTCTAGCATGGTAGACTTTTCGGGTATGGGTTCCTCTTTTTTCCCCTTCTTCCCCTTTGGCTTCTTTTCCTTTGGTGGTGGAGGGGGGGGTGGAGGTGGAATGAGTCCTAATGATGTGTAAAGGAAATACTAACATATTAGCAAAAATCTGACACAGAGAGAAAGCTACATTTTATCTGAATTAAAATTTTGTTTGCCAGAATGCCACACTCCTAGACACATTAAAATTAAAATATGCACCTACATTTTTTCAGTTATGGAGGTGGGTTTTATTAAAGTGGTATAAAATTTTAAAATATAAAAAAGTTATTTTTAAGTTGAAATTTACAGTTTCAATTTTTTTTTATCTATGTATGTATGTACCACTTATGACCATCATAGCTATTTTACAAAATTTTAGCAGTTGACTGTTTCAACTAAGCACTAAAACAAAATAAATAATAATTTCTTACTCCATTCAGTAAACTCCTTATCCTCGTGAATGAGCTTGTCAACAATGATTTTAGCGACATAAAAAGTTTTTTTATCCAATTCTAAGTCTTCAGGCTGAATCGGTGCTGTTAGAAATGCAGAGAATTTCCTTCTCATTTCTTCATCATCAAACATTTGGTAGTACAGTTCCTTGTCATCCATACCAATGAAGGAAATGATACGGTCCCTGATCCATATAGATCGAGGGTCAGTTTGAATATTAATGAGATCCACATCTGGTACATTGCTGAGCTGTTCCGTTGATAACTGCTCAGGTATTTGCACCGGTGCGGCCATCCTAAAACATTTTTGTATACCAGTGTTACTAGATGGCGCTAGTATAAATACTTGGGCATAGAAAATTTATATAAACCTCTTTTCAGTCCGTAGTTAAAAGAGGTTTTATTCTTTTTTTTACTCCATGATAGTTGGTTGCATCATTTATTTGTCAATATTAATTAATCTCATATATAATTAGTTTGCTTAGTATTCAGTTAAAATCATGAATTTCCTTAATGATCACACTGAATTTTCCCAGTTTAAAAGAGAGCTGATGGCGAAATTAAAAGTAACCCAAATAATTTATAGCTAATGAAAGTATACAAATCTGTGTCACATGTCACATTGACAATGAAATAAATACTGTGCAAAAACCCTATGACTTAGTTTTAATGGATCTGCAACACTGATAATGAGGTATGGTGATCACTTATTATTCTATCAAGTTTACCCTCATCAGCAATTGATTGTAAAAGCAAAACTTTGTGTGTGATTGTTCTTCCTAAACACTAAAACGGCTGGACGGATTTGTATGAAATTTAGTATGCAAATAGCCGGATATTTGAAATAACACACGGCCTACATTTTATTCCGACATTCTCACTGGATCACGAAAAATCCCAAAATGTCAACAGCATATATTAGAGAAGAGGTTCCCAATATTTTTTTTTCATAGACCACTTTCAGTTTTACTGTCGGTAGATCCTCTGCTGCTACATTACTACTATATTCCTAAAATATCCATTTTTTTCACGCCAACGTGGACCTTTTTGGACTGGATCACTGGACCACTGTAATTTTTGAGAATACCTACCTACTCACGGGAATTTTAGTCAAATCGGAATTTCAATGCAACTGGTGAACCTATTCTAATGGTTTATGCATGTCAAGCCGCCAGTAAAGACTAGTTTTCGATAAATTATAAGTTATTACCTGACCACGAATACCAAAGGAGTCGAATAGGAACTTTTAGAGTACCATGATTATTCACTTTACATTCACAAAACTCTGTATAACAATTACTACACTTTGTTACCTAATAGACTCAAAAACTAGTCTTACTTTACGGTCATATTACAGTAACTTTTTATTATTTATCGATTACACAGTTATCCCTACTTTGGTAATAATAAACAATGGAAATCAGGGATACGTAAATAAGTCGGACTGTCATGGCAACAGTTGACAGCTTTTTGAATTTCTTGCGCCAGAAAAGAAAACACATGACAAGTGTTGCTAGGTGCTTAAATCACAGACCACAACACAAACGAGAGATACTTTTTTTACAATTTCAATATTCATAATCTGTGTTTTTATCGAATCATTCTTAAAAACTGTTTGCTTTTACAGGTAGTGCGCCTCTAATAAAATGGCCGCAAAGTAAAAGTTAAGTAGTTTAGAACAATGTAGGTTTAATAGGCCTCGCACCTGCAAGGCTAAGTACTACGAAACTCGAAACTCGAAGTTCGTATCGTACCGTCCCTCTGACACTTATACTATTTAATACGAGAGCAAGAGGAACGGTACGATACGAACTTCGAGTTTAGAGTTTCGTAGTAGCCCTGCTGTGCGTGAATGCAAACTCCTTGGTTGGAATGTTTTTCGTATTGGCAACTTTGGGTGAAGCGTTTTTACGTTCTCTAAGAAAAAGAGGATTCCCCGTTTTACTTGTATGGGAAACAATAATGTACAACTCGGAATGTACGCGCAATAATGTACGACGTGATAATCCGAAGCATTATTGGCATTATTGCTTCCGATTATCATGCCGTACAATATCATGGGCGCGCATTGTCAGGGCCAGGGCGTACCTACAATATTGCGCGCGCTGTACGTAGTGATAATGTACGACGTGTTAATTTGATTTAAATAGACTATTACTTATTCTGTGGTTTTACCAAGGTTTTTTTATCTGCCGCTGGATATTTTGCCGCAGGTTTCAGCAATAAGATGAAAAACATTGAAACAAAAATATTTTATGATTATTTATTTAAGGTACTTAGGTATTACATGCAGTTGCCACAGTAACTTACATTTAGATTACTTACAATTAGTTAATTATAATTTATCTTTTATTTACATTTAACATTAATTAGGTCGCAAAAATATTCTAGGCATCCTATGCATTAAATTTATGAAGTCTTTTTAATTATAATTACAATTCAATTTCAATAACCGTATTGTCTTTTTGGATATCCGTTTCCGTTATTACTATCGTCGAACTTTTCTAGTCTAGAATTAAAATTATGGTTCTGTATAAGTCGTTGCCTCATGTCCAAAAATCCTATGGAACCTTGAGGAGCAGAATATGAGGAAGGTCCGTCGTAAATAGCATTTAGTTTTCTTTGACTAACTAATTGCGTTGACGAAGGATGATCAACGGAAAATTCGACATTGGTAGTCAAAACGTCATTTCTACGATTGGGGTTTTGAATTTGATAACCTGCATTATTATTTGTATTATCATTATCAGTCTTAGGACTTCCAAATTCGTTTAATTTAAAAGCATTAAGGATTTTCTCTTGCTCCTTATCATCATCCAGTTGGTAACTGACTGAGGGTATAAATTGGAACGACGATACAAAATTATTATTGCTTTGTACCAATTTGGCATTTTGATTGTTACCATTATTTGACTGTAATTTTCCATTAGTTTGATCGTTCTTCGTAACAACATTATTATTGTCTAACTTTGTGTACACGTAGTAAGATTGATCTTTCTTGTATGTTAAAACTTTATTTTTCTCTAGGGGATGTGGTATCGTTCCGATGATGTTGTCCTGCAGTTGAGCTGATATGCCTTCATTGTTTAGAAAGTTATTTTCAAATGCTTGAGAGCTTTCTTGACTATTATAGTTATTTTCGCCAGGGGCGAATTGCAGTTTTGCTGGGCTCGGCAGGGGCAAGCTGTGTGACTTAACTATTTCGACTTCTGCACTGGATTGTTTCGCTTCATTGTTATTTGAATTTGAATTTTGAGTAGATCCACGAAGGTGATCCGCTTCGCTGTATTTGTTGCCTACATTGGTTGGCTGTATTAATTTAGCCGGGCTCTGCTGATTGTAAATTTGGCTGGTGACTTCTGGAACTGGCAACTGGTAAAATTGCCCGCTGTATATTTGGTTCTGATTAGCTATAAGTGGCCTATAACCATTTCCGAATTGAAATTGTGATGAGTAGAAGCTACCTGATTGTTGTGGCGGTGAGTTGTACTGAGCATTCTGCTCTGTGCTAGGTATGACGTTGTTAGTATATTGCGAGTTTTGGAACTGGGTAGCTCCGTTTGTTGTGGTCGTCTGGGATGTGGTAACAATTTTGCCACTGGCAAAGTTGTTGCCATTTTGGTTGTTAACAGTTTGGATATTGCCATTTTGATTGTTTCCAGAATACTGGGATGAGGTGAGCTGTGATATTTGGTTGGTGATGCGAGATAGCTCGTCGTTGTTGACATTTTGGAATTGTGACTGGGTTGCCGTATTTGACTGAACGTTCTGCTGTGCTATGTTGTTGTACTCTTTGGCTACATTGATAGAGTTAGCCAGTAAAGAGAACACCAATGCCTGTGAATCAGAAAGTGAAGTATTTTTATCAGCTATTAATTTACCTATGGGTATAAACGTAGGGGTGGTACTAGTAGCTAACTGGTTCGTTAAAACTAAATAGTTGCTGCTACCTGTGTTAAGGATTTCCAACCTGTCAAAATTGCTGTCATTGCGGCTTTTGAATAGATAAGATGCCACCTTTTCAGGAATTGATATTTTAAGAGAAACAGTTCTTTCTATTGTACTTGGCAAAGTAGGTTCTTTGAAAAATGGAAGGTTAGAAATCTGGTTCGTAATTTGACTATCTTTAAAACTTTCAAGTGGTGGTTCCAAGTTTATAGAAGGACTTTGAGTGAGACGAGAACTTTGGGAAATATCCGGCAATGAAGACGGTGTTAGACTTTCTCTACTACCTGTATCTGCTGGTAAGTAGGTGTCATCAGGATAATCGACGGAATTAATATCTTGTTGTAGACGACCAAATTGTTCGTTTGAAGTAGATTTCAAAACTTTACTTGTATCTTTAACAATGTCATTAACTGTGATGTCGAGTTTTTCCTTTGTTAGAATATCGGCAAAAGTTAAATTGTTATGGTTAGCATTAATACGAGAATGTTTTGTAAGAGTGAATGTCGGCTTGTTGGAATTTTCTTTAGTAGGCGCTACATAGACCGGTGAAGGAGAGGTAGGAGAAGCTTGGAGCTGTGCACTTTGAGAGAAAGGTGCTTGTAGTTTTGCATTGGGGGATAAATATTGTCTAGAAATAACTATAGGAGAAGGTTGTGAGGGAGGCAAGTACAGCTTTGCTAATGGATTTAACGTAGTTGGAGGCAAGTATATGCGAGTAGCTTTTGTCGGCTCTACTGTGCTCGGTGTCTGGTATAATCTAGCAACAGTTGGAGCTGGCGTCGTAGGGGAGATATACACTCTTGGAAGTTCTCTTACTGTTGAAATTTGTTCAACTGTTGGCCTATTATACACATACGGAGTTTCTTCGGTCTCTAACCTTTCTGTAGGTGAAGGTGTAGTGGGTCTATTATATATGTAAGGAGTGCTGTCATCTACTTGTTTTTCATTGGTATTTTCAGTAGGTCGGTTATAAGTGTATGGAGTCGGCTCTACAATTAATTTCGCCGATTTGGATGGTTTTACGATCCATGTTTTGAATACTATTCGGGATTTAGGATTACCGGTTTTAGGTTCTTGGACTATTCTGTTAAAGGTTAGTGTTTTTGTTATGACAGTAGAAGGAACGTTTGTGCTTCTTACCAGATTTTCTTTAGCTTCGTTGCCAATTTGTCCAGTGATGTCACTTGAAAATTGTGGTAGTGTTGCTGCAGTGTATGGTTGTTTTTCTTGATTGGAGTTATAGTTGTATTGTTGTCTTGATAGTGAAATTCCAAATTCAGTTTGTTTCCCACTGTTCCATCGCACGGGACTTTTGTTCTCAGTGTTTTGTGTGAGTTGTCCATTTGTTTGTGTTCTTTGATTGTTGAAGTTTTGTGGGTTATAAGTAGTAGGTGCTGTATTTAATTGTGTTTGGCGAAGTGTGTTCGTACTAATAGTGGGCTGAACTAGACGGCCAAATTGATTTCCTGATTGGGAGTTCTGTCTATTTACTTGAGAGTACTGGCCATTTTGCCTCTGTCTCTGGAACACTTCGGCATCTGACTGTGTCGACTGTGTATTAATTGATGCTGGTACATACGAGGGGCTTGGAGTTGAGGCAGCAAACGACGTATCTCTAGGAATAAAATTATTCTGACCGTAATTTTGCTGTATGACCTTCGGAGGGATAAATACGTTATTGGGAGTTCTGTCAACATTAACCATTAGAGCACTGTTCGGAAACAGTTGTCCTGAAGGTGGCTTATAGTCCTGCATGACAACGAGGTTGCTCTTCATGGTGCTTTTATCGTAAGGGTTTCTCATAGGATGCGTGAGCATCTTTTTAATGTCCTTCATGAGTTGTGGACCGAGTTTGAGATTCCCGAACTTATCGCTGTTGTTATTGAAGAATTGTTGGGAGGTGCCGCAGTTAACGTTCATCCACCAATCGCAGACAAACACTGCTTGATTGAAGAGTGTTCCGTTGGGGCAGAGGAAAGACTGGAACCCGTAGGTGGAGCCTGCTGTGCACACCCTAAAAGCCTGGCAGTTCGTCTCGAGATCAGCGTAGTAGCCTGTAATAACGGAAAATAAGAAGTGTTAGGCGAATACTAAAAATCTAGACGTTGATTGAAAGGAGACGACAAGTTATCCCGACCCCAGCTGATAGGTTTATGGAATTTCAAGCGAGCATTGTTTAGATTTATTTATTTATTAAAATTACATTTGTACCCTAACAGCTAAAGCCGAACCAGCACAAACTTTCAATACTTAACTTAAGATAATATCTTGGTGAGTTACGATATCTTCGATATCACTGTTTACTATTTGCGACCCACAACTAATGGCTTATCATATTTAAAATCTTTCAAATTGAATTGGATAGTACGGGATGGATGCTTAATGTCCGTGTAAGCCATGTTAGAAGAAAAGTGACTTTACCTGGTTCTCTACCAGCGCAGGAAAACGACGTCCGGGGTATGTTACCCAGCGTGGGGTAGTCGTTCCCAGGTTGTCCAGGGACAGCAAGCCGGATGTCCCAGCCTCGCCCGTTGTGGTCCTGGCGAGGGGCACGGCCGCTCTGCCCGCCTGCCCAGGATATCATGCAAACTGGAGAATAAAACAACTGAATTTACACACAAAATCTATATAGTAAAAAAGTAACGTTACTGATTGACTTGGAAATTGGCACAAATATTATTTTTCTTCGCGCTTTGTTAAAAATAGTTCTTACATTTTTTTTTACATCTACTTTGAAGATCAAGTATAAATGCACCTAATAACGAAAATAAAATTCGCAATGATGATGAACAGTTAGGTAATTAATAAATAAGTCTCAAATCTTTTGCTTAATCTTAGATCAAAGGTATTAACTATTATCTATTACTCATAGAAATAAATAATTCAAAACCTTTTCTAACATCCAAATTATTAATGCAAACTTGAAGATTTAATAGAACAGTTTTAGCGAACGTATAAACACGCACCTTTAAAATTACATCACGTTTATTATCCTGATAGCAACCAAATTTGCTTCTATGAAGCATCATCTTATTACAACGCTATCACGCCAAATAAGATTATGAAGGCATGAATACCTGCTGTGATACCTACCTTTGTTTACAAATAGGTATAATAGGTTGGCTCGTTTATACGAATTACGGCTTACCGAGCGGTTTACTAACAAAAGTACCGCAGAATAAATCCCTATTTAATATTAAAAAAGGCCTTTTAAATTGGCTCGAAATATTTCAGCAAATGAATGTTACTTTGAATAAACACCCCTGTACAGATTTCTCATTGGGATTTTTGATTCAAAACGTATTCACGTCATTGAAGCAGTATAAGCCCAGTCCTTCGAACATCGACCTTAAGTCCGATAGCTGAAAGTTGATTAGTATCGGAATAATTACTATTATGACGGGCGTCGCTTTTCGGTGCGCGAACTAAAGTTTCGTGGCACCAGGAGTTCAGTTCTTGTCAAACGTCCGGCCGTCCGGCCCAGCCATTTTGCTATTTTGATTTAGTATGGGCTTCGAGTGAGTCGTTTGTTCGCGCGTTGTCTTCTTTTTTATACAATAGCTCTATAAAATTGTTGTTTTGTCGTCAAAAGCAGTCAATAAATTCAGGTTTGTGATGTGCACTTTTGGTAGTGAACATATCTGTTTCCGGTCACTAACCCCCTGACTTAGTCACTGTTAATTAACTTCATTTTTCTCACACCAGGTTTATATGACGCGGTTTAAAAGGCACGCAGACTTAGACGCAGTTTCTTCAACGACACTGTTGCAATCTCAAGTAAACAGATAATATTGAATTCTCATAGCTTTTTGCCACTTTGAGAGTAATCAGACAGACAAAAACCACGTCAATGGGGCCGGGTGTTTGGTCCCACCACTGTGCCTTTATGAATTGTCTTGCTCCATAGGATAGGACAGGTTTGGATCGAAGAGACACATATCATTGTCTCGCTTAATAACTGTCATTAGTTTAGCTTGCTTTGGGTATTTGAATATTGTTAGTTCGAGCGATGTTTGCTAATATTTCATTTTTATATGCATATTGTGAGTATTCTATAGTTTCGTGCAAATAAATATCACACAATAGATAATGCACCAATGTAAGCTAAAGTTCATATTTCTATTTCAACGGAAAGTACCCTGAGTAAAGTAAATAGGTTTAGTAGGTACCGTACAGTTTTTGTATGAAAGTAGGTACGTTAAAAAAAATGGTATAGATCTTTTGATCGCATGCCTTAGAATGTCTGATTAAATTTACTGTCTTCATATCATTAAGTTTATTCACTTTGTAAAGTATGAAATGAATTTTTAAAAATTCAAGTCAATCCTACCCTGGAAATTGATAAAACTCGACTTCCAAAATTTGACCCAATTAACCGACAAGTTAAATAAAACCTAGTAGTAGTAAAAGCTTTCAACAGCGCCAGGTAAAATTATATTGCCGCTAACTTTGAAAAAATCTCGTATCTCACTCAAAACAAAACGTCAAAAAAATTGACCCTTGAAATAATGCTCATAAAGATCAATCAGAAAAAGTATCGATTTTGAGGTACGAGCTTTTTTATGCAGACTTTGAAGATCTATATTGTTAATCGTATAATCATTCTAATTTCAAATAAATTGATTAGAACAAGATTACATCACCACGTGTGATAGACCGGTGAATAAGAAATCAAAAGAATTTCATTGAGCGCAGTCCAGTTGCGTTACAAAGTGATAAAATGTATTTACTTGCATATTTATTTATATCAGAGATTTCGGAAATGGCTTCAACTAAGAGTGTTTCGTCGAATTGCCATGAGGGGGCTGTCGGGAGCGAAACATCAATCGAGCTTGGTAATATCTATCGCTGGAAAAACGCGTGTTTTCGAGTTGTAAAGGTTCTGTAAAGGGTCACCAATATGGTCGTTTAGCGGTATAGAGCTGGATTTGTGAAATATTATTGTCTTGACCAAGAGTATATTGTCTTAACCTAAGACATCCTTTTTTCCGTGCGTTTTTAAGAAATTAAACTTTAAAAAGGCAACGTTGGGTTTTTTTTTAACTTTTACATGCTTTTACTAAATTTTGCTTCACGAAATTAGATCTGGGGGGCTACTACGAAATTTAAAAATCGAAGTTCGTATCGTACCGTCCCTCTCACTCTTGTATTTAATAACATAAGCGTAAGCGGGACGGCAAGAGACGAATTTAGAATTTTGCACTTCGTTCGTAGTAGGTATTGGTAGGTAGGTGTGATTCGCACTCGAAGGGTTTCATTTCATACCAGCACACAATTATTATTTTAAGTTTGAGCAAAAAAATAACTTAAACAATGCAGTCAATCTCAAGTGCTAAAGTTAGTTCAACATTGTTCCTACTAGTAGCTAGTGATAATTCTTTTCCAATTAGGTCAAGCGTCAAACGAAGTAACGTGTCTGACATATTAATTTTTATATGAATATCGATTATCGATATCCCTATGGAGAGTGGAGAGCAAAGGAAATTAACTCGTCGTTCTGATCACATTAAGTATAGCATCCATGGTCAGAAGTACCCCGAAGTTTAGAGTATCACGGTCCTTTAGCCGAGCGCTCCTATTGAAAAATTTACGATTTCGGCGGTTTTTTTATTTTTATTATTTGACTGGAAAGCAAACGAGCAAGTGGGTCTCTTGATGGTAAGAGATCACCACAGTTATGACAAATATTACATTATGAATTTCAAAAATTATGCGAGTTTAGATCCGTACCGTAGGCCTAACTAACCTACCTATAATCCCGAAAAACATTTACAGGGGTGTTATGAATCATCTGTTGAAATATTCCAGCACAATTTGAAGACACCTTGAAGCCGAGTTTAGACTTGCAAGGAAAATCGTGCAAGTTGCATTACATTGCGGCGCTCGATTGACCACTACAAACTCGTTAGCTTTACGGCCTCGCAATGTAATGCAACTTGCACGATTTTTGGCGCAAGTCTAAACTTGGCTTATATTGAAAAAATTAAAAAGTTTTTAATGCAATATCTTTTTACAGATGAGTTACAACTAAGGGTCTTGTGTCATTCACTATTAATTACTACAAGTCGTACAGAGAAGAAGCAGACCTACGAGACGAGTAAAGAAGACCGAGTAAATATTAGTGGTATTTAGAGACTCTTGACTTATAAACATTCCTAATGGTCCTCCCGCTGTTTAAAAACACTATAAGCCCATCGATTGACCTGTGCCCCCAGTCCCCACGCCTAATCTAGTCCACTAGTTACCTAAGCCTGACATTGTCCACTTTCTATCATAGTTCACGACCCATCGGAACAACAGGCCTATTTTGTTATTGTAATTTATTCCGATTTCTTATGAAACCACCAACGTGATTCGGAAATGAGTATAGTTTGCGAAAACATCTATAGATAGAAGTTTCATCATAATAATCAATGGCAAGACTAGATATTTCTAGCAGAAGAAAAATCATGCAAGTTGCATTACATTGCGAGGGCACAAAACCAACGAGTTTGTTGTGGTCAATCGAGCGGTGCCATGGAATGCAACTAGCACGATTTTTCTTGCCAGGCAAAACTGGGCTTAAGCCTTCTCCAATACTCTGCTTCACCATTGATTGCCTTTGCTCCCACAATTTATTATTGCCAGTAGACGGGGAGAATTTTTGGAAAAAAATTATGGCCGGTAGAATAGTAAGGTTCTGGTAGTATTTGTTACGAGTACGCTTCTTATAAAGGGGACGGAAGATCTGGTGAGATGGCACGAATATCCGATAAAATAATATCACTAATGTATTTGAGAGTTGAGAAACCAGCACTGAATAATATTTTTCGGAATTTTCTAAATGTAGTAAATGTGCGTATCTAGTCGCATAATTATTGAATGTCATAATGTATTTTGTCATAAAGGATTTCTTCTTATACGACATTCTTCCTCTATATGGTATTCCCCAGTAGCTTTTAGTCATCTAGCTGGAGTTCCTGCATACTTAGGGGCTCCTGTGTCTTACTATTCCCTATGCATCTGCACTTTGAGCTTTCCAACTAGAAATTCTCCTCATAAACGCTAACTAACGTGTATGTGTTATTAGCACAGCAGGTATATTATATGTGCGTATAAGTAAGTACTCATTGTGTTCTGTCTTGTGCTACCTAAAAGTTTAATTTTAAAATTATTAAATTAAGTTCACCTTATATTTAGGCGGTTTTCTTCTTGAGACACTTTGAGTCTTTGGCCGCGAAAAAGGGTCTCCCTTATGTACCAAAACGACATGGTAACATTAGAACGCATAACGTTGAACTGACATAACAATAAAAAGCCTTAATACTTCACACGCATAATAATGAATACCTACGCATAATACGAATAAGCATAACTGGTAAGTCCCCTAAAAATATCACAAATGGCTGTCTTTAAAAAAACACTTCAATGCCCGTGCACAGAACGTTGGGGTAGTAGCAGGTACTGATAATATCTAGGAAAGTTAGGTTAGGTTAGGTTAGGTCAATATTCCATCAAGGCTGAAGATCTAAACTTCCTTAATCATGCTTAATTCACACACATTTTCATGATCATGACCTCCCATTTCCAAAATTATTAAAATGTTGAAATTGAATGAAAGAACACCTGAAAAAATAATCTATAAAATAAAATATATACGAATAATTATCATACATGTACCTACTGCGTAATATTGGAAGCAGAAATACCTATCCATGCCATATAAATAATCGAATGGAATTCAGTTCATCATCATCATCATCATCAGCCTACAGCAGTCCACTGCTGGACATAGGCCTCTTCCATGGCGCGCCACAACACTCAAACTGGAATTTAGTTACACTTTTGTAATTAGGATTTTTAATTCTGTTATGTTATTAATGTTATGCTAATGTATTGTTATTCGTATTATGCGTATGGATGCGTAGGTATTTGTTATGTGTATTAAGCCTTACCTTTGCGTAGTTATAGTTGCGTTTTGCGTTTATATAGACCTCGCATAAACAATGAAATGAAATTATTTATTTGCAGGAACATACACAGGTAACACAGGTAAGGCAACGATTATTAATTATAATTTAATTTTCTTTGTGTATACCTGTTTTCTCTGTTGCTTACCATTTGTGGTGTGGTTCCTCTTGTTTACGCATATTTTCTTATGCATGTTGCGAAAACAAAGGCACGAACATATCCAATCACTAATAACCATTGACAAATGATTGAACAAAATGTTAATCTTTAATAAAAACAACTACTCATAAATATTTATGGACGTCAAACACGTATTCATGCAACATTAATGAAATACTTAAATTGAAGAGATAATCCACATGAAATATGATAATTAGTAAATTTCAGGCAAAACCAATCACAAATAATGTAAGACAAGAAGAGCAAGTTACATTACAACTCATCCTCATTTAAAAATGGTTGTATGTTATAGTAACATTTCTTAGTCAGCAGCAACTTGAATGCTTTCTTAAACCGTGCAATGTTTAATTCCTTAAAAGTATTCGGAATTTTATTATATGTTTGCGGTGCCATACCTAAAACACTTTTTCGCATTAAAGCTATTTTACATGCTGTATGGCGTATATCACCTCTATAAATTGAGATCGTACATACAGGGAGCCTACGTATATCGGCAATTTTATCAAATAGATTGGGATTACACTTCACAAAGATCGCTATTTCCAAGATGTACAGACTGTGTAGTGTTAAGATATTTAGTGATTTAAAGTACGGAAAACAATCTGTAATTTTTTTTATACGACTGGATTGAAAACGAGCAAGTGGGTCTCCTGATAGTAAGAGATCACCACCGCCCATAAACATCTGCAACACCAGGGATATTGCAAGATGGGATACGTCAAGTGCCAGTAATTTCACCGGCTGTCTTACTCTCCACGCCGAAACACAACAGTGCAAGCACTGCTGTTTCACGGCAGGATTAGCGAGCAAGATGGTGGTAGCAATCCGGGCGGATTTGCATAAGGTCCTACCAGTTGCAATTCTTAGACATGTTTCATCAAAAGCGGTTCAGCTGTTTTTGAGCTATTGAACTTTGAAGTGACAAAGTCGGGGGTTTTCCAACTTTTTGTTGATTATGTAGCCTCTATTTTTTAACCCCCAACGCAAAAAGAGGGGTGTTATACCTTTAAAACGTTAAAAACGCACGTACCTTTAAAAGTTTAAAATATTAAGTACGCTCACATTTATTCACGTGTCTATCTATGACACTTATTTTTTTGTAAACATACGGTTGGTATTGTTGTTGCACACCCATGCACACTTATCTACGTTAGACATTCCAATTTTTAACGAAATAATTCAAATATTTTTACGGTACTAGACCCGTCAAAATCCTCGGTTGCATTTGTATCCATCCACTTACGTCTTACAACATAAAACCAATACACACTGCCACAGAGTAAAAACTCACCAAAAACCAATCTCCACATTTTGATAGTCCATTCACTCACTCGTTAGTCACTGAAGTAGCACTGAATGAACTAAACCATATGGCACTGCAACATAGTGTCTGCACTAAAGTTTCCGCGCGAATGCTGCCTTTCGTATATGTCACTGCTATTATCTCGCAGTGGTGACATGCTGCCCTACCAACCGAGCTTCGCACGTGAGTAGCTGGCAAGCGCCATTAATAAATTCTTGCTTAGGATACCGTTGGCTAGGTCTCACTGTCTTTATATGCTACACAGCCTTTACTCTACTTTTCCGACAAAAGACGATGGCAAAGTATTTTTCAATTGATCATAATTATGCCAAATTTCAAATCAATCCGATAACTAAGTAAAAGCTTGTAAAAACCTTATTTGCGCACCACCGTGATTCTTACCTACTCAAGATACAAATCGGCCTGTCAAATGAAATATCAACATTTTAATACAAGCTTATACTAACACAGTTAATAAGTATTTTATTATTTTAACGGTACTAACAAAGCTGGATCAATTATGTTGTCTGATAAATAAATGAATTATTATTAATGTGTTCTTCAGTGATGAGTATGTTCCGGAAGACGCAACGCGGGTAGGCCTCCATGAGCTGGACTGATGACCTGGCGAAGCTCGCAGGAATTCGATGGATTCCGTCGGCGCTGGGCTCATAGATGCGTTCTTTAGAGGATACCTTTTGTCCAGCAGTGATCATTTTTTGACTGACGATGATAAATATGATGAAACTTAAAGGTTCCTTGCTCTATAATAATAGAAATCAAACGATTCTTAAAATTGTGTGGATATGACTTCTAATTGAAATTAACATTTTTGAGAGAAATTCAATAACATTTTAAAACCTAACTTAGTTACAGAATAAAATTAGCTACTTACTAGTAAATTTACGGTACTTAAGTTAAGTTTAACCTACTTGGTTTCTAATTGTTTCTGCAGTCCACTGAATATAAAACGAATGCCGCGAGTCGCACGGAACCGTGGCCGTCGGGAGGGCAAACTAACCAACTTAGTTAGGTACTTTATTGCTCTTTGTTTAAAGTTCGTATTGTTTGTATTGATTTGTCATTTTTTTTCTCATAAAATTAAAAGATTTAAGTCTCTATTGTCGCAAATAACCGTGGGAAACACAATATTGGGTCGTGATTTTACTTCTTACTGATATATAAATAGTTATTTTTTTGGGGTCAAGTCGAATTAAACGCCAATAAAACTAGGTCCTTGCTCTACCGTCATAACGAAAAGGGGTATAACTAACATTTTCTTGTGAAATTGAGTTAAACACATATTCAATCAGGAAAAAAGGCACATTTGTCTGATTTTTTGTACATTTCCTGGAGAAATATTTCACGGAGATACTGTGTTAGCCCAAAGGGCACAAATGCCTGAGATATTCAGATTTACTACCTACTAGTTTTTTATTTATTTATTACAGCAAAGAAGCATTATTTGGCTATGGTTAAAATGCTTAGTTAAAAAGGTTCATTTCAGTGATATTAAATATAAAGGGCCTAAATGTTAAATGATGTTGAATATTAAAATGAAAAGGCATAAATAACAGAAAATATGCCTATTTTTCCTAACATTGTATCCACTTGTTAAAGTGTTAAAATGAAAAGGCACAATTTTTAGTTATGCCTTTACTACGTTGCAAGACTATTTTTACTTTATTTGTTTTGTTAAGTAAAAACATGTAAAAGCAAAAAAAAACTTCAACATTTATTTCCTCGAGTTGAACACGCATATCTTGCATAAGCTTAGCTGTCATAAGGTCATCATCATCATCATCATCATCATCCCAGACTATAAACGTCCCACAGCTGGTCCCAGTGCGGATTGGGAACTTCACACGCACCATTGAATAGCTTCGCAGGGTTGTGCAGGTTTCCTCACGATGTTTTCCTTCACCGCAAAGCTCGTGGTAAATTTCAAATGTAATTCCGCACATGAATTTCGAAAAACTCAGAGGTCTTTCTTCTGGTTAACTGTTAATTTCATTTGTTTTACCTAGGTACAATTAAGGGTTAGTACCTGGGCGACCGAGCTGCTCGGGCTAAAACTCGGTAACCAGCGTTTTCCCAGAGATAAGACCAAGCTAGATCGATTTTTCATCCGAGATCCCCGAAATATATTTATACTTATATATACAAGAATTGCTCGTTTAAAGGTATTAGATACAGTACCTACAATACATACGTTGGCAATTTTTAAACCTTAAAATAACATAGTTCGTTCTTAGTGCTTTTAGTTTTTACTTATTCGTTTTTTTATTTTAGTTTAACTTTTTTATTCTAAATTTAATTGTATGTTTTTTTTAGTTGTATTAAGCTAGGTTTTTGGCAGTTAAGATAATTTTACTTTACTTTAAAATTACCTCGGATATTTTTGTACATAAAACGATGTTACAAGTTACTACTTAAATTTGGTAATGTTTGGCAACACCTTATAATTTTCATAATGATGACTTTAATGATCATATATTTAAAGTACACTCATACCCACCACAGGTTGTTAGAAGCGATGTGGTAGTATACTAATTGGTCCTCATTAACGCCAGCGTTTCAGAATTTCTTTACAAGCATAATTTGAAGAGTTGTTAGTACTTGTTACTTATTATAAATTTCCGTCTCTCACGGTTTCAGTCAACTAATTTATTTCAAAATAGCAAAGAAAAAGAATTCGCCCACTTACCGCCTACGTTAAGATTCTATATTTAAAATAATTATTATCCTTATAATAAATTAATACGTTATAACAAAAACAAAGAAAAATAAAACTTAACTTACTTAGCCATTATACTACTAAATTCGTGCTAAATTAATTGCAACTGTAAGAGGATAATGAATAAAAACTACTGGCCCCTAATATGAAAGTCGAACTTCATTTTGAAAACTACTTTAATAATCACTTTCAGTCAAGATTGTTTTTTTATTAATCTTTTTGTATTTTTTATTTCAATTCCAATTTTTTTGTTACTTTTACGGTCATCCCGTAAAACCCATATCGAAAATACAAACTGAAATATAGATGCATAGAAAAACCAGAAAAATAAGACCAGCGCTGGGAATCGAACCTCGAGCTTTCGAGCTATAGCACGTGGCATGGAATGCCGAGGACCTGGGTTCGATTCCCAGCGCTGGTCTTATTTTTCTGGTTTTTCTATGCATCTATATTTCAGTTTGTATTTTCGATACACTTTCAGTCAGTAATCTTTCGATTCTGTTGTTCTCGAGCATTCTGCTGAAAAGTGTCTACTTGTAAGATTTTTCGTATTTTCAAGGGGTTTAGTATCATTTCGTCTAAAATAGCAGCTGGTCTAAGTAGCAAGTGGTCTAAGAAGCAACTAGTCTAAGTAGCAACTGGTTCTAAGCTGTTTTTGTCGAAAACTTGAAAAAATTATAGGTAGGTTAGGTTAGGTTAGAGTTGCGTCAAGGCGCGAAGCTTGAGTCAAAGAATTTTAGACCTCATAGACAAGTTGCTACTTAGACCAGTTGCTTCTTAGATCACTTGCTACTTAGACCAATTGCTAATTTGCTGCGTAGACCAGCTGCATTTTAGACGAAATGATACTAAGCCTGCCGCTTCATTGACAAAAAGACGTACAACGCCATCTACCGGAGGGTAGCGAAGTTAATTTTTCCCTTACGAGTACAACTTCTACAGTAAGTAAGTACTCTTATCCGCGACCGTGCCATATCGTCATGCTCTATGTAAAAGGCGCTCACATGCTCGCATTTTCTAAAGCTACAGCATTCCTAGTTGCACCACTAATCTGTTCTCTAGGCCCTATACAGTCATTAGGTTAAGTCACGCATACACCATGTAACACTTGTAACTTTTATAAAATCCCGTGTTTTGATTGTCATGTGAATGCGAGAAGGGTTCTTGCTTCCATTGCGTGTCTCCTTACTTCGGTTGGTAATTATCAAACGTAATAGGATCACGTTTGTGCAATACTGAACAATGGGTGTCTGATTGAGACGTTCGGATTAAATTATTCGATCAATTGCTTATTATTATCAAACCGCCCGTACCCATATGACCAAGTTTGTGTTAAATTAGATCTCTCGTGTTCGTATTTTCAACTTCAACTTTTGTTTCAACGGTGTGTTCCTATTTTTGAGGAGTAAAGATTTTAAAACGAAAACCGGATTACAGGTTACATTCTATTTTTCTTTTTGAAATCTTAGGCTGGATGTGTTTTATTTTTAATCTTATATAAATGACCCGCACCGGTTTGAAAACGAAGAGATGAAATAAAATTACTTCACATTTTTCAGCTCCATTTCCCCAAAAATACACCCGTGCAAGGCTGGGACGCTTCCCTAAGCACACTAATAATAGACTATAAATGCGAAAGGTTGTAAGTCTGTTTGTTTCTTTGTTTGTTACCTCTTCACGTCTAAACCGCCACCGTTTGAGTTCCGGGGAAGGACATAGTATAGTTTTTATCCCGGAAAATTGCATAATTCCCGCGGGATAGCGTAAGTAGCGAATTCTATGCGGATGGAGTCGCGGGCAACAGCTAGTAATTGTAATATTTGTCGTTGACCTCGACAGCTAAAATCTACAAATCAAAGAATCTTCATAAAAACTGCGCAAGTCGTCGCGAACATTTTGCCGCCAGGTCAGGGGGCGACTACGATACTCTCGTATTAAATAATATTAGCTTCAGGGTTTGGGTCTGGGGGTATTTGACCGCAAGGTCAATAGACAGAAGTCTGTATATCAGTCGTTGACCACGCAATAACGTGCTCAGATGACAAAGTAATTAGGTACAGTCAACCAATTTGATTCCTAGGTAGGCCATCAGAGAACCGTGTCGTTATGACATTTTACGTCATTAGGTAAACATTGTTATAAACCAATATTACCTATTATTTACTGTGACAGGGTTCCATGGAGACCTAAGAATGGAATTGGTTGACTACAGTGAAATGATGGCAACTTTTTTTACAAGCTTTTATTTAACTTGCAATGTATGTATCTATGTATGTACGGGTCAAATCTTGCGCGTTTAATTTGACCCACTTCCAGTGGTTGAATTGACTTGAAATCTGGTACACTTATGTAAATCTGGTGACAATACAATAATCTCGTAGTAACATCTTGGTGGTCCAGCCAGGATCGTCTCCTCAGAACGAAACTTCTCAACGGTTAATGGCATCGATCTTAAAATATAAGAGTAGTACGGAAATGTAATTTGGATGACAATGAAAGTACAGTCAGCAAAAAACCTTGAAGGACAAATTTAATTTTTAACAAAATATTTTTATTTAATGGGACACTGGTATTGTTTTTCATATAATTAATACCTATTAGTTTTGCAATGAAGCCGTGGTGGCTGAGTGGTTTGACCTATGGCCTCTCAAGCAGAGGATCGTGGGTTCAAACCCCGGCTCGCACCACTAAGTTTTTCGAAATTCATGTGCAGAATTACATTTGAAATTTACCACGAGCTTTGCGGTGAAGGAAAACATCGCGAGGAAACCTGCACAAACCTGCGAAGCGATTCAATGGTGCGTGCGAAGTTCCCAATCCGCACTGTGCCCGCGTGGGAACTACTGCCCAAGCTCTCTCATCTGAGAGGAGGCCCCTGCCCAACAGTGGGACGTATATAGGCTGGGATGAATGAAATAAAATTCTCCCGCACCCTGCACTGTTCTCTTGAAAGTTGATAAAAATATCCAATTTCCATTTCATTGTCATTCGGTGATTGGTATTGCATTGCATCGAAATGCAACAGCTTGTACAGTCGTTAGTATTATAGTCATCGTACAGTCATACATCGACATGATAATGTACATAAAAGAAATCTTTTTACATGCATTCAGGGCGCGAATAATGAAATGCTAATGAAACATATCCATTTTTTGTCAGTATCATTATCTATGTAAACTATAGGCCAGGCGTGTGAACGTAGACCGCAACAGAAAAATATTGAACACAAATTGATGTGAGAATATTCAGATCGAAAGATATAGTGGCATTAATTATGACGTGGTAGCCTAGTGGTGGCCTTTTAAGCAAAAATTGTGGGTTCAAACCCGGACCAGGGTCAATAGAGCCTTTGAGTTTTGCAGAATTAACTTGCGAAATAGTATTTGAAATTTACCACGAGTTTTGCTGTGTCTACCTCTTACCTGTGAAGCAATTCAGCGGTATGTGTGAAACTTTGATTATAAGGTGTGAAGGTCCTAATCCGTACTAAACCCGCGTGGGAACTAAAGATCAAGCCTCATTGTGAGAGATTTGGAGGCAGTGCGGGACGTATAAGTCCCGATATGATTATGACCAAAGACTACAGCATATATAGCTGCTCTAATCTAATCTACTGTAAATTGCACCACCTGCTAAAATGTATTCCTTATTTCTGGCCATTGTAAAGGTTGCCTGGAAGAGATCGCTCTGAAGCGATAAGGCCGCCTATTGCTTACCTTAGAAAATCTCTATGTATATACTTGTGTTCTCTGTACTGTTTACTGTATTGGTGTGCAATAAAGAGTTATTGTATTGTATTATATTGTATTGTATTGTATTGTATATAGGGAGATTATGACTCGAATAACTTTTAGCGCTAAAGATACTTATTTTAACTTGTTAGGTAACTTGTTATGAGATATTTTTCCTGTTAGAAACAGTAATTCGCTGCCTGACTTTTTCATTAACGCGCTGAGTTCCCGGTGGGCTTGTTAATCAACGAAACTTGTAATAGACACAGGCGCCCCACGAGACCAATTACTATTATGGATTACTAAGCCTGCCAAGTAATTTAATGTCTTCGCACATACCGGGCTACGTAGTTGATCCTACGCTAACCTTACTAATTTAGAGGTAATTTTACACAGTACGGCCATTCTCATTCATGTGTGCACCAGTCTAATTACCGTGCCGTTTATTTGCACTAGTGACGCAGTAAATTAAACTTGAGTGCACAAATCAACGACAATGGCTGCAATATTTTCTACAGATCTGTGCTCTTAGTCTAATTATCATGTCACTTTTGCAGGAAAAAAGGAAACGGTAATTAGACAGGTGCACAGATAACTGAGAATGTCAGAGTGCAGTCAACCAATAGATTCCTGGGACAACATGGAACCTTAAAAAATATTATTTGTCTGTAACAAGTTTATCGAATGACGTAAATGTCACTATGATTCGGTTTTGTGGTAGCCAATAAGGAATCAAATTGACAAGATTTCATATTTCTAAGACTATAATTTGATTCGTTCTCTGTATTCTGTTTGGAAAAAGAAAGACGCCGATATTTTAAAAATTTCGCTACGATTATTAATTTATTTATTACATTTTTTTTTAAATGTGCTTATTCTAAAAGGGCATAACTCCAAAACAAGATCACTTAAATCTGACGTAGACGTTGTCAAAATTATGACAGCTCCTTTTTCTGGTGAAAAAGGCAAAGAAAACATAATATCTATTCTGTGGTAGTGTTGGCAAATTCAGATATATTTTTTATATTTTTTTAAATATGGAGAAATAAATTATCCTACTAATATTATAAATGTGAAAGTTTGTGAGTGAGTGAGTGAGTGAGTGAGTGAGTATGTTTGTTACTTTTTCACGCTTAAACGGCTGGACGGATTTGGATGAAATTTGGCGGAAAGTTAGTTTATAACCTGGATTAAAACATAGGATACTTTTTATCCCGATATTCCCACGGGATAGGGATAAAATCTCGAAATAACAACCGCTGGGTTTAGAGTCATGAAATTTGGTATGTAGGTAGTTGAATGTCTGAAATAACACATAGGCAACTTTTTGAATCGATATTCCCACGGGATACCTAGGGATAAAATCTTGAAATAACAACCGCTGGGCTTAGAGCCATGAAATTTAGTGTGTAGGTAGCTGAACCTCTGAAATAACACATAGGCTACTATTTATTCCGATATTCCCACGGGATAGGGATAAAATCTCGAAATAATAACCGCTGGGCTTAGAGTCATGAAATTTGGTATGTAGGTAACTGGACATCTGGAATAACACTTAAGTGACTTTTTGACCCGATATTCCTACGGGATAACCAGGGATAAAATCTCGAAATAACAACGACTGGGCTTAGAGCCATGAAATTTGGTATGTAGGTAGCTGGACCTCTGGAATAACACATAGGCTACTATTTATTCCGATATTCCCACGGGATAGGGATAAAATCTTGAAATAATAACCGCTGGGCTTAGAGTTATGAAATTTGGTATGTAGGTAACTGGACATCTAGAATAACACTTAAGTGACTTTTTGACCCGATATTCCCACGGGATAACTAGGGATAAAATCTCGAAATAACAACCACTGGGCTTAGAGCCATGAAATTTGGTATGTAGGTAGCTGGACCTCTGGAATAACACATAGGCTACTTTTTATTCCGATATTCCCACGGGATAGGGATACAATCTCGAAATAACAACCGCTGGGCTTAGAGGCATGAAATTTGGTATGTAAGTAGCCGAACTTCTGGAATAACACATACGCTACTTTTTATCTCGATATTTCCATGGGATAGTTTTGTAACTAAGGGACCCCATACATCCGTGTATTATTGTTATTATTATTTTGTATTTTTTTCTTTAATTGTATACTTACTGTAGTTTTTAAGTATTTTATTTGTACTTATTTTATTTTGAAAAAAATGTCTTTCTGCCAAGCTTCTTGCGGCGCACTCTTCTTGGCAATGATGGTCTTTCCGAAAGTGCTGGTATTTAAAAAAATGACGTGCCCATTGCGGCCTATTTACTGAATAAATGATATGAGTTTGAATTTGGATAGGGAAAAATTTTGAAATTTTAGCACTGGGTTTAGAGTCTTGAATTTTGTACAGTTATTCGCAACACAACCTCAATGAAGACCACGATATACATTTTGGAAATTTCCAGGGGAATTTTGTAAAATCCCGAAAATTTCAATTGCAACTACCAGACCGAATAGTTTACGCGTGCGAAGCCGCGGGTAAAAGCTAGTAATAAATATTTTCCCATGTTCAGGAGACAAAACTCTTTCGATTCCTGTAGTGATTTACAGCTGTTAATAAAAATGAAATCTTGTCAATTGGTTAACTAGACATTTGTAACTAAATGTAAAATGTAGGACAAGATAAGGTGAGGATGGGTCCATATCGGCTCGCATACTTATTGAAAGTCCGAATGTAATATTTGTTAGAATGATCGTTTGTTATAACTCTTTTTTTCTCTGAATCCAATGATTGTTCAGAATTGTTATAAAACAAAACAAACCTAACCTTACCTATAATTTTCTACAGCATGACCATTTAAATTTTTCTGAAAATTTTAAGGTTTCAATGGAAAAAAAATATGACAAACGATGACTCGGACAAAAATTACGGTACCTATGACGCGAAGAGTATCTATGCGAACTTTGGCGCTCCCACTTATAGGTAGAGTCATTCACGATGACGCGTGCCTTGGTTCTTATTACAATGTCATTAATGTCTAATTTTGACAAAATCACGCGTCTTCGTGGATGGCACTAGGTATACAGTATATTAGGCAACAAAATAAGGAGATAAAGATTGAATGGTTTATGCAGTTAATTATGGTCAACGTCGGGGAAATCTTTGGTTTTGGGCACCGCTAAATAGGCCTCCGATAGCTTCGCCACTGCCCCAACATTAGACGCCCAGATGGCCTAGTGGTTAGAGAACCTGACTACGAAGCTCGAGATCCCGGGTTCGATTCCCGTGTCGGGGCAGATATTTGTATGAAAAATACGAATGTTTGTTCTCGGATCTTGGGTGTTTAATATGTATTTAAGTATGTAACTATATCTATATAATTATATTTATCCGTTGCTTAGTACCCATAACACAAGCTTTGCTAAGCTTACTTTGGGACTAGGTCAATTGGTGTGAATTGTCCCGTGATATTTATTTATTTAACATTGCAGATCTATCAATTTAGTTCGCAATAAAACACGTAATATACTGGACATCTGACCGGCACTATCTGTGCCAGGTGTCGCATAAACTGACATTCTATTAAAATACGATCTAAACGTATTAGCGAAAACATAAGTCTCTCGAAATAGTTTTACGTAACAATCGGAATTCGCATGGGCCTATGATACACATGTGACACGGATTTTACACTTCTTGATTATTCAGGTGTGGTTTATGTCATAGTCTAATATATTTGAGATACGGCAGAATGTTTATCTTAAAGTGTGTAGGCACTATTCTTGGCCCGCGGCTTTGCTCGTATAAACTGCAGATCTATTGATCTGGCAGTTCTTTTGAAATATCAGAATTTTACAAAACTCCCATGGGAATTTCCAAAAAATTACGCCGGCAGTATGAAGAACCACCATTGTAGTGACTGAGATTTTGGAATTTTATACGAGTGCACCTCTTCTTTGTGGGTGCAACCGGCAGACATGACCCGCCCAATTCCATTTAAGCTCGGCGGTCGTTTTTCCAACATTAGCGATTCTAGTTGCGGACAGCAATGTGGTGTACCTTGTTTTCATCACTAATACTAAAATCCGTAGACGTGTTGAGTTTATTTGATTAAATAGGCACTAAAATATCTGAAAGAATTGGGTAAATCTCTAAAATCATTTGAAGAGTCTTGGGTATTTGTACAGTTGGCCGGAAATGGTATGTTTTGAGAAAATGCTCAGCATTCGATAACCTTGTTTTGCTTGGAATTTCACTGTTGTACACAATGTTTTAACTTAACTTTCCACTAATTTTCTACATATTCGCTTCTTTTGAAATGGACGATACATACGAGTACTAACTCTCGTATTCAATCATCATTTTAACCTTCTGTTAACTAAATATTAACAGCACCGTGTTGTGACTTACTAGGCAACAGATAAACGTACCTACTATATAAATAAATTCAAACTGAAATACATATTAAACATCCAAAATACCGATCAAATATATCCACGCATACCTACCCCTACCACACAAAGTGAACTGAATCCCGGAAACCAAGCTTTGTAGTTGGGTTATCTAAGTAAGTATGCTGCCCGATCGTCAACAATGACATTGATTCGACTTCTACAGCTTCAAGATTGTTTACCCTATTTTTAATGCTAAAAAAAACGAAGTATAATTAAGATAGGAAATAATTTGGCCCCTATCCTGGCTGCCCGGCTCGTTACGTAAAATAGTTATATATGTGTACGAGGAACAAGGGCTTCTCTGACTGTTCACTTCACGCTACTGATGAGGTGACAATACTAAGTGGAATCACTAATCTTGCAAACTGCCACCACATCTCGTTACCGCGTTTAACACGCTCACAAAACGACCCTATGTACGCCTTATCAAGCCGCCATAAAGTTGAATACGATCGTTTTCTCGTTATCTACGAATGTCATTACTCATTACCCTAACATGTCATCAAGTTATACCTATACGTATGTGTGTGATATTGATGTACCGCCCATAACCTCCTTGATCAACAATGTAACAAGTTTGATTGGACATTAATATGTAAAAGGTAGGCAACACACTTGTGACTCTTCTGGTGTTGCAGGTGTCCATGGGCGACGGTAATCGTTTACCATCAGGCGATCCGTTGCTCGTTTTCTCCCTATACCATAAAAAAGGGAGTTACTATTAAAGAAATTGTTTTGAGACGGGAAAATATTTACGAATCGGCTGTTAATTGTTGGATGTCCAGGTAATAAAGATAAAGTATACGCGATCGCCACTCCACCTAGTGGGAGGCCTGTCAACGCTTCGCTTCGGAGTCCGGGGAGTTTCGGTTTTATTCTTACCAATATAGTAGTTAGTTAAATAATTAAACTTAAATTCGTGAATTACTTATACCTTTATCTCATTTTTTTTTATCGAATAACTGGCAACCGAGCAGGCGGGTCAGTGATCACCGCCGCCCATGGACACCTACAGCATTATTAGGACTGCGGGTGCGTTGCCGGCCTTGCAATAGGCGATAAACTCGCCTTTTGAAGGCACCCAAACCATAGCTAGATGGAAAAACCCCAGCAGCGAGTCCATTCTATATTTTACACGTGCGAGGTAGAAAGGAACGTTTAACCCGCACAGTGGAAGAGCACCAATCATCGAGATGGTGCGGGTGACAACCACCCTTATGCCGAGTGCTACGGAGATAGAACTTAGCAGCTGGGATGAGATTGAAGTGTTCGTCGGAACACTCCCCATTGTACATTACGTATGTGGCAACACATGCTGAGTGGAGACCTTTTTGGTGTCTTGTCGTGTCACCACATATTTTAGTTTCTATTGTTAGTTTTAGTCGAAAATACAAACTGAAATATAGATGCATAGAAAAACCAGAAAAATAAGACCAGCGCTGGGAATCGAACCCATGCAGGTCCTCGGAATTCCGTGCCACGTGCTATATCACTACACCACGACTGGACAGTGATAGACACGAATTTCTCCTATGCACCACATATCTCAGCTTGTTTATTTTCTTATTTAGTCACTTAAGCAGCGAAATTTGGAATTGAAATAAAAAATACAAAAAGATTCCAAAAAAACAATCTTAGTTAGTTTTAGTATTATTACTGTGCGGTGGTGGTACTGATGGAACCAAATAAATCTTTCTTTCTTTCTTTCTAGATCCTATAAAAAACGCAGAGATAACTAACGTCTCTGCGTAGGGCCAAAGGATCAAGTCTTAGTGCGTAGTCATTTCGTGGTGTTATGCAATTATACTTTTATTTATCCAATAGCTCGCAGCTTCTATTGTTGTAGCTTCTGCTTTTGGAGAGTAAACTGACTGCCGTTTTGGTTTACCGGTAGATAACAACAATTTGGTACCGACTGTGTAATTGCATACTTTCTTTATTGTGCGATAGGATATTGCAAACTAATTTTATTTAATAAATATCACGCAATATATCTCAATACGTCCTCAGACTCGGTGGAGCGATGATCTTCGCAGGGCGGCTGCCAAGAGCTGGATGAGAGTAGCCGAGGATCGTGCTCAGTGGCGTGCCATGGGAGAGGCCTATGTCCAGCAGTGGACGAACATAGGCTGATGATGATGACGATGACGCAATATATACAATAATTAAGGATATTGCATAATTTACAAATAAACAACCGTATACAGTGTGTTACCGGCAGCCAAGTTTTATTTTAAGGGAGGTTAAAGTAATGTATTTCTGTAACGTAACCATGTCATTAAATTTAATTAATAAACTAAAATTCAGACTTAGTTAACTTTCTTACAAAATTATCATTGCTAGCAATGTACAGCAAAGTAAATTGACAAGTAATAACCAAAGTATCTGTCAGCTATCATTTACAATTTTCAATTTACTTTGCTTTGGTTAAGTTACAGAAATAAGTTACTTTAACCTCCCTAAAAAAGCCTGGCTGCCAGTCACACTGTATGGTGACATGGCTATTGCTGGCCTATAAAAACAACAAGTGAAGTATTTTATGTCATTTTATTCGACGTACTATTCTTCATGACGTCACAGACCTTAATTTCCGAACTTTGATGCGCATATCTTTGCGAAGTCATACTTATTATTTGTTTGATTGACACAACAAAAAATACGCATTCAATATTTTTTCATAATTTAACTGGTGAACTTATTAATATTATAATATTTTTTTTACTAAATAAATAAAATTAAACGAAACAATGTTAAATTAAATAAAAATCAAATCAAATTATAATTATATTTCTTTTACCCAGGATCCCCTTATGCTATTAAGATTCTTATGCTACAGATTTAAGCGCCTAGAGAGTGGCCCACGCAACTCCTCTCTCGTCCGAACAAGGGTCGACAACCTCACGCTCGGCTCATGGGGACAAATACCTACATCTTATTAGGAATTCTTTGTTTTATTACGCAGTCGTCTGATAGTTCTTCGTCATGAGCTTTTAGTTTCGTTACTTATATGATTAAATTATCTCTGGCGCCGACATAGAGCAGGGCTGTCTAAACCAGATAGAATTATATCAAAAGGACCGCAGAAACAAGTAAAATAAAATAAGAAACATAGTACAAGCTTTGCTTAGTTTGGGACTAGGTCAATTGGTGTCAATCGTCCTATGATATTTATTTATTTATTATTTTATTTGTTTCTGTGGTCCTAATCAGTTTTATTTTTGTTAAGTTTTAATATTCTGATCTATGGTTGATGCACCACCAACTGTAAACTAATCCTTCCTTCTTTCTGTAAAAAAGGTTGCCTGGAAGAGATCGTAACTGGAGAGATGAAAACACGTCTTCGCAGCCTGCTCAAATTTAAGTTTATGGCGCATTTTGCCCGCGGTACGTGTTTTTGACAGCCCTGACCTAGCACCACTAATACACTCTAACTCTAAAGTACTCTAAACTTTTGAGTTTAGAATCTAAAAGAGATACAAAATCTGAACACCTACATTTGCAGCATATTTTTATTCAGGCGTTTTAAATCAATGTTTAGTAGCTTGGTAGAATAAACTGCCAAAATTAATAAGTTTTTGTTAAAAACATGACTTACTACAAATTACTTTTGCTGACTGTACTTTTTATTGACTTTTTAAGTCGATGTCAGTTAACCGTCAAGGAGTTCCCTTTAGTATTATTTACATAAGGACGGCAAATTTGACTACGAAGTCCTAAAATATAACATTTTGGTAAAAACTTCCTCTTTAGCATTTTTTTTAAAGTAAAACTTTAATTAACTCAGAATGAGTGAAGTAATCGCAAACATCATCTATCGAGTGGTTAATTCTGAGCTGTGGGTCGTCTTTGCATTTAAATGCGCCATTACAAGTATGGTCGGAATCCTGAATACAAATCAAAGGGGGATGGGTTGTATCCACCAAGCGGATGATAAATAGTCTACATTAAGGTATTAAGGTACCTAGCATTGGTTTAATCAAACTAAGAGTTTGGGTCTTAAGCAGATCTTAAGGTATAAGAAGACTCGTTAGTTTTCTAGTAATTACTAATTCCATTGGGATAGCTCTCTGCCCACCCTGGCTTTGAAAAAGGATAAAGAAAGAAGCGAAAAATTACTTAACTAGTAATTTGACCTTTGGCCTTTCAAGCAGAGGATCGTGGGATCAAACACGGGCTTGCACTTCTGAATTTTTCGAATAACATAAGCGAAAATTACACTCGAAATTAGCACGAGCTTTACGGTGAAGGAAAAATCTGAAAAGTAATTGAATGGTGTGGTGAAGTTTTCAACCCGCACTGGAGCCGCGTGGGAACCACTGCTCAAGCCCTCTCATCCTGAGAGGAGGCCTGTGCCCAGCAGCAGGTTGTATATAGGCTTGGATGTAAAGGCGGGAATCTCACATTTTTCATCCTTTTCCTCAAAACTACACCCGACCCCGCAGATTCGTAATAAACCTTACTCTTGCATCCACTCTATTAATTGATAAAAACCGCATTAAAATTCGTTAACGTCACTGACGTGTGGAATCCTCGTTTTTTTTTAAATGCGGACGTGTATTACAAGATTTTCTCATAGAAGTATTGTATTGTGAAACTCTTTATTGTACATAAAAACACATGAAAATAACAGAACACAGGATAATAAGATGTACAAAAACGAACTTATCCCTTAAAGGGATCTCTTCCAGTTAACCTTTGAACGATTGACAGGAAGTATAAAACTTCTTTTGTTTTTTTTTTGTTTCTTACGAGGTTTTCACACGGCAGTGACGTTCAAAGCTGGCTGCAAGATAAGTTCGTCAAGTATTTCATTAAAACTTAGATTTTAGTGGGCAATATGTTGTCGCTGGCAATCCAAATCAAAAATGTGTGTTAGTATTTTTTATAAAATTAATATTAATTGGCATTTAGAATTATACATAGAGGCCTTTTATTGCATTCCTTAAGATATTCATTTAGCCACCATTTATTAAAATATTATTAGGTAGGTATTTATACTAAATTAACTTAGGCTAATTTTGCGGGAAATCAGCATAGTCCCCGCTGATCAAAATGAATCAAACACGACATACCTATCTGCTATTATTTTTCCAGGAATATACTGGCGTGCTGGATATCCTGGCTGCAGCATCAGGCCGAGAATTCCATAATCTTGCATAGTTATATAGCATACATGGGTGTTTCAAATTTTAGGTCCCAAAAAGAAGTGTTTGAAAGTAAAGTAAATACCCATTAATCATTATGCGTCTAAGATTCCTACCGCAGCGAACAAAAGAGCTGATGATCCTGAAACGGCTGAACCGATTTTGATAAAACATGTCTAAGATCCATCGCTAGAAAACCAGCTTTCAAATAAAAAAAACCGCATTCAAATCGGTCCACCCGTTTAAGAGCTACGGTGCCACAGACAGATACACAGACACACAGCGGTCAAACTTATAACACCCCTCTTTTTGCGTCGGGGGTTAAAAAACAAAGTAGTATCGCATTGCGTGCTAATTAATTTTGTACGGAAAAAAATAAGTCTAAATTTTTTACTAAATAAAACATAATAAAATGTGATTATTAGGGCCTCCACTAACTGCCCTTAAAGTTTGAGGTAGTATCAAAAATACACGCTGTATATGACAATTTTGGAAGCCAATCTAGGCTGGTAACGCATCGCATGTTAACGCTGCCTAATACCAGTTTCATTACTGCAAACTATCTGCAAACTGGATTGTATGAGAGATGTGTTTAACTACTGCACTATCGATCGCTTCATCATTTTAAATAAGGCCAGTTATAAACTACGAATAACATTCTCCGTAACGAGGTGCCGCCGAAGCGGGTGCAGTTGCGAACACAATTAACGTTTCGATTTTGGCTGACATTTTGTTAATTCCCGTTCGTATTGGTCAACAATTGTATTGCAGATTTTATTTCAATTGCAACGAGATATTTTTTAATAATTTGTTTTAATTTCATTTTTTTCGGATTATCGGCTATCATTGAGTTGTTTGTTTACGCGACATGCATGTGAAAGATTTCGCTTTCTGGAGGGAAATACATTTTTGAATAATTATTTCCAAATACCTATATTCATGTTTTGCAAAGTCAGTGATCTACTTAATTCCTAACTTTACACTAGCTCTACACTTGTAATTTGTACTTGGCAGTTTCGTTTGGCCGTTTTAAGAAGAAAATGGAACTGACGGAAAAACGGCCAGTACCTAAGTATTAAATTTTCTAAGTATTAATTTCTCTATTTTTTTTTGTGTAAGTATGTAATTTTCTCTCTGTGTGTGTACCGGTTTTCTGTATCGCTTCGGTACTATTTCTGGTGTACAAAAACGAATCATTGTATTGTATTGTATGGGCGTTTTCACAAAAACCTGTTGGTACCTTTTCTATCAAAATGTATTTAACTTTTTAATATATTTTTATGACTCAGTTTTGTGACGCCCAATACCGAGTGTATGAAAAAAACGTCACAAAACTGTCATTTTTAATCGGGACATTTTTTCAAACCATCGGAATCGATTGTGCTTTCGATTCTGAGCAGGAAAAACCATATTTATTCCAAAATTGAAAAATAAAAGAAGGGTACACTTTTTCGTGAAAATGCCCGTATAGGGCCAGGCCAATCACGGTAAGTCTCAGCAAGGTACCAACCAAATTTTCGGTCGAGCTGCCTTCCAAAGCAATGCGCATGAATTCAAGCCGTCCAGTGAATACATTCAAGTGGCGTCTACCTATTCAGTGCCACTTGTGTTTGGGAACACGTTTTACACAACACTTCCTTTCGAGGTAACCACATGTGCTAAAAAAAAGGGACAGTCCTTGTTTGCTTTATATGCGGATAAGCGTACTTTTAGCAAAGCAACGAAAGTCAGCCCGATGCAATGGGCATTGGTGTATCTAGGGTTATTTTTCAGGGGGGGCCTGGCCTGGATTTTTGTGTGAAGATATCAGTATTATGGAACTTTGAATCGGTAGTCCAAGATCCTGGGGTGTTCACGGCCCACCCGGCCCCCCTCTCTATATACGCCTATGGCAATGGACTATGTACAAATAAGTAAAAAATAATATTAATGAAAATAAGTTATACCTACTAAAAATTAAAACATAACATTAAGAGCACATTCTTAAACTTCTCTATCTGAAATTTTTAACAAATAAATTAAAAAGGTGGGACATGTTATTTTAATTAATTAAAAGTTTCAGATATACGGATTTCATATGCGAAATTAAATTACTATACCACGAGCCATACAGTGACGGAAAACCTCGTGGAGAAACCTGTGAAGCAATTCAAGCAAGCAAGCAAGACCAATCAGCGTTAGAGCCGCATGAGAACTACGGCCCAAGCCCTCTTATTTTCAGAGGTGGCCTGTGCCCAGCAGTGGAACGTATGTGTAGGTTGGGATGATAAAAATGTCCACGTAAACACTGAACACGCAGTAACCCTTCTTACCTTCCTCATCGGACCTCATTACTAGCTATAGGTATTCAGTGCCATATTCGGCCCCTAGTTACCCTTTGCGACCTCCCGACCCTGCCCTTATAAACTATAATACCCTGCTAATTGGGGCCTTTGGAATGTAGGTGAGTGTGTAATCTCTGAGGCGAATGATCTTAAAGATCCTACTTAATATTATAAATGCGGCTATTTATTCATGCAAACTTATAAATTTCTAGTACTTACAAGGAGTTTAAGCTAGCAGACGAGCGGTTGAAAGGACGTGGCAAAATTATAAGGGCTACAGAGCCCTAAAAAAGCCTTTCAGCTTTTCATTTAATGCTTAACCAGTTACGAAGTTCAGCCAGAAGCATAACTTCTGCCTTAAAAAATATAATAACGAGGTGTTTAACGAATGATAAGACTCTTGTGAATTATTACGAAAGTTGGCTTTCCGTCCCTTGGAATCTTCAAGCCCTTACAATTGGGTGGAAAGAGGCGATTCACTTGATCGGTAATGATGGACATCTAAAAGCGGCGTTCTCCCTTTTACAGGCTTCGGCTATAAATGTTTGCAATTTCAGCATTTTTACAAGCTTTCGCTTTATTATTTTAACTGATCTTGGAGCCGCGCTATCAAAAATTTATGGCTAAAATACCTATATTTACGAAGTTTTTGGCGCATTATAGCGAATAATATTGTTATCAATGTATCCTTGAAAGAAGTTCCCAATTTTTATTAGAACTTTAATTATATGTAACTTGAAACTTAAATGTCAGCTTTTATGATCTTATCTTTTGTGATATTTACCCATGTTTTTTTATATGTTTTTTATTATCTTAATAAACTCTAATAAAAACTAAGATCTTCAATTATCTATGCTTTACAAACTGAGAATGTTTGTCATAATGATAGGTTATCGTGATAACCTGATAACAAAGATATTCTTCGAAGACTTGTGAGTTCCGTGAAGTAAAATTAATCATCCGCAATAATAATACTCTAATCTGCAGTCCAAAATCAGAATCTTCCACGAATGCAAGGTTAATTTCCAAACGTCAATTACTTGTTTGCTTGGGGTCACAATTAGTCGAAAAATAAACAATATTTTATTTGCAAAGAATTTGTTGAAATGTAAACTGGTTACTTAAAATACTTAGCTCTAACTGTTGTTTGTTAAGTATTGAATATTTGGTTTATTAGCCGTTTGAGTTCTGACAGTGTAAACGGTTAAAAATAGAATTATTTCGTGTAATTGGCGTAAACTTAATTTTGAATAGTGATGCAAATAACCTCCTTTTATTTATTTCCAGAACAATACAGGTCCAACTATAAAAAAGGTATATTAGGTACAATAAAATTAAATAAACTAAAACTATAATAAATCTAAAAATGGACCCTGCGGCATGGTACCAAAGATGCTGGCAGCATTTCCCCGCTGGATCGCAAGACTGATGCGTTGAGCGAGGAAACTGCCAGCTCTTCGGTCTCCTGTGGTATCTCTGAGTCTCTTTGATAGATCTTTGAAGAGACTCAGAGCGCCAGGGCCCCACGGACCAAGGGTCTCGACGCCGAAAGGTACAAAATCATATTCGGCACCTCCTTTTTACAACCTTTTGTTTAGTTTCACCTAGGTTTTACCTGTGTCTGTGTGCGTCCGTCAGTATTCAAATATTACGATTCAAATTTAGCCCATTGCTAGTGGTACGATTGAATTAACTCTTAATACACTTTGTTTATTAGATTCTGTCTCGAGTATTTCAATCACTTAATTTATTTCGATGTAAAGTCCTTTTGTAGCCATGCCCCGGTATAATAATACGTTCACACTAAAGCAAACAATATCATTAATGGAATATTATCACAAATCCAATCAACACCCAATTTCATTAAGCTATACAAAAACCCCTTTATACGCACACACAATATACTTCATAGTCAACACTTCAGAGAATTATGTTTGCTCTTGCTAACCAATGACTACCGTTGAATAAACTGGGTAAGATTTCGTTTTTCTCCACGTTTAATAGCTTTAGGCTCTGCCGACTGTAAGTCCACTTCAGCCCTAAGTAATATTGTTGTATCGAACGTGACTGGCAATCTTAGCGGCTACACAAAAGAAATAAACAAAAAAAGGAATTTTTCAAACCGGTCCAGCCGTCTTCAAATAATCGGGGAGCGAACATAGAGAAAATATTCCTAGGAATTGAGAAACTCCTCCTTTTTTGAAGTCTGCTAAAAATAAGCTCAGTTAATTTATAAGCTAACGTTTCATAGTAGTTTTAATACTCGTAAGCGAGATTAATGTTTCTTTGTTTTTTGTTTTAAAAACAAAAAAGAAATAAAAGTTTAACTTATACTTGGTGGGACCCTTAACTAAAGCATAATAACTAAAGCATAGATCGTGCATAGTCGTCTAACTGAACGACATTAGGTAGCGCAGAATTTTTTAAAAATAATAGTCTTAACATTTTCCCTTTTTCATACAAATTTTGCTTTACATTGCTACTTTGAATTAATTTGAATAAAATAGAAAACTAATTATTTTTCAGTCACTGAATTAATGCCATTCAGTTGGAAGAGTACGATCTATGTTTTAATTATTTACTTATATCTGTTTCCTGTTAAAGATCCCACCTCGTATTATGGTGGTAAGCAACTTGTTTACATTTACTCAGCTGTGTACGGTGGATCTTGATAACGTCTCCATAATCTCCCAGTATAAATTAAAAGGTGTTGACAAAAACAATGAGAACTGTCGCAAAATATGCCAAAGCGAACTTAAGTCATTAATATTCGGTTCGTAAACGGGAAAATTTCAATGGGATTCCCATCACCGAGCCGATTAGCCATCAAATAAATTTCATTCGTGTGATAAGCGGGGCGGCGGCGCAGGGCAGGCGGGCGCCGGGATGCCGCCGGGCGGGCAGTCGCCGCCCGCCGCCCGCCCCGCGACCACGCGCGAGCGCCGCGCCTCCCGACACCCGCCTGCCGCGCAAAGCTAAAATAACTCGCTGCTCCACCGATGACCTACTGACAGTGAATTGTGATTCAATCAACCTGTTATGTGAGTGCCTCCGCCGGCGACTCGGCCGACCACGACTGATCTCAGTAAGTACCACAAGTTTGTCGGAAAGTCTTAATCACCCACCGGTAAATTACGGCCATTTTATAGAATGCGAATGGCGAACCTTGAATCTTTCAGTGTCTGATATGTAGCAACAGAGCGACAAAAGATTTTGTATCGCGTCTCGAGACTCTTTCAGCTGTGTTTTGCGCTTGTAAGGTCGGTTAGTATTTAAAAATAGCGGAGCAGGAATTTCATTTTGTTTTGCATTTGTTTGTGTTAAGGCCCGTTGCCCCTCTTGTTCTGAGAGGAGGCCTGTGCCCAGCAGTGGGACGTATATAGGCTCGGATGGATGATGGATGAAGGCCCGTTGACCATTAGTATTCCGGGAGAGGCACGCAAACAAACCGCGGAATCATGTCAAGGCTCTGACAATTTCTCGAGTTAAGATGTTACCTCATTTGTAGCAACGTATGGATCTTACCGAGATGATAATAAATTCATTCGTATGAGATACAAGAGTAAATGAGATTACGGGTGTGGAGATACTCCCTGGGGTCCACGCTGACCCACCGTCCGCTGTGTTAACGTCATATACAAGACACTTTGTAGAAAGAAGAATCTTGGGAGTTGTATAAAATGACGTGAAAAATAGTCTAGAAATGAGCAAACATTTCTTGAGCGCGAAAGTTCTAGCTTGAAAGGTATTAAAGAAAATAACGGTTTTATTGCATTCGTGGTGCAGACATCCTTGCAGTGCTGGAATTTTGAAATACTTAGCTTCTGTTTTCACAATGCTGCTTTATGTGTTATAATGAAAGGAAAACGTAGCTACTCATTGAATAGCTACATTATATTTTGGCTCGTGTTCTCACCTAGACATTGCTGACTTTTACATTTACACTCGTGATAAATTTCTTTGAAATTTTAAGAAAACATTCGGTGTATTCAATTTAAAGGATATTTTTGATAGATAAAGCTTTTTTACATTTGCTTTTTTACACCATTCTCGCGGGTCTCGACAGTCTCAGTTATAGGATTTTTCTAGTCTTTATAAATTTTTTTTGAAGTATTTTCTTTTTTTATCTAAACCAATTAGACATATTTACAATGGGATGTACCTACCTAGAACGTGATTACTTAAATGAATTAAGTATCTACATTTAGATGTACACTCGAACCAACTGAATAGTGATTAGTGGAACCTTTTCGTAGAAAAGTCATAGTGATATCGCATTGGCTGAATAGGAAATTTATTATGACATTTACTGTGAAGAACGTGCTACGGTGGGTCAGGAATCAAATGGTTCGACTGTACATTCAAAGAAACAGAATCGCGTACCAGGGTGGATCCTTTGTGCTATTGATCTCATATTGACATTCCATTCATATGCCAAAGGAATTATAGTGAAATTAATTAAGTTTCCCCCTGACATGCGCTTCGATTTCCTCGACTGTATTTACTAGTGTCATCTTTGTCTACCCATGATCATGTTATATTTATATACGTGGTCAAATATCAAAAACTCATCATAGGCAGCGATCTAATGATCTAAACCATTTATTATATTAATGTAGATTTTCTGGGAGTTTTATTAAGATTTACAAATTAAATTATATATTACATAATCATAAAAAAGGTATATTAGGTACAATAAAATTAAATAAGCTAAAACTATAATAAAAATGGACCCTGCGGCATGGCACCAAAGATGCTGGCAGCATTTCCCCGCTGGATCGCAAGACTGATGCGTTGAGCGAGGAAACTGCCAGCTCTTCGGTAATAAACATTAAATGCAATTTGAATTGAAAATGGTTTTTTACAACAACGTGACAGGAGAGGCAGGGGAAGACCGAGACGTGCGTTTAAGGATCAAGCCAAAGAGAAGTTTCAGTCGTATCAGGAGCTCAAATCATTGGCAGAGAGGCGTACAGAATGTTGATTACTCCACCCACAACAGCTAGGCTCTTACATAATTATATGAATGAATGCAGTGGCACTTCTTCCACGACGGTTTTTAGGGAGCTGTGAGATTCTTTCATGGCAGTGTACGTACCATCAGTTCCATGGACATCGCATTTCTCAAATCCATCCAATCTCATCTCATCCAATGACGTCGAAATCGAATGGTGTGAACAAATATAACAATCATAAGAGAATAGACCTCAAGTAAGCAAACATAAGGATGTTATATTGCATTAGTTCCCAGTCATAGGTAGGGGGCTACTACGAAATTCGAAAATCGAAGTTCGTATCGTAGTCTCCGTCTCACTCTTGTATTATAAGCGTCAGCGGGACGGCGAGATACGTAGTTTGAATTTTGCACTTCGTAGTATGGGGCATGGTATACCGTCCTTGACAAGTGGCACTCGCGGCGCGGGCGGATCTCAAATATTGAAGCCTCGGATAATGGTCTTGTTTGACTTCATTCTTATTAAAGGTGTATTGTTCTCGCTATTCTGCTCATGTGTTGAAGGGAGAGGGAAAGAAAGTAAACGCTCCTGGCTGGGTATGGCTTGAATATTACATTATATGGAAAGAGTAGATACATAAATAAGCAAAAAAACTTCTTTAATACATTTAGTAAAATGTGCCAGAGCCATAAATAATTTAATAGTGCCGAAAAGCATTAAACTTCAAAATAATGAATTGGTTCACGTAATAAATTCCATAAATTTGAGTAGGTATACAGTGTATGTGTAGGTAATTATGATGTCACGATTTCAAGGTATGATGTTTGTATCTATTAGCTAAGCTATAATTTTAAATAACAACACAAACAACAACAAAAATTCTGCTCGTATTCACTCGAGCACTCTTTTCTATCGGCCTTATATTCACCTACAAAAAAACTATTTTTCAGATTAAACAACATACTTAATAGTTTTTAGCCAAAAAAATTGGTTTTAACTTTATTAGTCCAAACAATATGTATCTACTAAAATCACTTGTCAAAAACAACAAAAACACTCATGGCAAATTAAGACAAATACGGCCTTAGTAAATGTTATCAAACTTCGATTAGTCTTGTCTCAAATGAAATATATAAAAAAACAAAATATTTAAATTATCAGAACGGCCATTTATTATTCATGAAATTTATCTCAGAGCTTGTAGCATTCTACACGGCGATGAGGTTTGTGCAAAGTGTCTCTACTTGTGAGCAAACCTGATAAAATTTGGAATATTATATTACACTTCCCTTTACCTTGGCTAAGTAATTGCCTACGAAACATTCGGTTACCTATTTTGAGTACATTTTCTTGTTTAACTGCCGGTAAAGACACGACTACAAGTTGCTTCTTTGATAATAAGCCTAATAAACAGACGTTTTCTTAGCGGGATCTATTTAATTGATAAATCAGATTTGAATGTACCTTTGTGGAGACCGCTCTTTGATAACACGAATACAACATTTCTGAAAACGCTGTACATTCAACGGCGAAGATATCGATACGGTTGAGTTACAAAAATATGTACATATACACGGTCAATAAAGTCATGTTTACACATTTTTGTAACTTTAGCCGTATTGATCTATTCGTCGTTGACGTATATACCTGTTTATTTTGAAAGGTGGGTAAGTTTATAGAAGGTAATTCAGGCAAGTAAAACCTTTTTATGCAGCCTATTGACAATATTTTCTGGTTTGAAAATCAGCTCTCCTCCTCATATATCTCTTCAAAACGTCAGCTCTGTCTCATCATGCTATTCAATTCATATTCTTGAAACTTAAATGTATAGTCAAAATATCACGCACAGGACTTATCACGCTAACACACACACACACAAGAGTGGCCGTGGTCACGAGTAGACTGAAGTGTGGGGTGTCACGTCTGCCTAGCAGCGCGAGTCCTTCGAACTACCCCCACTTGATCAAAAATAGTACCGGCACTCGTATCACGAACTACCCGCACTTGGTCATTTTTATTTGTCACCCCACAGACACCCCACACTTCAGTCTACTCGTGACCACGGCCACTATAATGTTGCCGAAACGTCGAGGTAAATATTACTCGTGTGTGTTAGCGTGATAAGTCCTGTGCGTGGTATTTTGACTATGAGTGAAAGTCACAAAAGTTTAAGACGTTAACTTAAATTTAAACATTTATTAGGTAAGCGTGCTCCATCTTCACTTACCGTCAGCGGCTACTACGAAATTCGAAAATCGAAGTCGTGTCGTTCCGTCCCTCTGACATTTATACTATTTAATAAAAGAGTGAGAGGGACGGTACGATACAAACTTCGATTTTCGAATTTCGGAGTAGACCCTCAGGCGTAATTGTGGTCAAACACAAGCCTATTTTTGTGGAAAAAAAAATACTACAAAATAACGTGCTTAATAAGAGGCTTAGTGTATTTTTCTGATAAATTGTTGTTATTGAACGTTTTAACACCCCAAAACTATTTGTAACTAGTGAATAGTATTACAGTAAAATTTTTAACCAGTAGCTACCCAATACCCTTACAGAAATTATCTAATGGGACAATTGACATAAATTTTGACACTATCGAACAAAACGGGCAAGAAATAACTCTTTTAACTAGATAAATACATAGTTAATATCAAGCTCAAGGCAAAAAACGATATTTGTATGAGATATCTGCTGACCGAGGGTTGAATCCGGGACGGGGCCCCAAACTCCGTAGTCAAGTTTTTTGCAACCATTAGGCTATGCGGTCGTCAATGTAATTTAGCTAGTACTAATCCCTGGCCTCTCGTTACATAAACACTGAATCAAACCTTAATTGTAAAAAACCGGCCAAGAGCGTATCGGACACGCCCAAGATAGGGTTCCGTAGCCATTACGAAAAAATCAAGTAATGTTTTTGTAAGGATTTCGTATTGTTTCCGAAATCTTCCTAGTTTAGGCATATTTTAAACCTTAGGCTGCTATTTACTCTTAAAATACTAATAATTATCTTTGAAAAACTTGATGTACCACCTGATTACTACCATCCTGATTTTTTTCAAATTTTCCCACCCAACAGTTTAGATTTTTTTGGGGACGCTCGATTTTAATGAAAATTTGCACTTTAAAGTTGAATGTTTCGCTAACAGATCCCTGAATAGAAAAGTCATCTTAGCAACCCCACAAGTGGTTTTAAAAGACTTTACCAACGATACCCCACACTATAGGGTTAGTAAAGAAAACAAAAACACCCCCACTTTACGTCAATGGGAGGTACCTAACCTAATTTTTTTTTTACTTTTCTTTATTTTACTACTTTGTCGGCGTGAATGATATGGAATATTCATGCCAAATTACAGCTTTCTAGTACTAACGGTCTCTGACCTTAGCCGCGGACGGACAGACGGACAGACAGACAGACGGACAAACATGCCGAAACTATACGGGTTTCTAATTGACTACGGAACCCTAAAAAGATTAGTGTCATGTCACAACAAAGGTTTCGACTCAGAGGTCCAGACCAGAAGTCCATCTCCCCCGATAAGCCTGTATGTACGTACCAAGTAATCCCCAAATCACACGCACAAAAACTCCCAAACAATCCGGAACTGATCTCTTATCTTATCACAAGTTGAAACGAGGGATAAACAATGCTACATAAACCCACGATTATTGATGCCGGACCGGAAACAGCTCCGCGCCGGAAATTGCTTTCGTCAGACGTTTCCGACCAACGGACCAACCCTACGGCGGGTCCTTAGTTAACAGATTATTTAATTACTTACCGCCAGTTAAAAATAATTTTGTAAACTTGTAAAGAGATTTGACGAAACTATGTTGGCAGACTGAGTAAAGATGGGACCACAAGTACATACATACGTAAGTCAATTCGTCCTTAATTTTTCTAACAATGTTATTTTAGTGAAATAAACATTTTCATTTTCATTCGCGTGGAGTTGCGGTAACCTTTAGTCTTAACCACAGAGTACATATATACCAATCAGGAATAGTATATAATGTGTGTAAGTAAATGTACGAGTATCTTCTACCTACCCAACAGATGTCTGGATTGCTGGTACGGGATGAGAACGTATTGTCGCTGCTAGTTCACGCAATTTTCCTAGCATTATAAAATAGCTATAATCGTGCCAAAACGGTTGGGTCTTAAACCGGATGTATACCAGATAGGGACACATTTTCCTGCTAGTCACTTCATTATGAGTTTTCTAGCTAAATAAAAATTAAAATAACAACCTGATTGATATTTGCGTTTTAGTTGGGTACGCACTGAAACCAATGGTGCGTTTCCACCAGAGATGTGCGAGGATGTGTTGCGAGGAATGTGCTTTTCATTAACCAATAGAAACATTTTATTCACCTATCCCCTATCCTATCCCTATCCTACACTACCTACTACACCTATCCTATGTACGGAATTACATTTGAAATTTACCACGAGCTTTGCGGTGAAGGAAAACATCGTGAGGAAACCTGCACAAACCTGCGAAGCAATTCAATGGTGAGTGTGAAGTTCCCAATCCGCACTGGGCCCGCGTGGGAACTACGGCCCAAGCCCTCTTGTTCTGAGAGGAGGCCTGTGCCCAGCAGTGGGACGTATATAGGCTGGGATGATGATGGTTCACCTATCCTCACACAGCACCGATCAGGTGGAAACAGCTAAGTGGAGCGAGGTGAGGTAAATGATGTATTCCTATTGGCTCATGAAAAATTTTATAACAAAAAATTTTTACCGACTACAAAAAATCATGAAAATAATTTTCTACCAGGCTGAAGTCAGTTGGTGCCTCAGCACGAGCCAGCAGGAGTGGATCTATAGTCATCTACCTCATCTACGCACTTTATATTGGGCTTCAATCACACCTGCTGGCTCGTGCTTTTTAGCGTAATTAATCTAAGATACAATAGTTAAATATCAACTGCTCGTCACCTTTTACGAAAGATTGCTTTTTCCGATGCAGAGACGTTAATTATTGAGGAGTCCTGGTGCTTCACCATATACATTACGAGGAGCATAAATTGCTTAGCAACTGTGTTAAAGTAATTAAAATTCAACACGTGAAATACTTGTTATTGAGTAGTAACTCCGATGGTCAACTGTGGTCTTCATCATCAGTTCCACTTCGCGAAATGATGATTTTCAAGAGCAAATGCACGAGTAACTACTAAATATAATTTAATAAAGGTGTCCCTACTACATTTGAAGAGTTCCCTCGATTTCCTTAAGATCCAATCATCAGATCCTAATTTGGTGCTTATGGGACCTAATTGAAGACAGTCCGAGACGAAAGCAAAAAAAAAATTTCAAATCGGCTCATAAATGACGGAGTTCTGAGGTAACAAACATAAAAAAACAACCAAATTGATAACCTCCTCCTTTTTTGAAGTCGGTTAAAAAGACATTTCTCGCAACTCACCCTCGCATATCTCTGGTTGAGACGCAGCTGTAAATACCTAGTGATCCGACGACTTGCAAATTAACGTTTCCCTAACCAATAAACATTTTCTAACTACACAAACTACATTTTCTGACCAATAAACAGAATCGACCTACACCTACTATTCTACTAATGCAAAATCGTGTTGGTTTTAGTTATGAGATTGGCAATGGAATGCTATGCTATGCTCTATGTATTTACTCCACGCTTCGTCACGTCAAACTACATATACGATATTAATTATGTTTGGGACATAACAATATTATTATCTGATGTCACCCAACGGTATTACCTACTATAATGAAATAACATTGGAATTATGGATATTAATATTACGGGTATGTGTAATAGAGTTTACGATTTGTTCGACAATTCCAATTAAAGGTAGGTGTTATAGCTTGATGAAGGATGTAATGCTCTGCGAACTATAAAAACGAATTAAGTAAATCTATTAGGTAGTTATTAGATATCAGGAATATGAAATTTCAATGAAATTTTGTTATTCAAATAGATAAATGGCCAAATTATGACAGTGGCAAGTGGCTCAAGAATCCCTGTTCGCGATTGCAGATAAATAAACGGTTAAGTGGTACACATGCTAGTCACTAGCACGAAAGCATGCTACTGTTGAGCAAGTGCTACCTACTACTACTAGCATGTGTGTATACAACACGTGCTAATTTAAAGCATGCTTATTTAGCGGCATACTGGTACTTCAGGTACTTTATGCTTATAAGCATTTTTATTAGCATGCTAGTAACGAGCATGTGTAAGGCGGCCTGTACTGCAGATACTAGCATGCTTAAGCATGCTATAAACGAGCATGTGTAAAGCAGCCTTAGTTTATACGTTAGCATTTATCCTTGAAACAACTTTATCTTTCTTTCAATCGACTGATGACTATCAATTATTTTTATACCCTCTCCATTGTCACCTGAATTATTCTGAAAATTACAAATACTTATTTTGTTAGCGACTCACAAATCACCAGATCCTCTATGCGTACCTCATCCAATTTATGAATGACCCCTTACAGCCAAAATCAAGTGTTTTCTTCATGCAACTTCTAAATAAGCCCGGAACAATGTTTGATTCTCATCAGATTCCTTCATAGAATTGCCACCAGCGCGTTCATTTAATTCCAAAACTCTCTAAATTAGCTATTCGTAATCCAAACTTTACCCACAATCCGAGGTTACGGCTTCGTAAAGGCTTGACTAACAGTATTGGGATTGTAATGGAAATGTGCAAAACAGTGGTCTAATTGGGCGAAGCGGACTCGGGATTATGACTGTGATTTGGCCTTTTGCCTTATTGAGGTTTGCGGTCGCTTTGAGCGTGCAATCAAAGATTTGCCTAATTGAAATACCTGACACTATGGGTGCGAACGTTATTGTGTGAGTATAAGTAGACCGTGATGAGACTAATAATGAAACTTATATAAGTCAAAATATATCACGTATCTCTACCCTCTGGACAAAGATGAATAATGTGTGTTGATTAGTGGTTATTTCTAACCTACATATATACGAAGTCTTAATATTTATGGAGAAATGACAGAATAGTATTTATGCAGATACAGACAATTTTTTTTTTTGTATATTTATCTAATCAAATGCTGGGTGAATTAGGAACTCTACTCAGCATTTCGGTCATTTTCCAGAGAGTAGAGATACGTTGTATAGTATGAAATGCCAGCTTTCTACGCATTGACATCTATGTACTTTACGGCACAGATGTCGATGTTTCTACGGCTTATTCAATCTAGTAATGTACGCGCAATGTGAACTGTGATAACCTAACCAACAAATAGTTGGAATACCCCCGACTTTGCCACTTCAAAGTTCAATGTCCCAAAAACGGCTAAACCGATTTTCATAAAACATGTCTAAGAAGCATCGCTAGAAAACCTACTTCGAAATAAAAAAACCGCGTTCAAATCGGTCCACCCGTTTAAGAGCTATGGTGCCACAGACAGACAGACAGACACACAGACGCACGGCGGTCAAACTTATAACACCCCTCTTTTTGCGTCGGGGGTAAAAAATAGGCGTGTACAAGGATTCGTTTTCTTCTAAGATGGAGTTGTCGTGCAATGGTCGTTGGTTAAGGATCAGTAGCCTTCTTGGCGACTTTCCTTGGAAAATAATGTGGTGGTTTCCCTCTGCCTTCCACACTGTAGCGTAGTTTAGAGTTCGTAGTTGGTAATAGAGAGCGCTGCTGCCTACTTTCACATTAGAGGCCGTATTGTCTAACGCGCGGACTCTCGCCATCGCTTTCACCATCTCTTTCTGTCACCATCTTATACCGTTAGACAGAAATAAATAGTGAATGCGATAGTAAGCGTCCAAACGGCCTCAGGTCCCTTAATTGCCTTTTACACGACATCCATGGGAAGACATGGGTCCGTTCTAGTATTCTAAAACAAGGCACTGTACGGGGACACTATTTCTTATTGGTGGATTTCTTCTTCATCTACTGTTCCGCTTCCTCATAGGTACATCATTAAAGGATACACAGCCTTAGTATCGTTCATCAAGAGCTTTTCTTAAGATATCGGAAAATTCATCCGCCATATTTCGTCCAAAAGCTGAGAAAGTCCAAATTAACAGTCCCGCAAACATTTCTTCCCCGAAAATTTCATTCAGTTGATGTTACGTCTTTGATGGACTTTTAAAGGCTTTTGCTTCTTTGAATTAGAACTTAAGGACACAAGCATAATTACTAAAATAAAATACAAGGGTAATTCACGTAGGCATCGATAGTCCGGGGTATGCCCGACTGGTTTAGAACCAATCCGTGGTTCTTTGTCAAAGTCAGTTCGAATGGAAAGCCCACCATGCAGCCCAAGCAGGCCATGTCACGCTTACGTCGCGTCACGTTGGTCACACAGGCAAAACGTAATTCAGCTACTTTAACCAATTAACAAACATCTTTTTCTGAATAAGCAGGTTAGTGTAACCTACTCATCTAAAAATCTGTCGGTGTCATTGTTATGTCTTGCGTTAAATTACAGAAGCGCCACTACTTTTCTTAATTAATACTATTCAATGTTAATTTTGTATTTACTCTTTCCTTTTAATATATTATTTTTCTGAGTACCGAATATGTGTTCATAAATGTTTGTCTCTCTTTATTTAGTGGAAGAAGTCACAACGCGATCTATTTTGAGTCTATTAACTCCTTCAGGCTAAATTGCCTTCTTAAGCTATAACAATACTTCTTAACCCAACCAGTTCCCCTCGCACTGAAGTATAGAAGACTGCACCGATGGTCAACGACTCATAGCTCAATTTGGATTACATTTCTGGTTGGTAAAGACTTAGACACGGCTGAATAGCTTAATAAAATTCAATGTACGTTTAAGCACGAGCGAGCTACGTAGTTCAAGCGAACGTGACGTGCAATAATATCCCCCAGGGTCCAGTTTGTGCAGAAATTCCACAAATTGTTTGTCAAGTACTAAAGAATCCAACCACCTCTCATTATGCGGGCTACTCTTCCCCGCAAAATGGTTTTGTACGAAAACGTATCGTTTTGTTTGAGACCGTTTGTGCGAACGTTTGGAAGTTTATTATGTACAAAATTATTCCTACGCATCCTCGACGAGTTTCCTTTGTAATATTTTTAAATTGGCTTTGTTATTAAAATATGTCCCATCAGAATATTTGAAAAGCAACATGCGTTAAAGCTTACTCGCGCAATTTTCGCCGAGCAAATATGAGCTGGTGGGATGAATGGACGTGATGATGGAACCGGCGGCGGTTGTTTTTCTGGCCTGGATTGAGTCTTTTTAAATAATGAATAAGCAAACTCAACGCGGTATAGTCTAAAGGGGACGCTAAAGTTTCATAACCTTTCGGTCAGTTAATTTTGTCCACGCTTTGATTCGCACTATAATTTAAGAACAAAGTCGTAAATCTCAGTGAAATGGCGCAGAAAACAAATAAAGTTTGCATACATAAATCGCGTCAAAGTTACAAATAAATTATCGCCCATTCTTTCGTTAAAGTGTCGTATAAACGATTTGCGCTGAATTGAGCCTAAATAATAAATCAGAATAACTAGGCAATGCATGGCGTAGAGAGAGGATTAGGCTTGTGTTTATTTTAAACATTCGTGTGCCCGTGAGTCTCAAGGCGCGTCTCCACCGGGATTGTTGTTCGGCAAATTGAACGCAAAATTAAATATCTCTTGTACTTTTCAAGTTCAAGAATGAAATAACAATGTCGTATAAAAACCTTTTGCAAATTAGGATACTTTGGGACGTACTTTATTCCATTAGAAATGTCTGTTTGATGAAATACTTCTTTGCATTGTTCTTACTCAAGGACTTTATTTAAGAACGTAGATACCTAAAGGTAAACACTTAAATCAAATACCTTACACATTCATTACTTTGTCATTTTTTGAACCAAGTTTTACAAATCTGATGAGTTTTTATAATTATCCTTTTTAATATCAATATCAACCTTTTAAAATATGAACTTTTTGACTTTCGGATATAAGAACGTTTAATATTACATCAGTCCCTCGACTTAAGTAGTTAATGATCAGTACTATCCAAAAGAAGAGGCTTTAGGCACTTATTGACTTGAAGGACTCCGCGGCTGTAACCCAAAATGTAACCCAAGAAAAAAGTTTTGAAAAAGGTCTAAGTAAAATATTTTTTACTTTTATAACGCATAAAAGGTCATCAATATTATTTGTCACCCACTTGAGAAGGAAGAGATTACGTTCACAATGATGTTTAATACTAATTTCTACAACAATTGGCCATATCTTAGTATTTCTGAGAACTCGACATCTCTGTCTATAATATGCAGGGGCGCACCAGACGCAGTTTGTTGATTCTGTGTCGTTGCCAACAAACGTGTGACGTAGCCAAGAACAGCTGAGTTCAACGTTTTCACCTAAAAAATGTAGTTTACCTCCGAGAAAATTCGGCTAAATGACTATATTTTTTCTGCGACAGCTAATCAAACTTTGATGGTTTTGAAGACTCGATCGTAACTCGTAAAAATCAAATCTCCATTAAGGCAATTAGTTAGTCAAAGCTCATTCAGGAACTTATTTTCTATGTGAATTGGTTGTTTTATTTTTCAACCGTTTCCGTCGTTTCGTTTAAAAGGAAGAAAGATCAAAAGACTAAATTTCTCTTGAGAAACTTTTTAATAAACATCCAATTTACAGACAATTGTTGACGTCTCCGCAATGTCTGTCTGTCTGTCGTCCAAAATTCCTCAGTGCCTTAAGACGAAAGTCTTTAACCAATGTGTGTTTGATGACATATGGATCCGACTATAGGCCTTATAAATAGGAGAGTTTTTTTTATCATTAGCTCGTTGAAGTGGCAATAGGCAGGCCATATAGCACGGAGAGCAGATGGCTGTTGGGGCCGAACAGTTCTTGAGTAGAGACCGCGGAACGGCAAGCGCAGCGTAGGACGTCCACCAACGAGATGGACGGATGACCTGGTTAAAGCCGCGGATTCACGGTAGATGCAGGCTACTGCCAACCGAAGCGTCTGGAGGTCAATGGAGGAAGCCTATGTCCAACAGTGGACGTCCTATGGCTGAGATGATGATGATGAATTATTGACGTTAAAAAAATAATCATCATTTAAGGTAACACCGTACATGTAACATGTACTTTTAAGGTTACAGGGGGCCTACCGCACTCTCTTAATACGATTCAGTTTAGGCTCTAAACTGAACTGCATCGCTATTTCGTACCACGACCTTACTTTTGCGATTCAGTTCAAGCACGGTTCAGCGACAGCGATACAGACATTTTCATTCACTCACTTCAAGCGGTTTTCGTACCATGACGCTTAACTTGAGTGGGAATTGAATCGCTTCATTGTCAAATTTAGCGATTCAGTATAAGTTACTCATTCTGTCAATTCTTTTGGAATTTTAAGTGTTTTACTTGGAATATTTTTAAATTTCAAGAACTTATAAACTTTGATTCAAGTTTTATAACTTTTCATAGAATACCTATACGACATTGTGCTTCTTAACGCCTCATTGATAAAACTAATTTTTCAGTGAGAAAAGATATTTGTAATCAACACAACGGTTGTTAAGAACACGGAATGACATAGAGTTATGGTTTTCGAAAATAAAGAGGTTTTAGTATACAATATTTGGTTTGCATATAGCGGCATCCCTTTCGCGACTTAGCGTTTCAGTCTCGAACCAGAGACAATATCAGTCTTTCATTCACTTGTAAACCATTGAGACTCAGCTCTGAGAAATAAACGTCGTGGTACCAATTTCGACGATTCAGTTTAGGTGCCTAAATTGAACTGCTCTGCGTTTGGATCGTTTATGAAAAGATCATGGTAGGCCCCCAGATTACACCACATGCCATGACCGTAATAGGAACGTGTCCGACGGAGTGTCAAACGGAATGTCAAACGCATACATGACACACGACGGCGACGGTTGGTTACGAAACGTGCTAAGTAGTGGGCATAGTCTCATACTTTTCAATACATAGAATATATTTTTGCCTGACACGTTGCTATTATACGGTCATGGTATGATACCGTGTAATGTGTAAAGACCTTAAATCATTATCATCATGTCAGCCGAAAGACGTCCACTGGTGGACATAGGCCTCCCCCAAGGCTCTCCACTCAGACCGGTCTTGTGCTTTCCGCATCCACCGCGATCCCGCGATCTTAACCAAGTCGTCGCTCCATCTTGTTGGAGCCCTACCGACAGCTCGTCTCCCGGTCCGCGGACGCCATCCGAGAACCTTCTGACCCCATTGGCCATCAGTCCTGCGAGCAATGTGCCTCGCCCACTGCCACTTCAGTTTCGCAATTCTTTGGGCTATGTCGGTAACCTTAGTTCTACTGCGGATATCATAATTTCTAATTCTATCCCGCATTGCAGAGAAACCCCGAGCATAGCCCTCTCCATAGCCCTCTGAGTGAATTTGAGTTTCTCATGAGGCCCATCGTAAGCGCCCACGTCTCAGATCCGTATGTCATCACTGGCAACACACACTGGGCAAAGACTTTTGACTTCAAACATTGCCGTGATTTGGACGAAAAGACACTGCCAAGCTTCCCGAACGCTGCCCAGCCGAGTCGAATTCGACGACCTTAAATACTAGAAAGAATTTACAATTCCGTAAAATCCCTCGCACCGCTGCGTAGTTATCTAGTCAGTAGACCGGATCAGTGATCAATTTAAGTATTTTTAAATTAAAGTCATAAATATCCAATGAAAAATATTCCTTCACATATTTTATATACAAAATGATATAAAAGTTTCTGACCCACATATCACGAGGCACGGCTTGCCCCACAATTCTACATTTCTTGGCTGTCAGAAGTGTCAGAACTACTTTGCATGGGCATACGAGACTTCGATGCATACAAACCGGCAGATGCAGTCACAGTTTCTATTGGTTTTCAATGAAAATCGTTTGACAGGTAATTTTTAAATGTCTGTTACCAAAAACATTTTTTTAATTTAGTAGCCATGTAAATGCTGTGAAAATGTATGAAAAGTCTGATAATTTTACAAACTTTTACCTAGTATTTAATTCAATAATTAATTGAGTCCCTAAGTATGCATATTCTGTTATAAATACTAGGCAACGGAATGGATAAATACACAGATCCATTCTTAAATATATAATTATTGAACATCCAAGACTCGAGAACAAACATTATTTTTTATCAAACACGGGGATCAAGCTTCGTAGAGGTTCTTTAACCACTGAGCTACGAGTATATCTTATCATGGAAGTAGTAAAGTAATCTTTGTTTTTCCCCAAACTACTCATCAGTTATTCGCTATTAACCTATCTAATTGGATATGTTTTTTGGCACCTAGTGAAGGCCGGCTGTTATACTGAGCATAACAATGTCAATAATATTGTTACCCTTTGCCATGCAGCGTTCGTTGACCTATTCGTCTGGCCTACATCCTATATCCCAGTCTGCGATTGAGCATGCGTAAGACACAGGGCGACGACGTATTCTGGTTTGCAGACCTTTGACTAATAATTGAAGCTGTCGGTTACATTGGAGCCTGTTACATGGGATTGAACGGACCATCCGAAACTACTACATACCATCATTACCATCCAATAGTGAACACTCGAGTTCTAATATATTTAAGCAAAATTTTTATTAAAAATACTTACGGGGACACGACTCTACTGCTACGGGCGTAGCTAAGCGTATTCAGATATTTTGATCGAGTTTTTGCTCAAAAGTTTAAGAACTCGACTGTAGCTAATATCGAAACATGTAAGTGCTGACCCCTCATAGAACGTTCATAATGAATTCCCTTATCAAGCCATGTGATGTCACCATATTTTTTTGTGAAAAGGTTCCATAGTGGATCATGATTTAGTTTGTTGGATAGTACGTACCTAATATACATGTCAAGATTGAATATCTTACGTTTTCCCAATAATTTTTTTTCCCAATAATATAAAATCTTATTCCGATTCTGTTTCAATGAGGGCTATCGTTTTTAGGCTCACTAGATGGCGCACTGTTGCGTGAGGTTTTTAAGTATGGCTTTCAAAGTCTGTTATTACGGGCGTGAAAACAAAGTTTAGATTAAAATTATATTTAATACACCTTAAAACCGTACCATAAAAATATCGAGCATGCCACAGTGTTGCATAGTTCCCGTTTTGTTCGGAAAAAAGGGAGGACAAAGGTTTCCGAAAGACAAAACTGTCTCAAAACACAGACATTAATTGCCCCGGAACGCATATTTGCCATAATTAATTTCAGGTATTGCAAAATATTCACAAAATTATTCTAATTATAAATAAACCCGCGTTGCTCACCCAAAAACTATGAGATTTGACATTTCGGAGACCTCACGCTACACTAGCGCCTCTAGTGGTGAATTCATACACGATAGCCCTCATTATGTGGATTTAACTCTGCTATAATATGATGAGGAAAAAACAACGGATCATATTTGCTTCCGTAGAAAATTACTTTTTAACTTCTCCGTCAGTATACGTGTGAAAAATAAGAAAAAGACCAAAAGAGCTTGGGTGCCTTAATTGCCCGATTGTTAGGTGTCCAAGTCAAACATTGACATATTCAGTTGACAGCCCTCTCGAAATTGCATATTCTATGAATGGATCCTAACTGCGTCTTTCACTGCTCCACATTTTAAACCCAGCTCACCAGCAAATGAACTTAAGGGACGTGCTCCAAGTTTGCTCTTACATTGGAAGTCAGAGTGAGTCCCGTCGTTCCAGAGATTTCTTCAGTTATTTTGGTTTTACAGTGACATAAAATCCGAGTGCTCGTATCTTTTAGGGGACTCGACTCTCGTGAAAGTCTGTGTCGTAAAAACCCGTTGCTTTAGGTTTGGGCGCGGTTAGGAGGATTAATAATGTGCCACAAGCCACAATGTACTGAACACCGGAGAGTACTATAAAGTCGTCGGTTTTTTAAAAGGTTAAATATGCATTAACTGGGTTTTTGAATAAAAAAACAATGATATTTGGCGCCGTAAGACTTGTATTGTTTTTACGAGTAACTAATATTTATACTCAACGGCATAACATTTGACCCACTCTACATACAAAACTACCTATTTCTAAATACGTTTGAGGGCAAGATTTTTACCCGCTCACTATATTTCCGGACTAAAACTCATATTCTTTACACAAGTAGCTAATTTTGAGACTTAATCACGACTTCTATATTTAATATTAAAATTACCATAGCGGCCATAGTCACGTTTGTATAGGCACGCGAGTTTTTCAAACTACCCGCACTTGTTTTTCCTGTACCGGCAGATAATCACTTCAATACACAACACTCAAAACATCCAGCGATTTATCCAAAGACACCTCGATGCTCACATGTGCCTATCACGGCCACCATTATCACAGCAACGTGGTCGAAACGTTGAGGCTATTTTAACAATAAAATATATAGTGGGTAGTTGTGATTAAGTCTGAATAGTACATTACTGTAGAGGCCGGGAAGTAGGGGGTTGCCGGCCGGCCAAGCATATATAGACGGCCGAGCGTAGCGAGGCCGGATAGGGATGCGAGGCCGGCAACCCCAGGTTCCGGCCGAGGCTGTGTGCTTTTCTCAAACATGACATGAAATAAAATAAAAAAAAACAAGAAATGAAGCTGGCGGGACGCTAGTCTGGTCGCCCTGTTGTGTGGCTGCGGGCGCGGCAGCTGCAGGTGGTGGTGCTGAGCGTGGGTCGCGTGCGTGTCGCAGGGCGCGCGCTGAAACAAAAGACGGTCGCATTGCCGGCCAGCGGCCTGCAAGGTTGTATGAAATCTCTTTGCAGGCCGCTAGAGTGACCACGCGCACGCAGCTGAGCCGCAGCGCCGCAGCAACGTCAATATTTCATGTCATGTTTGAGAAAAATATATTAAGTTATGAATGAGAATTAGAGAAAGCATTCATTTAATACTTCAGAGTTAGCACAGGTAAAATGGCATATTTTGGCGGCAAAATATGTACATCAATGAAACTTTGTTTATATAACTTTTATCTTGGCCTGTGCCAAAGAATGAAGAGTGATGAGTGATGTGTGTGAAGAAGAAAGAATATGTTCTGTAGAATGACAAAGAAAATTTGATTTATGACAGTTTGTGAGAAGTAGGTACTTAAAACAGGTAAAATAAGACTAAATAAAGATTTAAAGATTTTTATTGAACATAATAACATGGGTATTTAAAAACAAAAAGTTCGTAAGCAGCTGCATTAGTATAGCTGTTTACGCCCACCTTACATAGAAGTCATGTTCCACAGTGTTACATAATAATAACTTAAACTAGGTACTTAAATAAACTTGAAAAGAGAGGTACATTTCCAATAGTATCCTTGAGGCTATATACCCATACTTATAGGATTAATATTTTGCGAGATATGAAGGGTTTCTGTTGAAAACATAGAACAGTCTATAAATCACTAACCAACAATAGTTTCCCAAGATGGTAATACTGTTTGCTCTCAGTGATCCTGAGAAGCCTATATTTTTGCTTAAACCCAAAATTGGGTTATAACTCTGTGCTTTTCTGTTAATAAATCAATTTCATTTCAAAATAAACATTAAATTGGTCGAGTTAAAATAAAAATATTTTGTTTTCTATGTTTCCAACAAACACCCTTCATATCTTGCAAAATATTGATCTTATGAGTATGGGTATAGTCTCATTCGATTTAGCGCAAAAAATTACATCGAAAATGATACCTCACTCGCTTACTTTGTAAAATTTGCATTTTTTAAACGTTGGCCCCTGCCCATACCTCCTGGGAGAGGGTAGGACGCCTAAATTTTGGTAGAACTCGGCAGATCCTCATTTCTAGTGCCAAGATAAAAGTTTTAAACAAAGTTTTATTGATGTACATGTTTTGCCGCCAAACTGCCTTATTTAGTCTTATTTTACCTGTGCTAAGTACCTACTTCTCACAAACTGTCGTAAATAAAATTTTCTTTTCCGAGAGCCCTACATGTCCGAAACCAAAATGGATTGAATAAACATACCTACTTAAACAAGCGTTATTACTTTCCAAGTTATCCAAAGGTGCCAGAGAAAATAATAGGTATTATAGGCACGCTTACGTCGGTAGATATTCAAAATCGCGAGCTTACTTTGCAAAAATGATACCAACAAATCTAATCTCCGAGTCAGATTGGAGTAATAGGATATAGCCAACGTCTTTAAAAATTTGTAAAGCTATATCGTCTCTGTATTACGAAATTTCATTATAATAATTTTATATTATCGCTTGTTCTGCTTTAACTCAACAAATAAGAGTAGATAAAAGAAATTTTCGATTGCGTAGATTTAGGCAAGGCGAGGGTTCATGTTTCTGGATCGATGTTAAATATAGAAAATGGGATGTCCAAATGAGGACGCGGTGCCAAGCGTGAGGACAAAGTGTATAAATAATATAATATAGATAACATTTTATTGATACTGATAAATATTAATGAAAGTGATTTTGTAAAAATTAGGTTTGTCAGTTCAAGTTATTGAAATAGCTACAACTGCCATTTTAAAACTTTTCTACATTTTAATATTACGGAAGGGAGTCCATGTCGGCTTACATAATTGTTGAAACTTGTAATATGTTTGTCATAATATAACTCTTTTTTCTCTGAATTATAACTTTCAGACTTGTTAAAAACAAATCTAACCTAAAGACTTCTATAGGATGAACTTTAAAAATTTCTGAAAAAAAAATACGGTTTCGGCGGGCAAAAAAAAGTGACGAACATAAATAAAATTCTGACAAACAATATACTACGGCTTTCAAAAACTACGAGTAAATACCTATGCGACTAGAAACACACCGTACGGATGGATAAATGTTAGATTCAATGTTATCACATTATTGTTAACGTAAGTATTGTCTTTAAATTATTTCTCATAAATGAAGTGCTATCTGTTGTCACAGGCTTTCTTAAGTATATTCTACTAACAATAGATTCACGATACTTTTATTCTTGCCAATATCTGGCCGTAAGAACCATTTACGAGACAGGTTCCAAGCATGTTTGTGCAAATTCTTTTGTCACTATAAAGTCACTAAACACAACATACACACATAGCGGTGTGCCCCAGTTGCTGTTCACAGGTTCATCAAAGAGCCAGACACGATTTATTTAAATACAAATATAGATTCAGATTAATTAATGGGCAGATGCCCATATAGCGTAGATACGCAAGCGTGCTCCATCTTAAGCCCAGTTTTAGCTGCAAGAAAAATCGCGCAAGTTGCATTACATTGCGGTGCTCGATTGACCACTTCGGACTCGTTTGCTTTACGATTTTGCAATATAAAGCGACTTGCCCAATTTTTCTTCCCGATCTAAAATGGCAATGGGCGGGCCCAATCACTCCTAGAACATATAGCCGTTGGAGGGAAAAAGTCCTCGTGAAGACGAAGAGTCCCAAAATTGGCAGGCTTCCCACTGGGTGGACTGACGACATCGTGAGAGTTGCGGGCAACCGGTGAATGCTACTGGCGAGTTGTCGTTCATTGTGGCGTTCTAAGGGGGAGGCTTTTGATCAGTAGTGGACGTCTTTCGGCTGGTGATGATGATGATGATGAAAGTAGGCTTATCCGAAGTTAACCGCACAATGACGTGCTGTGTTGATACAAAAATAAATTACTAGAACTAGAGAAAAAACGGGCATGTGCGTGCCAGTCACGCGCAGTGTAGGGTTTCTAAGATGTGACAAATATTCAATATACAGCGTGTATTTTTGATACTACCTCAAACTTTAAGGGCAGTTAGTGGAGGCCCTAATAATCACATTTTATTATGTTTTAGTAAAAAATTTAGACTTATTTTTTTCCGTACAAAATTAATTAGCACGCAATGTATCACTACGCGATGCTACTTTGTTTTATTCAAAACGTCACACGTTGTTGACGTGACATATGTCACAGAACGGTTTGTACGCATTACATTGCTGCTCGAAAATATTTCAAAAATTAATTACGCTCTGGTAGTTAATTCTAAATCCAACATACTATAATAGGTACTGCCATCCAATTCAGACTACAGCTATCTTTACAACCTTATCCCTCTAAGTAATTCTAAATTAACAATTTGTTTTGATATCGGTTCACAGCACTTAAATCTTCGTCTGGTTACAGTTTGAGGTAGTATCAAAAATACACGCTGTAAAATTTGGATCCACTATTACTCGACAATTTAAGAAGCCTACTTAGCCGCGATGGTTTTCCTCTTAAACTTGTCATATAAACTACATTACAATTTTTTTTTAAATAACGGTTTATCTTTTAAAAGGAAAGGAGCGCACTTGACTCTAACAAACATTTGTACTTTAGTCTTTACATTTTTTAAGTGGATCCATAAATCGTAAAATGTTATTTTTGAAAGACCTATGCAATGATATGCCACACTTCGGGTTTAGAAGGGGAAAAATATGGGACCCTAGTGAAAAAGGGGTAAAGTCTGCAGAAATTACACAGCTATTTTCTATTTTATGTGTAAAGGGGTTTAAGTCGAAATCAGCTGTTCAATTTCTGCAGAATTAACCCCTTTTTCAATGGGGCCCCAGAAATTATCTCCACGTCTTTAGGTTTAGGAAGATGTTGAAAATCGAGTTACAAAATTTGTTTACATGGATTACAAATGTAATCATTTCTGATTATCCGAGAATCATTTATGCGAGCATAAGTCTACCGTGACTGTTAGGTTAATCTAGATTTTATAGGCTTCGAGTTGCACTTTTTACAAGACTAACCTATTTCTGTATCACAAAGTCTAAAGAATCTCGGTTTTAACATCGCGTTTTTTATGTTTTTCTAGATAATGTTCGTGGTTTGCTGCCGGCATCATAAAAGATGCAGACAGCTTAATGAAATTTTCGAGGTCGTTTCTTGGAAGCAGAGAATATCTTTGCAGCTAGATTTTATAAAAGTAGCTACTTTTAATATGGAACCCTATGACACGAAGCAGTTATTTTGCATAACTTCATAAGTTATTCCACCACTTTACGCAAGCAGTTTTCTCGCTGCAATGCAACCTAATGTTATCGACCCGGGTGCGTGGGGTATAGATGAACGCTGTACTTTGAATGTCTGTGCTGGCTATTGAAGCTATAGAATATAAAAAATCCGAACCCGAATCAATCAATGACCTCCTCTTTTTTTTGAAGTCTGTTAACAAAATCAAAAAGTGCATTATCTGTATTCCGTATTATTTAAACAGTTGCCTATCTAGTCCAGTGGTAATCACATGACTGGCTCAATGAAGTTAGCCTCATGGACACACTACCTAATAGCATTAATTAATAGCATCTATGTAATTGGGTGCCGAAAAAAAATCATTACGTTTTGATTTAACCTGAATTTAGCTGATAATTTAGTCCATTATTTAGGTCGAACCAATGTAACTAGGTAACCAACTCGGTCTGGGGTGCGGTGTCGTTAATTCATGCAAAGAGTTCGGTCTCGGCTCGTTTCGCTGTAAAAGGCTGTTCACAGAGTTAAAGTTTAGGGTGAAAAAGCGTTAACTTTGAACTTTATTACGAGTTTTTTGAACTTTTAATATCTACTAGGGTTTTAGTTTCAGTCTTTACTATATAAGAGCCTGATAATGAACTGAAGATAATTAAGGATATATTAAATACTGGACACGCTGCAACGAGCTAGACATTTCATTTTACCAATAACAGTTTTCTACCTAATCCTGCTTTCAGAAACGTCTGCCGGTGCCACCCAGCAGAACTTGATTTGTAGGAATTTTACTTCCTTTAAACAATCAACCAAATACTAAAATATTGAATGCTTCAAGAGGTTTGCTCAGCAGGATACAATAGGCTCATGGCTCCTATTTATAACAATGTGCGGAGCCATGGTAACCAAGTGGTTTGACCTAGGTCCCTCAAGCTGTGGATCATGGGTACGAATCCAGGCTCGTACCTCTGAGTTTTATTCATTTATGTCCGAAAGAACATTGGAAATTTATACCATAAGTGAATTTACGCAACAAGCCAATGTGTGTGTAAAGTTCTTAATTAACACTGGACCGACGTGGAAACTGCAATACAAACCCTCTCGTTCTGAGAGAAGACTTAGTGCCTGGCAGTGCTGAAGTGGGTGGGACGCTAAGATGACACTAAGATAGATTAGAAATGAATAACAGTAATGGGGTTAAATAACAACAAAAAAACACTGCAACTCAGTTAGCTATAATGGAGTAAAACAAACATGGTTTTGGTCCCAAGATAGATCCCGAAACCATCAAAATATTAAAATCGATTGACGTTCCGAGGTATTAAACCGTTTTCCTGCTGTTGACGAAAGAGGATCTCGTCGATTATACAAAACGAAAATACTACTGAAACGCAACGCACGAATATCGAAATTCACACTGTACGTACGGAATACAAAAAGAACTTGCAGAATAAATCCGAATAGCTTATTTCCAGTGGTTTTCAAACAATACGAGGTACGCAGACCCGAATTCCTCACCGTTTTTACGAGTGTTGGTACAATCCTTTTAGGGTGATACATTTTCAGGATTGCTTTGTTCTATTATCAAATTTCGTGTAACACTTTTTGTCTTCGGAAGTAGGCGACTCAACTCGACATTTTCGGACTAATTCGTAGCCCTTCCTCTAGGAGCACACGCCACGGCGGCTGCTCAGCTGCAAAACGCGCACTTCGCGACACCGCTCTGCTCGCGCAACTGCTCAACGAAACTAAAACTGACCCACAACTACGCACGTTTTCATCGTAAATTTTAGGGTTCCGTAGCCAAAATGGCAAAAACGGAACCCTTATAGTTTCGCAATGTCTGTCTGTCCGTCCGCGGCTCTGCTCAGGGACTATCAATGCTAGAAAGCTGTAATTTTGCACAGATATATAAATAAACTATGCCGACAAAATGGTACAATTAAAAATTCAAAAAAAATTTTTTTTAGGGTACCTCCCATATGGTTATATTGTACCCACTTAGTGTACATTCTGTGTTCAATAATCTAGTTAGAGCTGTGGTTAACCTTAGTGTTATTATATTGGTGTGATGAATCGTCTCTGCTTTAGTAGTGACAGTTTCAAAAAAACAACGAAAAACGAAACGAAATGAGGGCTATCGTTTTTTGTCTCACTAGATGGCGCACTGTTGCGTAAGGTTTTTAAGTATGGCTTTCAAAGTCGGTTATTACGGGCGTGAAAACAAAGTTTAGATTAAAATCATATTTAATACACTTTAAAACCGTACCATAAAAATATCGAGCATGCCACAGTGTTGCATAGTCCCCGTTTTGTTCGGAAAAAAGGGAGGACAAAGGTTTCCGAAAGATAAAACTGTCTCAAAACACAGACATTCATTGCCCCGAAACGCATATTTGCCATAATTAATTTCAGATATTGCAAAATATTCACAATATAATTCTAATTATAAATAAACCCGCGTAGCTCACCCAAAAACTATGAGATTTGACATTTCGGAGACCTCACGCTACACTCGCGCCTCTAGTGGCGAACTCATACGCGATAGCCCTCATTGTCAAGTGGAACACAACTTTGCGAACTATTTAGGGAGTTTTGAAATAAGTTTGTCCATGTCCAAACTTCTGGGATCGGATGGACTGATGAAAAACATTTACCGCAGAAACTTATCCTACACTATTAAAAGAGAAATTCTTGTAAACGAATAAAATACAAGACGCCACGTTAATTCTTAACCATCATCATCATCCCAGCCTATATACGTCCCACTGCTGGGCACAGGCCTCCTCTCAGAATGAGAGGGATTGGGCCGGAGTTCCCACGCGGGCCCACTGCGGATTGGGAACTTCACACACACCATTGAATTGCTTCGCAGGTTTATACAGGTTTCCTCACGATGTTTTCCTTCACCGTAAAGCTCGTGGTAAATTTCAAATGTAATTTCGAACATGAATATAGAAAAACTCAGAGGTGCGGACCGGAGTTTGAACCCACGATCCTCTGCTTGAGAGGCGATAGGCTTTTTTAATTCGGAATATTTCATATTATATTTCAGGTAACATATTAGCAAGGACCATATATAATACTACACTATGGTTCTTGATATTAGGTTAGGTACTTATTTAGTTGAATACCCCTGTAACAGTTATTAAATTTAAGTATATATTTATCTGATATAGAGAACAGGTTTCGCTTGACCTAAAACTGCATCATTATGCAGTCAGAACAATGTCGGAAACAATGATTTTTTCGGGATAAAAGTTATCCTGTTCTTTATTCTGATATTCTAACAGGTGTATGCAAAACTTTATAGCAATCAGTTCAATAGTAAGGCGTTAAAGCGGAACACACAAACAAACTCACTTTCGCATTTATATGAATAACTAGGTAACTTTAGTTACGATGTTTTATAAAACATAAATAAATTTTATAAATCTCTTTCATCCTTGAGTATCTAATTCTTACTATTATAGTCAGGATTATCTCGAAAGATACCGAGCATTCATACGGTCTCATCAAGTCATCAGATACTCAAGGATGAAAAAGATAAAACATCGTAACTAAAGTTACCTAGTAATTTGCACTAAAGCAAGTTGGAGTCGGGATTCGTTCTGTTCGCTTCAGGCGCTGCAAATCGTAAACATAGCCTTTTATATGTTGTTCCCTGGTTTTCTCGTTAAAACGGCTTTATTCCGACTGTGCTTTTATGTTTCAACCTTGTTTTAGTTTTCAAAGTAAACAATGTACTTAATGAGAGAATATGAGATTTAAATAAATTTCAGTAAAAAATAATATTTTTAATACAAGCTTCTTATGCTGGCTGTACTTGCATTGTCATTATTGGTTAGAGTGTTTGGTTAGAGGTTTAATGGGTCCCACTGAAAAACAGCGTTGTGGCTTGCCGCAGCATTATGCTGAGTAGGCCCCAATTTATACTATTCGATGTTTTTTTATAAATTTCCTAACGTGTTTTTTCTGTGTATCGAATATGTGTAAATAAATATCTCTCTCTCTCTCTCTCTCTCTCTCTCTCTCTCTCTCTCTCTCTCTCCTTAGAGCAACGCGGGCTTCCTACCGGAAGGGAGTAGCCTTAGCCGTGGATTACCTTTAAAATAGTTCTGGCGTTTGTTGCGGGGGGAAATGTGCACACAAAGTGCAGTTCCGCACACTTACATGCAAAAACAAAACTGCTACCTGACTGTAATGACGACGTTAACACATAAATAATCCAACTATACATACACTATTAATTCGTGTATGTACAGATGACTCAAAACTCACACATTGACAGTAACATCACTAAGTTGTTCATCGGCGAAAAGTCGGATTTATCGCTTGACCGATCCGAAATTTGTATGGATTAGCGGACTCGATGTTGGTAAACGAATTGGACAATAATGTACGACTTTGTTGTTTAAATGTGAAATTGCAATAATACGATAACAATTTACTTACATGTGAAATGTAACACCATCTTTTTGCAAGCTTGATGTCCCAGATCTCTTATGTTCAAGCTACGCACACATAAACTTGTCGTACGTTTACAACTATAATTAGAACAGTTAGTGAACAGATCTATAAGTCAGTGTGGTCACTGTTATAGTTAAAGCAAATAGTTGTTTGCCTTTGTGGCCGTTCAACCAGACAAACCTAGTTTATGTGCACAGTATAGTGATAGCAGTATCACAACGCATCCCGTGGCAGATTAGCCATGTAGCAAGACTAGTAAATGCTATTGGCCCGCGCGCCGCGCACCAACGATTCATAATCGGAAAAATATAAATTTAGATAGAAGCGTGAAAAGATTTTTCAAAACAATGAACTCAAGTAAACTATGTACTGCCACCACAAACAACAGGAAACGCCGCCAAAGAAATGGCATGAAATGTTTTATTTAATACCGTTAATCTAATGCAATGACACATACTTTCCTACGTGTTGTCTATTTGTACTTAATACTATTGTTGTGTCTTGTGTTGTGAATAAATGTATTTTCTTTCTTTTCTTTCTTAATATCTATATAATCGCTATCGCATTCACCATTTTTATTAAGTACCAGATTTTATTTAGTTTCACCTGTCCCGACTGTCTGTCTGTCAGTCTGTCTGTAATCAAATCTTTCAAGATAAATTTGACCAACTTCCAGTAGTCAAATTGACTTGAAATTTGGAATATCCTGGTAGTCCAGCCAGGATCGTCTCCGCAGGACGGAACTCTTCAGCGGTTAATAATTTGGTATGCAAATGTAATTCAGGTGACAATGCAAGCACAGTCAACAAAAAGTACAGTCAGCAAAAAAAGCTTGTATTGAACATATTACCTATCGTCTTATACCGAGTGATAGAAAGAAATGGTGAAAACGATTGTGATTCCAACTGTGTTAGACAATAAGGTTCCTGAAGCAAAAAGCCTGTGATAAAAATTTCTGAAGGCCCCGCATCGGCTTAATCCGGCTCTGAACGATACCTGTAAAGTAGAACAGAATGAGAACTCTCGTGCTTTCATTGAACCCACTGGCTGGGGGGTGTTTGACGTATCGACAAAATATGCTAAGTGTGTATGAAAGTCAAATGTAGCTCTTCGCATCTCACCCTGTTCTGTGCAAATATCTTGTTGATAGACCGTATTGATGGTGCACTGGTGTAGTTACAGTTGTCAAGCGTTGAATAAACTGGCCTTCTAAGGGTATCAAAAGGAATATAGATCGGAGGCCGTATTACCTAACGTTCCTGATGGTCGCGATCGCAATGAAATGCCAGTCAGAAACGTTAGGCAATACGGCTCTGATTTGCAAAATTAATTCAAATCTACAGGAGTGAGCTACATTATAAGTCTACTATCAATAAAAAATATAATATGAACCATCCTAGAAAACTTAAGGTACCCAATTCAATCGCTTTGGGAGATAATGCTAAGATTAACGTTTCTGTCTTGCGTTTTATCTTTTGCCGGGCCGTTCTCGCTTCGAATTGGGAAACTTACACACCGTTGAATTACTTCGCAGGTTTAAGCTGGTTTTTTCACAATCTTTCCCTTCATAATAAAGCTCGTGATAAAAATTTCAAATGCAATTTTGCACGTTAATTTCGAAAAATCCAGAGGTGCCAATCCGGGCGATTTAAGTTCACGATCCTCTGCTTGAGAGGCCATACTTAGGTCAAAGCACTAGACCACCACGGCTTTCTAGGTATTATGGAGAGGTAAATCAGTTTTCATGAACAACCTTTACTACGTAAAGTTTTAATTTACAATTCGTTTCGTTAAGTACAGACTTAACTCGCAAAACTTCGCTAGTTAAGTATCCCTGTTCAGAAGTTTAATTCGAAGTTAAGGAATAAGTTAGCACCAAATAGAAAGGAACTCGTATTTTGTGGCAAGTTAAGCCGCCAGTTTATTTAACTCCCAATTTAAATTGGTAATCGAAGCGTGAAGCTAATCCATGTAATACCCGCTCACCATATATATAGGTATATATATCAAAAGCCTGACCAGAAATATATGACTATTCGCAATGTTGCGGAATTTCATTGGAACTAATTTGTTACACTGGCAATAATTTCAATGATTGTCAGTGTCACTGTGGCGGTTTCTTTGAACAATAACAAAAAATGCCCCAAAGGATTCGTAGTCAAAAACCGATCATTGTAAATAATGTTTATAATAAACTACTGAAAAAAAACGTTGGGGAATGAAACTATTTCGCTAGAAAACCTTTTCAAATTAATATCAGAGCTACCAGGTCAAAGATCAAGATGTCGTTGTAGTCTGGTAAAATAAGTAGTAATTATAGTTATTAATAAACTTTCTAGATATATCGGAGTCGTTGATTACGCGAATTACGAAAAAAGGTCGTTTCTCCTCAAGTTTTAGTTCGCCAAAGAAAAAAGAAAGCATTTTTCCGACTATACTCAACTTTTGCCATATAAATTAGAACAATAGCGGGCGCTACTACCTACTATGACAATAGTCATATATTTTTGGTTTACCTTTATAATACATAACAGTCAAATATAAATTATAATCTCGTTTTAAGAACAACCAACAAATACAAAAAAAAACAATAACCAACAAATAATTAAAAATCATTCTTTTTAATGTCATGCAAAGATTTATTAATATCAATAATCATTGTCTCCAGTCAATGAATACTACTACAACTCGAGTTAAAGTGATATGGCGTACTGTAAATTTACAAAGGAAGTGGCGAACTTACATATAAATATACTTCCATCCTTCGTAATTGGGTACCTACTACCTAACCTAACCTTACCTAACCTTACAAAAAAAAACTTCCCGAAAAAAGTTTATTAATAAAGACAACCTAATAAAGTCTCACGTGGTCTAACCCCCCCCCCCATAATGAGTCTAACTAGTAATATACCCCCGTCCAAGGCCACAGCCAGTCCATCGCGTCCTCAGAGATTCTTCCACCCCTATTACATATCTTAATTTATCTTCGGACGTGCCCTACGTGAGGGGTAAAACGGGGGCGGGATGTCTTCATTACACGCTCATATATATATATATTAATTTGGTAGTTCTAGCCGAAAAATTAGGGAGTTTCGAGTTAGGAGAAAGGGATGTAGTACGGTGAAATCGGTTTTGATATGGTTGTTGGATTGTTTAGTTATTGTTATAACATTTTGTGGCAGCCTCCCTTCGTGAAACTTTTAGGAGTTGTCAAAACTATTAAAGCAGTACTTAGTCGAGATTACATATTCAACAACAGTTGACTTATAACAGACTCGCTCGTGATCGTTATGGCTGCTGCGGTGTGGAAAAATGTCGATGTTATTTTAGGAATACAAAAGTATTAATTATATTATAAATGAAACAAATTGGTTATGAGTCTCTGGTGTGTTAGTAATTAAATTACTTATGCTAATCCTAAATACTAAGTAGGTAATATTATAAATGCGAAATAATATTACCTACTTAGTATTTAGGATTAGCTATATGCTAAATATGTTTGTTTTCACGCTTAAAGTACTTCAAAAGTGGAGAAGCAAGGTAAATTAGTGTAATTCATTTAAATGAATTATTTGCAGACGAAGCCGCGGGCAGCAATTAGTATACGAATAAAATATCTAGTTACAATGAACTTAATTTAATAATAATTACGGTTTCTTCAAGTTGAGCTTTACAGTTATTGTCGTTACCGACAGCGGCCGTAAAAATAAAATAAAACTACTAAATCATGATTTCATGATGGAAAGGTACAAAGGAAGATCGTCCAGACTTTATTTTTCTCCAGTTGGCATCTAAAATATGAATCCTTAAAACACCCCACCCATCAATATTTGGCAAAGCGTCAAAGTACTGCTTTATAACAATAGTCAGAAATAAAAGCAATTCTTTGGCAAAAACTTAAACAATGTTCTTTTGATAGATGAAAATGGGAACGGGAAAATGGACACAAAAATCCGGATGGTGATTGAGAGGTGTTTCTTGAATGACTTTTAAAGAAAATCACTCACTATCGACATGTTGACGTTCGACGACCAGATGGCCTAGAGGTCAGAGAACCTGACTACGAAGCTTGAGGTCCCGGGTTCGATTCCCGTGTCGGGGCAGATATTTGCATTAAAAATACGAATCTCGGGTCTTGGGTGTTTAATATATATTTAAGCATGTATCTATATAATTATATTTATCCATTGCTTAGTACCCATAACACAAGCTTTGCTAAGCTTACTTTGGGACTAAGTCAATTGGTGTGAATTGTCCCGTGATATTTATTTATTTATTTACTGTTGAAATTTTCATTATTACTTTATTTTGTTGCGTCTATCACGCGGAAGTGAGTTGATATCAAATCAATCAAGTGACAGTTAAGTAATTTTATCTTAATTTCTATTACAAGATTTTATTTAACTTACACTGTTCCTTGTTTATAAATATAAGTTACCCGCTTTTTTGACTATTTAGGTACCTACTACCTAGTTACTACCGATTGTATTTTATCCAATATGTAAGTCCGATGACAACGTAATAATCTGGTAATGAAATTCTAGCGGTCTGGCCAAGATCATTTTTGCAGGAGGGAACTCTTCAACGGTCAATGGCAACGACTTGAAACTTGGTACGTTGAAAATATCGTTTAGATGGCAATGCAAATACAGCTAACTAGACTTATCTGCAGTCAGCAAAAAAGCCGGTATTAAAAATAAATGTAACTGCTTACAAAAACTCATCATTAAAGAGTTTGGATAAAATAAAGACGCAACGTGCATTTACTCTTTGACATTCCTAAACCTTTCATCTTTACCTTAAATTTACAACAAAGAAACGTTTAAAACTCGACAGAAATTTTTAAACGTTAAATTTGCATAATTAATTTCCTTCACTAGACTTTTTCAATATGGTCGAGGAAAAGGGGATTCTTTTGTTTTAAGTATGCAAAACAGATAAAACGCAAGATGGCCGACCCGCGGGAATATCCCGCGTCACCGATAATGTGGCCGCGAGCGGCGGTAAAAGTGCAAACGCTTTGTCATTATCTGTGTTTAAACATTTAAGAGAAAAAAGACAATACGGCCTAAGGTTCTGTTACATCAAAACAAAGTCTAAGTGAGACTGTATAGTTATCAAAGAAAGACAGCTATCATAAAATTGCCTGTAAAATACAAACTACAACATTAAAAGTAAATCGTCGCTTGAATCGCGACTAATCACACTTACTTTATGTTTAGCGGCTTTCAGCGGGTCGTGCCGAGTGCCCCAGTACTAAATCTGCCAATGGCCCAATCCGCCGAAGAGTGGACAATCAATGGAGTTCCATTAGGCCGCGGTGGCTCGGGTGACACCCAAGCGGCGCCATGCCATTGAATGTAGGATACAGTACGTCTGGGTCCGTTTAAAGTTTTTTTTTTTCAGCTTAAATTGGTTTTCATATAATATTTTTATTGATCAACGGCAGTCACTTCTAAGATTTCACTAATAAATATCACCATTCACTTCAAGGTCAGGTTAAGGATAAATTTCTATCTTGTTGTCAATGAGATAAAATTTGTATGTTCACTGAATTTATACAAAACATAGTGTTTTTTTGGTAAGTTTGTATTAGGTCTTATAGACTGTGCAGATGTTGTTGATTTATGTAGATGAGTATTGTGTGAGTTTGTGTCTGTCAATCAGTAAATTCCTTTTCTTACCTTTTTTCGGGTATGGAAATCATATTTGTGAAACAGAGTTTTTTATTTGATTGCTACAGGATCGCGCGTAAACGGATAAACAGATTTGGATGTCTTTACATGTTGAGATGATCGAGGTAGTGGAAGGTGATCACATAACATTTTTTACCCCAAAAAATGCATATAGGTTCTCATGGGATCTGTATAAACTAGTTAGCCAGGCAAAAGCTGTTGATAGTTATATTGTACTGAGGCTTTGGCATAAAGCACGTGTACTATGTTTTTGGCGGGCGTTTCGATAGCTTTTTCCATGCAAAAGTATGCAAATGTTCGATAGTTGGGAACGTAGATCGGTTATTGACCAGTAGGCCGACAGCGAAATTTGAAAATAGAAGTTTGTATCGTACCGTTCCTCTCATTCTCGTTAATGATATAAATGTCGGCGGACGGTACGACACGAACTTCAATTTTAGAATTTCGTAGTAGCCCTGCTGTTTCTTGTATGAAGAGTCGTTTTAGGGTTTCATCCGTCCGTTCGTTCGTAGTTTAGCTTAGAGACTGCTAATGCTAGTATATTAATTTCACCTACCATGTTTGTTAAACCACGCCAAAAAAGGGTAAAATATCGTTTTGAAAAAAGGATTTTTAGGGGTACCTTCGGTGCCTCTGTGTAACGTGTACCTATGCATCCGACCCATAAATTACGTTACGTCACACATTTTGCGGGGGAGGGGTCAGGCAGTTTGTGACAGAGAAACAAAATAAGTGCAATTTTCAAAGCAATAGGTACGTGTGACATGGGGGGAGGGCGCTAAAAATGGTCAAAATTCGATTGTTTCTATTACTCGTGCTGTGAAGCCTTACAAATTATTAATTATCATGCTGTGCCATCCTTCCCCTGAAGCAAAAAATACATAATTATCACTTCGATATCAATACGCTTCAAAGCAATGATCTTTTAATTAATTTTGTCTCACACTTATTGCTATACTTTATCATGCCTTCAAGCAAATTAAATGAGTGGCTGTCAAAATTAAATGATCATATCAATTTAAAAACGATTAACTTTAATGAAATGCATATTAAGAATACATCTTTTAATCTGTCATCTCCCAGGATAACAGGATCAAAGGAATTTGGGCACAAATTTGTGTCTCTGGGAGAGGACAGGTTAATTAATTTTGCCTCACACTTATTGCTATACTTTATCATGCCTTCAAGCAAATTAAATGCGTGGCTGTCAAAATTAAATGATCATATATCAATTTCAAAACGATTAACTTTAGTTAAATGCATATTAAAATCGTAAATTGGAATTTCTTTCAAAATCTCAGCTATTCGAAAAAAAAGTAAATACTTCTTTGTTCGATGATGTAGTGTATCCGGGCATAAAAGGGGATTTTTATCGCTGATCTCATTTTGTCACGTAGAAAAGACAAATAAAATAGTATGGTGATTGAATAGGCAAATACAACACAGATACTCGATTTCACCACTAGCAAACAATAATTATTATTACACACAGTGGCGTAGCTAGGTAACCTAGGGCCCTGGGGCAAATAAAAAAATGGGGCCCACTGCTATCAAAACTGGTAAGGTTTTTTGAAGTAAAATCATTATATATACAAATACTTTAAAAATGCTAAGAAACTTTATCATCAGCTATAAAGCAGAATTTCGAGGGCCCCTGAGCTTGAGGGCCCCGGGGCACTGCCCCGCCTAGCCCTTGGTAGCTACGCCACTGATTACACAATTATTATTAGTTGTACTCAAAGAGTTTCTCGACATTGAGTCGGTTTTTTTGGCGCATAATACTGGCACACGCCATCTATCAAGTTATCTTAATAACTACATTTTGTATGTTAATAATATACAATTTTGCGGGGTTTATTGACTGTCGCGCCCGGTAATATTCAAAGCAAAACAATTCTTTAGCGGTAATCAAGATAAATATAAAAGATTGCTCTTTCGAAATCCGTCATAAAATTTGGCGCCCCTTGTCGGTCTCGGGTGACACTCTCTCCCGGCCCGGATAATATCGACATGGAAATACCGACCTTGTTTTTTGTGTACACGCCCACTAAACTAACATGATATTCTATGGGCGTGTACACGAAAAACAGGGTCAGTATTTCCATGTCGGTATTATCCGGGCCGGGAAACATCCCTTGTCTCAAGATTTTGGCGCCCCTGCTGCCGGCGTCTATAGAAGCCGATTTACTCGCTCTACCCTCGAGATCTTGGATCTCGAATCTAATTATAGTCATCGCAGCACATAATAAGTCCCATACTACAAATACAAGCCCCAGACAGTTCTAGAAAACGGTGACTACAAAATATATTGGGGCCGAACCATCATGACTGATAAAACGATTCACTGCAATAGACCAGGGGGCCTACCACGCTTTCTTAATACGATTCAGTTTAGGCTCTAAACTGAACTGAATCGCTATTTCGTACCACGACCTTACTTTTGCGATTCAGTTCAAGCACAGTTCAGCGACAGCGATACAGACATTTTCATTCACTCACTTCAAGCGGTTTTCTTACCATGACGCTTAACTTGAGTGGGAATTGAATCGCCTCAGTGTCAAATATAGCGATTCAGTATAAGTTACTCATTCTGTCAATTATTTTGGACTTCTAAGTATTTTACTTGGAATATTTTTTAAACTTCAACAACTTTTTAACTTTTATTCAAGTTTTATAACTTTTCATAGGTACTCCTCACGACATTGTGCTTCTTAACTCCACATTGATAAAACTAATTTTTCAGTGAGAAAAGAGACTCGTGGATAGTGACAGTGTAAGCATTATTTGTATAAGCACAACGGTTGCTAAGACACGGAATGACATAGTGTTATGGTATTCCAAAATAAACAGGTTTTAGTACTTATACAATATTTGGTTTGCATATAGCGGCATCCCTTTCGCGACTTAGCGTTTCAGTTTCGGACCAGAGACAATATCGGTTTTTCATTCACTTGTAAACCATTGAGACTCAGCTCTGAGAAATAAACGTCGTGGTACCAATTTCGACGATTCAGTTTAGGTGCCTAAATTGAACTGCTCTGCGTTTGGATCGTTTATGAAAAGATCATGGTAGGCCCCCAGACATCACTATTTTAAACAAGAGAGAAAAGTTAGTAAATTTAATTGACATTGCCATCTGCAACACACCTAACCTACAAAATACCCACACAGGAAAAATAGCTAAGTACACCGATCTCTCCATAGAAATTAAAACACAGTGGCAAGTCCGCACCGTAAAAACAATTCCTATCATACTCTCCACAACAGGCGTCATACCGAAAACACTCCATGAGAACCTCCGGGCACTCAACATGCACTCAGCCACATACACTCTTTTACAAAAAGCAGTCATCCTTTCGATATAATACACAGCTACAATTAGAAATTAGTTTGGTACATATTTTAAAGCACTTGGCTTAGGCCCGTGAAACGAAAAGTTAAAAACAAATAATAATAATATCAAAATAAATAAACGGAATAATAATAAATTTATTTATTTTGCATTTTTTTAATCCATACTATTTAAGCCCTCTTGTTCTGAGAGGAGGCCTGTGCCCAGCAGTGGGACGTATATAGGCTGGGATGATGATAATGATACTATTTAAACTAAAAACAGTCTTGGCTACAAAATACATCATAATGAGACTAATAAAAATGTTCATCACATGAATTGAAGTTAATTGAAATACCAATCTAGCAACCAAGATAGAATTCAAGATGGAGCGTAATGAGCTGTAACGTTTGATATCTCTGATCAGTTTTATCCCCTTTATTAAACCAAATTGCTCCTCTGAAAGGAGACAGTTAATTTCATTTAATATTGTGATAACGAAATTAAAATATAACCGACGATTTTATTACTTGGGAGTTTAATCTACTTAGGAACTCAAGGCTTAGGAATTCCTTTCAAATTATCATAAATACGTTGTGCGTGGGCGGTTTTTGTTCTTCAGTTGCTTTTAACCGGTGAGTACATTATTCGGAGTGTCAAATACATTTAAATACTTACACGGGCTTGGAAAAGCAAACAATTCATTACTTACATCTGTTTCTATAGTATGTATTCCGATTCGCGAATATGTCGTAAGTATTTATGACAAAATTTATTTAAACTGTTCTTTGAAAATATCCTAAGTAAGTTTCCATGAATGGAATTTTACCCCAAACACCGAATGGATAAATAAGCAAATAGTTTCGGACTACTGTTTACTGTGGGAAGTTTAGTGTGGGAATATCTCTGTAGGCAACGGGAATTTACTAACTCTTTAGCAATCAAAAGAACAATGAAGAGGTCTGAAGTATGTACTATAAATCCATTGTTTGCTGTTGCTGTCGTTGATTACGACAATTCAAACAAAATAAATATTAACTCTTTAAAAAACAACTTACAAAAAATACTGAAAAATTAGGCGAAGTGGTAAGTTCAGATAAGTCTATTCCTTTGAAAATATTGGCAAGATCATAGCATCGAATTGATTTCGAAGGAAGATGCTCTTTTACAAGGAAAAACAAATCAACAAACAGATTCCCAAAACAAATTTAGGCAAATAGGCCAACCGAAAGTAGAGCAGGCGTTAAGATTAAACTATCGCGGTTCATAAATCAGTATAACTGTTGCAATAGGGAGAGATTTATTACGAATTTATTTAAAGGAAAATGTGATACACACGACAGTTAATGCTTTATGAAAGAGGGTTTGGAATAAGTTTAGACTGGTTACATTTTTAGATTATTGGGGCGATTATTCGATTGTTTCAACTATCTAATTTTTCTGACACTTCTGTAAAAATGGTCGAATATTCTGATACAGTTTTTAAGTTATCTGGCAGAAATAAAGAAACTCTAATAAATAATCGAAAACGACATAAAAATTAGCCAATTCGTATAAAAAGCAGCCGTGAAGCAGCAGTGCCTGCATTGTTGTGTTTCGGCGTGGTGAGTAAGACAGCCGGTGAAATTACTGGCACTTGAGGTATCCTATCTTAGGCCTCTAGGTTGGCAACGTACCTGCAATACCCCTGGTGTTGCAGATGTTTATGGGCGGTGGTGATCTCTTACCATCAGGAGACCCACTTGTTCGTTTGCCATCCAGTCGAATAATAAAAAATAGTCACCAGAAACATGAGACGGTTAAACGGCTCGTTTCCCTTCTCAGTGGCTCACTATGAGCCTATTTTATAGTGTAGGTACGTACACTTTTCTGTCAGATCAGCTTAAAAAATATGTCGCTTAAGTTATTATAAAAAGCTACCGTTATTATCCTCATAAATTAATTACCCGCACTCGTTAAACGTTGATAAAAATTCATAAACTAAGAACATTCCTGACGAACTGAGTTTCAATAAGCTGCAAAGTTAATTACTTAAGCCTTTGTTTTCCTTCGACTTAAAAGTTAATGATAGCAAACCAAGTTTTCCCACGTTTTAGGTTTCTAAACGGCAGCCGACTTACATTTCTATAAATAGTTTTAATAAATTTGCGTTTGTTAATAGCAAGCTGTTGAATTATAATTGGTTTATCTATGGAAGCGTTAAATAAATAGGTAAGTACTTTTTGGCTCATATTTCTATTTGTTGCTTTACTTCAAATTGACTAAATCGGCCATTCTCATTTTATTGTGCACCTGTCTAATTACCGTACTGCTTTTTTCCCGCACTAGTGACACGGTAATTAGACTCGAGTGCACAGATAAATGTAGATGGCAGCCATCCTTTTTCTAGATGTGCACTCAGTTTCAGTGCCGTGTCGCTTTTGCCTGACAAAAAAGAGGTACGGTAATTAGACAGGTGCACGATAAAATTAGAATGGCCGAAATAAGCTCTGTATCAAATTAAATAACGAGCAGAGAAAGAATACAGGTGGTACATACGGATACATAAATGCATACTTATATAACAAAAGCAAGTTCTTCATCGCGATTAAAACACAGTAATAACCTAATCTAACCAAGAAAAAGTTGGAAAACTCCTGACTTTGTTACTTCAAAGTTTAATATCTCAAAAACGGCTGAACCGATTTTGATAAAACATGTCTAAGAACCATTGCTAGAAAACCTGATTTCAAATAAAAATCGCATTCAAATCGGTCCACCTGTTTAAGAGCTACGGTGCCACAGACAGACGCACAGACACAATAAAATACGAATGCGTGTTCTGGAGTCTGGGTGCTAAATATATATGTATCTAAGCACCTTTATCCGTTGCCTAATACCCATAACACCATGCTTTGCTTACTTTAGGACTAGATCGATTGGTGTTAAATGTCCCGTGATATTTATTTATTTATTATTTACATATTTAAATATACCCACATCGTATACAAACCTAGAGTATAAAATAAGTACAGCGGAAAAGTACCTAAGTAAAAAGCCACTCTGATGGCTCTCTTAATTTCAAATTGTTCCCTTCTTCACTGAATGTCCTACTCGTATGCGTACGCTCCATTTGCCCATTTCCTGCCGGTATGTTAAGCATAATAATATGTCTAGCAGTTACAATGTCGGTTAATTGTCACAGAGATTTGATTGCGAAGTACGGAAATGATATTTGCATATTGGAAATGAGGTCGTATAATGTAATTATAATGAGATGTTAATAATTTCCATTTCCACATAAGAGAATACATATGAGTAGGTATGAGTTAATAGGGCAAAAAAATTATTTAGTTTTTATAAAATTTGCTTTAATTAAACTACACTTAATTTTAGTAGTAAAACGAAAATGAAACGTAGGTTTTAGTAATGTAAAAACTGCGAGTCGATTATTTTTATTCCTTCGCTTTGTAATTCGCTAATTAGTATAGTAGTGTAGTCTGCCAGATGCACCCTCAACGATGGGCGCAAACCACCGACGGCAAGGCAGGCCGAGGCGTAGATGGCGAGATGACCTGGACGCAGAAGTGAGAGAATGGCTCTGGATAGGGAAATGTGGAGGTTAAGAAGGGAGGCCTTTGCCCAGCAGTGGGTCATAATATGGGCTAACAAATAAAATAAAATAAATAACATTTTTGGGTGGGTTACTCGGGGGGCGATGATTTAGTCAGTTAGTCGCACACAATATGGCTTGTAAAGACAGTGAGCCATCTGGCGAACACTTAAACTTATAAATATACTTTTTAAAGATACAGTTGTTTTCGTTGACCAAAAAAACAAATACTATTAATAATTGCAATTGTTACTGTAGGTAACAGAATCCAAATCAGATATAGTATCAATAACAACGTAGGTAAAACTAACATTATTTGGGAATAATGGGGATATATTGAAACTATCCCGTATCAGGGTCAGATTTAATAGGGGTCCAACTTTTACGCCAAAGATCATATAAGTGCCCCGAACTTATGATAGTGAGTTCTGTCTGACTTGAAACAAAGAAAAAGATTCCATGCTATCACGACTACCATCTTGAAACTTTAGAAATAAAGGGGCGGGTCACGCACGTTTTCTTTGACGAACGAGTAAAAATTATACTTTTTAGGGTTCTGGAGCCAAAATGGCAAAAACAGAACGTTTCGCCATGTCTGTCTGTCTGTTTGTCTGTCCGTCCGCGGCTTTGCTCAGAGACTATCAATGCTAGAAAGCTGTTATTTTGCACGAATATATATGTAAACTGTGCCGACAAAATAGTACAATAAAACATTTAAAAAAAAATTTTTTAGGGAACCTCCCATAGACGTAAAGTGCGGGTGATTTTTTTTCTCATCCAACCCTATAGTGTGGGGTATCGTTGGATAGGTTTTTTAAAACCATTAGGGGTGTGGTAAAACGATTTTTCGATTCAGTGATTTTTTGCGAAATATTCAACTTTAAAGTGCAAATTTTCATGGAAATCGAGCGTCCCCCCCACTAAAATCAAAAACCGGTGGGTGGAAAAATTTGAAAAAATTCAGGATGGTAGTAAGTATAACAAACTTTCAAGGAAAACTATAACGGCTAAGTTTGCTTGAGAATTATTAGTAGTTTAAGGGTATTGGAGGCTTAGGTATAAAATATACCTAAACTTGGAAGATTCCGTATAAAATACGAAATCCTTAGAAAAATATTACTTAATTTTTTCGTAATGGCTATGGAACCCTATTTTGGGCGTGTCCGACACGCTCTTGCCCGGTTTTTATTTTTTTGGAGTCGGGTTCACTATTTTGTTAAAAAATTTCTTTATTTCTCACTTTTTAGTGATTTGTAGCCAAAGTACATCTCACAACAATTCCATTTAGCCCAAACACGGCTTATTTACGTTGTCTTATAACAGAGTTCCGTTGCCTACCTTTCGGCTTCAGCATCACATCAGTTCGAAAGAATCATTAACTTAAAGCTTCTTCTTAGTCGCTTATCTAGGTTTAGTAATCATGATCATTTATAGACGCGCGAGCTTTACTTAGCTTTGACGAGTTCCATCGGCCATCTACGGTCTTCTTCATCAGGTCCAGTTTACCAAGTGATACTTTCTGAATGTAAATGCTTGTCTTAATGCTAAAAATGCCAAAAATTGCCATAGGTGTGCCTATAAATTTTGAGGTTTGCCCTCAATTTCCCTAGGATCCCATTATCAGATTTTGACTTGGTGACAATGGGACCACCTCAGAAGAGTATTCTTTCGAATAAAAAAAGAATTTTGAAAATCGGTCCACAATTGACTGAGTAATCGGTGAAAATACATAAAAAAATACAAACATTGGTACATAGAACCTCCTCCTTTTTGAAGTCGGTCCTTAGAAAAATATTACGTATTTTTTTCGTAATGGCTACGGAACCCTATTTTGGGCGTGTCCGACACGCTCTTGGCCGGTTTTTATTTATCTCTGAACCGAAGTGTAAGGCAATTTTTGTATTTTATTTGGTTTTTGTGCTACTAGCTTTCACCCGTGGCCTTGCTTGTGTAAACTGTTAGCTCGATTTGAGATCCCGGAATCGTAGTTTTCATTTACGTGCATGACGAACACCTGTGTTAAATTTTTCATCCCTCTCGTCTTTTTATATTTTATTTTGGGTTTTATTACAAAATTCACGATGTAATCAAAGCTCACGAAGTAATTTTTGGGAAACCCTACAGTTCGTTGCGAAATATCAGGTTTCAATGCTTTCAATTCAACTGCTACCTATACGCGGGTATGAATAAAATAGTCAAAGTTATATGTATTGCAACTGCATCCAATGTCTTAAGAATAAAATCATCATCATCATCATCCCAGCCTCTCAGAATGAGAAAAGAATAGAATAGAACAGAATACATTTAATCCATTAAATAACTTCGTAAACACGTCGTTATTTTATGGATATCTTATTCCATGCAAATTGTCATTGAAACAAATGAACTCTCAAGGATCATAGCGAGTATCGCGAGGCTAAAGCTGTTTATATTATAACATTACGAGATGAAACAATATTATTTCTGCAGCCTTGATATTTTATGATCCACTGTCAACCATCTTTGCAATCAAATAAACTCATCCGAGCGATAAAATTGCTTCCGCCATCGATTCACCAAACGGTTGGAGAAAATCAAATGAAAATAATGCCTTCGCGTCTTATAATCAAGAAAGTCGTAATTTGGCTTCGTTTTATGAAATTCGACCGAAATCAGTAGGTAGCTAATAAACTGTGGAGTAATAATGACTTTTTTATTAATCAAAGGAAACGTTCATTATGAACAAAGTACGCAGCTAAATCAAGATCAAGATGGAAATGTTACGCTCGCACACACACACACACACACACACACACACACACACACACACACACACAGTCGTCGCCCAGGTACTTACTGTCTATTTGATGTTAAATACAAAGCTAATATTTTTTGTTATATTCCATGATCCTACCATAATTGGCCATTCACGTGACAATACTTTGAATAAAATTACTGTTAGACTAGTCAGTAAAAAAATAATTTTGGATTAATTCTTACAGTCTCGATTTCCTACTTATTTTGCTATCTACGCGCTGTCACTTAACGCTGATAGCGCGTCATTGCGCTCGCTGCCCGCGCTACCGCCACGCTGTTGCCCCCCGCCCACCGCGTCATGTATCACTATTGTTTTTATTTTATTACAGGATTTCCTCTTAATATCCATCGGAGATTTTTTTATACTCGATTCGATAATTGCCAGTTTACGATATTTTAAATTAATCTTGACTGTAGAATTATGCGTCAGCGTGAAAAATAATCAAACATTAATTAAAAAAAAGTGCTGAAGTCACCCAGGTGAAAATTTATGATCTTGTGTATTACAATTTTACAATACTAAAATACAAAAATCACCATTATTGACTTTGTATGTGAATACAGGATTTTTTTATATTCGTTTTCTTAATAAAAAAAAAACCTCTTCTTATTTAGGGGTGATTTCTTAAAACCAGTTTTTATTAATAATAAGTAGTCATGGGATAAAAAGTCTCCTGTGTAGAAATTATTTTTCTAAAGATATAACTTTATGAGTCGTATAATGGCATTTAAAAAAAAGTCTTTAATTATTTTTGAGGGAAAACAAGGAATTCTTACTTAAAATAATATATTCTAAAAATTTCAAAATTCTCCGCTGTAGGTTTTATTGTGAAAATTCCATTCAACTGAAAATTCCCAGCCTCGACTATGTGTAAAAGTAATTACAATTATCTTCATATAACACTTCAACAACAGTTTATAACTCGTAAAGAATACATTTTAGAGGGGTACATATTTGAATATCAAAAGTTAAAATACCTACGGGTAAAATGTCGATGTTCAAAATATCGACTGTATCGAAATATGGAAAATTAAAATAACGAAAGTTTATATTGTCGAATGATTAGATAACCTACGTCCAATATATCGAAAATATATTTATCTACAAAAGTTACATAGCGATTACATAGCTCACTTCGCTCGCTCGGCTCGTACGTTGTGGTCACAATTCATACTAACGAACCACTCCTCGCTTTGTCGTACCTAAATTAAATGTTTAACTTTTTTGGCATATCACGATGTGCCATCGACGAATCTGTTGCTCTAATCAATCTGGCGTATTGTTTCTTAGGCACATCGTGATATGCCTGGTCAATTTTAGGCATATCATGAAATGGCGCCATTTCAATTTCATTTCAGTTTTACGATCGATTGCCGACACATAGATGACCGTGGCGTGTGAGGCATTCCATTGGCTGTCACGACTGAATGACTGTGGCGGTGAAGAGGTTAAGAATCATCACGATCGCATCGGTTATCAACTAAAAGAAAACCATCCAAATTTATAGTTAACATCCCTCTTACAATTGGGACTAAAAGAGAACCCAACTAGAGCTGATAGAGCTTAGTTTTAGGGTAGTATATTGTCTTCTCTGTAAAACGAGAATCTGCACTCAGTACGAGTAGATTATTAGAAGAAATATTCAGTTTATTTGTTCTGTTAATAGGGCACTACCAGGTGAAGGGATGACGGACCCTGATGCGCGAGGGTTAGCTATTCCGCCATTTTCTATTATTGTTCGGAAAGTTTCGATTGGTCCAACTTTTGCCGGAGCCTCTGGGCCCGCTTTATAATGAAGTTAACAGGAATACCTTGGAAGTTTCTAAATAAACGGTCCGGCAGTTCATAATGAAATACATTACTGGTCGGAAGAAAGTCTCATATTTTGTTAGGTAGGTACGTATGTTCTTTATATAAGTTCAGTTATGTAAACAATATAATCATTGTTGTTAGCTTTGTGGTGCAGGTAAAGTAGAATAATTGAAGTAGGCAGCTGGTATTAGTAAAGTAATATAATGAGCAGAATGGAATTCTGAGTGTTCCTCGTGTTCAAGGTATTACAATTTCATAGTGTTTGATTGTATGTATCCATTTTTGAACTCGTGACCATGATTATTAATGCTATTAAATCCATTGTAAGTATACGGTTTACTATTCGGTCAGTATTTTTTTATTGTTTTTTCCTCATAACGTTTTAATAGGCATGCTGTTCTTCTGAATCATCATCCATCATCCCAGCCTATATACGTCCACTGCTGGGCACAAGCCTCCTCTCAGAACAAAGAGCTTGGGCCATAGTTCCCACGCGGGCCCAGTGCGGATTGGGAACTTCGCACGCACCATTGAATCGCTTCGCAGGTGTGTGCAGGTTTCCTCACGATGTTTTCCTTCACCGCAAAGTTCGTGGTAAAATACCAGTCCAGTTCCAGTTCTGAGTTTTTCCAAATTCCGCACATGAATTTCGAAAAACTCAGAGGTGCGAGCCTCTGCACGAGAGGCGATAGGTCAAACCACGGCTTCTTTCTTCTTCTGAATACCATGAAATAATAATGTGATGTAAATAACATAAAGAACCGCTAAGATAACGCAACAACTACATTATACCGAAATTAAAGCACAAAAAAGAACAGCTATGTATGAGAAGGAAATAGCTCGTTATCATTCCATGACAAGCTTCATCATAATAGGTACCTACACAAACCCGAGTGAAGGCACATGTGGGATTTTTTTAAAAGAAAGAAAGAAAATTTTAGTACTGGCAAATACCGGTAAATTTTAGTAGTGGTGAAATTACTGGCACTTGAGGTATCCCATCTAAGGCCTCTAGGTTGGTTCTGCAATACCCCTGGTGTTGCAGATGTTGATGGGCGGTGGTGATCTCTTACTATCAGGAAACCCACTACTATCAGGAGAGCTCGTTTGCTATCCAGTCGAATAAAAAAAACCTATTCAAACTATTTTCGTTTTTAGCGAATCTTTTAGTCGTCAGTTTATCATTCTAATAAAGTTAGGTGAACTCACCTTCACCTTTTCAAGCTAAGTGTCTCATAATTACATTATCAAAACGAATGCCAGCTAACATTCAACACTTTAGTTGGACAATTTTGTCGCTGACTCCACAAGTTGTTTTATTCGCCAGCACCAGTTTCACCGCTAATTAGGCGTTATATTTGCGGAGTAATTACCTAGTGATCACAAGACTGCATGAGGTCTCCGCCCTCTACACATCTGTAACTGGATCAGTGGCTACACAGGCGCAGTGAAGCAGTAGTCTTAGATCAGCAGAACAAGGAATAGCCCGAAAAACATTGTGAAAACTATTTGCAGATCATATAGATAGCTGTCTTTCAGATTACACTAACACTACACACACATACACAACCCTTTTAGTTAAAATGTAGTCAAATATCTTTATCCTCACTAATATTTACATACCTATGTACTTACTTAGTTAGATTACTAATATTATAAATGCGAAAGAAGCTCTTTCTGTCTGTCTGTTACTTCAGCACACTTAAACCACTGAACCGATTTCGGTATAGAGAAATAGTACCGTAGTAGGTACTGTCTAGATGTTAAAGCTCTGAGGATAAGCCGGTGGGTTACCGTAATTCCATTTGTGGACTGACTCGTTGACATAGTTGTGTTCTGTGGACATATCCGTATGTACCTAGTTGTGTTGTGTATACTGGACGCGGTGTATGGGCTTTGGAAGGAAAATCGATGGGAGTTAATAAATGCGGGCGGCCAGGCGAAGGCGCGCCCTGAGCGACAGCTTGCCACTTGCTAAGGCTGTTGCTGTTGCATTTGTTTGAGTTTGTTTATTTTAACTAGCTTTTGTTTAATTTGTTGTTTTGTTTCATTTGATGTTTGGTTTAATTTGGTGTATTACCTGGTGGATTATTTAGCTTTTCATGACCGTACTGTTACTAAACCATTAAGAACCTCTGACCTCATTGGCTATTTCTCATGAGATAGAGGTAATAGCTAGCCACTTCATTAAATACTAGCTGTAGCTTTTTGATGGAGGAATGCATAGGTAATGTCTTATTCGCATAATTTTGTAGTGTTCAGTGTTCAAAGTTACACACAGTGCCTTGTTCTTGTCTGCCTTTACTATGTTTTTGCCAAGCTTGATTCTCCGAGCGGAAACGCTACCAGTTGGGCGACAAAGCAATCTTTGCCAGCGCCTTTTCAACTTCTTTAGAGTTTTTATCATTCTCTCCCTTCAAATTGTTTGCGTTGTGTAAATTAGATTAAATATTTCTAAAAGATAACTAACAGCAATAAAATAATAATAAAAATAAGGTGCTTACCTAATTTCTATTTAAATTTTTATTTATTCTCCAGATAAATATGTATATAACATACGAGTAGTAGCATAAGAGAGGAAACCGAAATCTTTACACAAAGGAAGCTTCCAAAATTCTAACAATAAATCTTCAACAACACACGGATGCTTCACATCCTTTCCATTCATTCATATCCATTGTCACTTTGAAAATATGAGGCAACCCTACGGGTTAGCTCGGTAGTCCAGTACAAAGCGGGTGCTTTCTATACCCAGATTCTCGTACGTTTTGTAGTGTGAAAAATAAAATGATAGTTTTTTTTTGAAAATAGGTCTTGCGTTTGCAAAGGGGTCCTTTTGAACTATTTTTGATTGTACTCGCACAACGCTCTTGGAAACACTTTTATTCCCAAGAAAAGTGATAAGGTTTGAAATCTTCGCAGAAAATATGTTTTAAGGATTCTTTATTGAAGCGAAAAAATACGAAACACTTACAGGGTCACGCTGTTATCTGTCATTTCGTCTATCATACCCACAATTTATAAATACTTTTTTTTGGGACAAAATTTAGGGTAACAAATCTGAAAATAAAATAAAAAAGTTTTACTATCTGTACCTCATGTCATATATGTATATACAATTTTACGGAGTAAAAACTATCCTATGTCTCAAAGTATTTCCACACACAATCGGTGGAGTAGTCAGGCGTCAAAGCGCTGCAAATATTATATATTGTACAATAAAGTGTTTACATACAAACAATTTCCACAAATTGAACAAAAGTTACCTAAAAATTTGTTAAAATATCTTTTCACAGTAAAAGTGTAAAAAATAAAATTGAAAACGCAAGAAAAGCAGAACACTAGTAAGATTTTACTCACCAAAAGATGTATAGTCTCTGGGATAAATAATGCTAACAATGTGAATCTAGGGACCTAACGGCAAGCACTGTCCTCCAAAGAGGCGATTTTTACTTTTATACCTTACCTAGATATCTGAGGATAGAATGCCTATTCTAAGAGAATGAAACAGTTCAATAAATAAAATCCTGGGGCAATTCATACTACATAAGCAAAGGTTCGAATATAGGTATGTAGTAATACATATCTATTTATCTATCTAATCTAATAACTTTATACGAGCAATACTTTATATATATTCTCCGGAGATCTTGGAAACGGCTCCAACGATTTCGATGAAGTTTGGTATTTAGGGGTTTGCGGAGATGAAAAATCGATCTACTTTAGTCTTATCTCTGGGAAAACGCTTGGTACCGAGTTTTAGCCCGAGCGGAGCTCGGTCCCCAGATTTTACCTACCTACTTATATGGATAAATACGTACAGCTACTTCATACACAAGCCTAGTGCCTAGGGTCTATGGCCGTTTAAGCAGAAATTCGTGGGTTCAAAATTCTGAGTTTTTGAAATTTATCTGCAAAATTACATTTGAAGTTGACTACAAGAACGTCGTCGTGAAGAAACCTGCGTAAAGCTGCGAGGCAATTGAGTGAAGTTCTCAAACCGCACCGGGGTGGGAAGTATGGCCAAAGCCCTCTCATACTACACACTTGTGAGCAACAATTTGATAGTGTAACACCATACGCCGCCAGACGGCGCTAGCAGTACTGCGCCGCACGGAACGGCCAAGGTTCAACCTGCGCGGGCGGCCAACAGATGGCGCCACCAGGCAAATTAGATCGCGCTGTCGTTTGGTCGAGACAGAATAATGACCTCAAGACAATCCGGCGAGTTTAATCATTCCTAATAGGGCCTACACATCAGCACGCTATACGCTCTCACCACAGTTGAGTCGTTTTAGTGTCTAGTGTAATTTAGCGCTGTCCTTGTCGCTAGGATACTCCTACCTCAGTTGGGATATTCTGGAGCAAGTACGGTATAGTTCGACACTGTATCAGTTCGGCCAATAAATTGTCCACGTTACGTTGTGGTTTCTCTCACCTCGTCGTCCCTCGCCGCTTCCCCGTCTTACAACTGGCGCCCTACACGTGAGGCCCGTCTACGTGACGTCATCATCGTGCTACGCGTTTTGTCAACGGCTACGAGCTACGGCACTACGCTACGAACGAAGCTACGACACACACTGGACGACCCACAAATTAACAATTAGATGAGTGAAAGAGGATTGGGGACTGCGAGAGTGAAAACGCCAACCTTTGTTACGCGCTCCGGACGTGTTACCACCGTCAAGAGAAAAACACCAAAAATGCTGTCACCAGAGCAATTCGCCCGAATTTTGGACAGAATGCCTGCTCCATCACAACCTCAAAGGGGCTCATTCCTTAACTGTCATTACAGTTATGATGGCGCAAAGGATCCTGAAGTAGTAGAAGCTTTCCTCTCTGCTATAAATATTTTCAAGCGATGGGCTGATATCAGTGACCAGATAGCACTCAGCGAGTTACCCATTATATTGAAAAGCGATGCTGGAGTTTGGTGGCTTGGTGTGAAGAGTGATGTAACATCATGGTCAGATTTCGAGACGCGACTTCGCGAAAATTTCGCACCGGTTCGCGAGCCTTACCTTCTGTACCTCGATATTATGCAAAAACAGCTGCAAGGTGAATCAACGGAAGACTTCGTAAGACGGAAGCGACTGCTGTTCTCACAATTACCCAGCCCCGGTCACACCGAAAGCCAGCAGCTGGATATGATATACGGATTGCTGAGGCTGAACATTAGAGATAAAGTGGCTCGCTCTGATGTCAAAGACTTCAAGGAGCTTCTCAAAGCCGCTCAAGCAGCTGAACGCATTTTAAATGAGAAGGCCGCTATATCGTCATGCGAAATCCAACCGAATGCGTACCAACAGGATACCCGGTCAACATCAGCAATGCGTAAACCGAAATGCAGATTTTGTAAAAACTTCGGACATAACGCCGAGAATTGTCGAAAGCTAGCTGCTCGTAATACCACCATAGCAAAAGAAGCTGCAGAGACTAGTACCCACGATGCAGTTGCTCAGTGTCCATCTCCATCTACACCGAAATTCAGTTGTTACGGCTGCGGTACACCTGGTGTCGTCAGGAGCAAATGCCCTACCTGCCATTCGAAGAGACTGCAACCTGCACCAGAGATTGGTTTCTGTTCAGTCGCTTCCAGCATCGACGCCAGAGAACGGCCAGTAATTTATGTTGAGATAGGGGGAGTATCTGGCGCCGCGTACTTAGATAGTTGCGCCAAGACAAGCATCGCATCGTACTCTTTGTACTGTGAACTGAAACGGCAGGGATACGAGTTTACGGAAACACGAGTCGGAGTTACCTTAGCGGACGGCATTCAGAAGTACCAGAAGGTGTTATTCACGCTGGTTCCTGTAAAGTTGAATGATCGCACGGTACACACAACACTTTTAGTTTTGCCAGAATCGCGCCGAAATCGCACTCTTCTTGGGGTTGGATTTATACAAGATGCCCAGATAGACATCAGTTTGTCCCAGTGCACATGGCATTTCGTCGACGATCCGTCTCAAGTGTTTGAGCTATACGAAGAAAGCTTCGTGTTTGGTAACCAGGTCGCGCTTGCTGCCATAACGCCTGATGAAGACCCTTCTCTGTCACCCTCGTTACCAGAGGAGAGTAACACGGCACGCGCATATGGTCCTCTAATAAAGATCGACATTCCGACGCCGCCGTCCAGGAAAAGGTCTCACCCCTACCCTGCGAACTACTCACCAATCTTGGAAGCACTTTACGAAGATGCGAAGACTAGTCTTCGAAACTATGATGAAGAGTGTGTTCTAGACGATCGTGAAGACTCACTCTTCCCACCCACCTTCTCATCATCGCGGTACTAGACGAGTACCTGCAGGAGTTTCATCACCTGTGCCTGTCTACTGATGAAACGAAGCCTTATACCGGCAAGACTGATGCCAGCAGCTACGCCATCGGTGCAGTTCCAGTCCAGGGGGAGGGATAGACAGAGTATCCTGTAAATACCCCAGCCGACACCTGACTAGACCTACGGTAGTTCGCGCACACACCCCAAGAACTCCTGTCCTACTCGTCGAGTCGCCTTCGTGGACAGAGGGGGAGATCTGTAACACCATACGCCGCCAGACGGCGCTAGCAGTACTGCGCCGCACGGAACGGCCAAGGTTCAACCTGCGCGGGCGGCCAACAGATGGCGCCACCAGGCAAATTAGATCGCGCCATCGTTTGGTCGAGACAGAATAATGACCTCAAGACAATCCGGCGAGTTTAATCATTCCTAATAGGGCCTACACATCAGCACGCTATACGCTCTCACCACAGTTGAGTCGTTTTAGTGTCTAGTGTTATATAGCGCTGTCCTTGTCGCTAGGATACTCCTACCGCAGTTGGGATATTCTGGGGCAAGTACGGTATAGTTCGACACTGTATCAGTTCGGTCAATAAATTGTCCACGTTACGTTGTGGTTTCTCTCACCTCGTCGTCCCTCGCCGCTTCCCCGTCTTACAATAGTTTAAATAGAGAGAGATATCTAAACATGCTTAGTGTACATGGCATCATTCCTGGTCTTTTAAAACCTACTAGGTTGGGTAATTGCCTTGACCATATTATGCTTAATATAAAAAACAAATCTACCAAAATATATACAGGCATTGTTAATACATCCATTACAGACCATAATACCACGGCTTTGTTGTTATTCAATCATGTCAATACTGTAACCTCCAAATCAATCGAATCTATTAATTATGAACAGGCATCTGCTTTAGTTTTGAACTCAAACTTTGATAATCTCTTAAACTCTACAGATCCAAACTTTGTAATCGACCAACTATTATTAATTCTTAGGGAATCATTGAATAACAGCAAACCTTAAATTAATCCCAAGAAGTTGTAGAACTATCAAACCGTGGATAACGCCCGGCTTGCTTAGATGCATTAAAAATAGGAACAAGATGCATTGCGACTACGAGCTGACCCTGATAATGATGTTATGCGAGCGACCTTTAAAAGATATCGTAATTTTACCAACAATTTAATCAATAAACTAAAGTATAATTATGAGAAGCAAATGCTGGAAAAGAATGCTAATAATGCTAAGGCCCTGTGGTCCTCAATTAAAAAACTAACAAATTATAAAGCCCCTATATCTTATGATTCCGATTTGCTCAAGTGTAAAGCTACTCCTATTGAATCTATTAACCATGTTAATGACTTTTTTACAAACATAGGGAAAAACCTGGCCTCTGAAGTACTCAATAAAAACCCTACTTACCAGTCTTATCATTCTACCTTAGATAATAAATTAGCTTGCTCGTTCGTTCTTTTTGACACTGATCCTGAAGAAGTAGTAAATGTATTAATGTCTCTTAAGTCAGATAGTGCACCTGGCTATGACTGTATACCCACAAAATTTCTAAAATTGTGTGCTAGTGCTATAGCCCCAGTCGTTAGTCACCTAACAAATTTGTGTTTTTCACAGGGTGTATTCCCATCTGCATTAAAGAAGTCCATTGTTTCACCTATTTTTAAGAACGGAATTAAAACGGACCCGAATAGTTATAGACCAATTTCATTGCTTTCATCTATCTCCAAAATAGTAGAAAAATTAATAAATAACAGACTAAATAATTACCTTAATCAATTTAACTTACTTTCGAAATCACAGTTCGGTTTTAGACAAGGCTTGTCAACGGAGGATGCGGTACTTGGCCTATCCCAAATCATCAACAAAGAAGTCGATAAAGGAGATAAATGTGTAGCAGTTTTCCTTGATTTAAAGAAAGCGTTCGACACCGTCTCTTTTCCGCTACTTCTTAACAAGTTGCAGCATATGGGGATCAGAGGTAAGCCGCTTGAACTCTTCCGCGACTACCTAAATAATCGTAGTCAAAGAGTCAGGATTGGAAATTATCTTAGTGCTGAATCAGTAGTCTCTTTTGGCGTACCACAGGGGAGCATTTTAGGCCCGACTCTTTTTCTTATCTATATCAATGACCTTGCTAATGTCTGTTCCTTTGAGGGTCACGTCTTCCTATATGCTGACGACACTGTCGCACTCTTCAGTGGTAAGAACTGGGATACAGTGTTAGGTGCTGCTGAAAGGGGATTGTCTGATATCAATAAATGGCTTATCTCCAACTTACTTACCCTCAATACTGCTAAGTCCAACTTCATATGTTTTTCAAAAAACGCTAGTGGACAACCCCCAGATAGTGTTAGGCTTAAACTCCATTCCTGTAACTTCGTTGCTCCCTGCAATTGCATACAACTTGAACGAGTAAGCTCCACCAAATACCTCGGTGTCTTCTTTGACCAACGTCTCTCTTGGTACCCGCATCTTGACTTCATTAATAACCGCATTCGCAAACTAGTTTGGATCTTTAAAACACTCAGACATATAACGACCCCCTCCCTTTTAAATAAGATATATACTGCACTTGCACAATCCATCATGACTTATTGCATTCCGGTCTGGGGCGGAGCAACTAAAACTAAATTCTGGAAGTGGAAAGGGCTCAAAGATGCCTACTGAAAGTAATGTATTTCAAACCTTATAGGTACCCCACTTCTGAACTTTATAACCAGTGTAATCTCTTAAGCTTGCGTAAACTTTACATAGTATCTGTTGTCCTAAGGCTCCATAAGAGTTTGGTTTTTAACCCGTCATATAATACTCATAGAAGAATAAAATCTGTAGCTCCTATGCCTCAATGTAAATCCACTTTTGCAAGAAGACAATTTGATGCACTTTCGGCACAGCTGTATAATAGGTTAAATAAAAGACTCAATTTCTATCCATTAAAACTGTATGACTGTAGGGCAGTCCTGACTAACTGGCTTGCTCAACTCGACTACCTTAAAACAGAAAACCTCTTACTACCATCAGATGCCTCGTAGTATATACCATACCCAACTATATTTCTCGCGCACTCATACACACACACGCACACGCACACAACACACACACACACACACACACACACACACACACACACACACACACACACACATACACACACACACATATATGCATATTGCATGCCCATAATCATGCAAATAGTGTTTTAGGTTAAGTAAGTTAAGTACAAATTGTAATTTTCCTGGCTTTTTAAAATTATCTAGTTTTAGAAGAGCGAGGCCTCCTGACACAAGTTCAAAACTTAATAGGGGGTCTCAACCTTGTTATCTCGATAAGAACTTTTGTAAAAGGAAATAAACAATTATTATTATATTATTATTATTACTATGAGGAGGCCTGTTCCCAGCACCTGAATGTATATACTGGGGTGACGATGAATGGGAAATTTGTAGTAGGATAAAAAAATATTTATCTTAAAAATGCGCTGACTCAAAGAATTCTTTTAGTGCTGAATAAAGTAAATCTATAAAACCATTTAAACATCCCTAACTCAGCTGTTAACCCCTAAACTGTTGCATGAGCGTTGACCCTTTCCGAGCTGCTGCGCGGCCGCTCAGTTGGAACCAAACGATGGGCAATTGGGCCACGGAAGCCCATACCTGGTCATAGTATAACCGAGTAAGCAATCTACACACGACACTCTAAATTTGTTAAAATTACTGAATTCAATGGTAACTCACGATCAAAATGAAAAAAATCTTATGCTATGAAAAAGATCTTCGGAAAAAATCGAAACTGTCGGACCGTTCCTGGCTTGTAATAGAGAGTTGAACTGTTTAATTTACATAGTAATTTTAATAATAATAGTAATAAAACATTTATTGCCACATACATAAGACAGGACTACACAAATAAAAAAAAATGTTCCAATCGTTTATTTAACTTTTGACAGCTCGAGCACTAATTAAAATAGTGATGCCCTGCTGATGCGTTACTGATTCGATTTCTTTTAACATGAAGAAGTTTTAATCGATTTAACACATTCATATTTTATTTTTGCTCAACATTTTGCATTGTTTTATAAACATTCACAGGTGTTTAAGTTACTTTATCTTACATATTAAAATAAACCATTTGTGTTAATATGTTTATCACTTTCGACGGTAATTTAGTAATTTTGTCAATTATGAAGCGGCAAAACTGGACGCGGCAGCGACACCAGTTTGTTGTCACTCACAACGAGACGCCCCTGGTAGGTATAATTAAAAATAGTATTACAGTGCCTATTTTAGTTGTTTTAACTTTTTAAAACCTAAAGGCATATTAATGTATTTATTATTTTCAAATGATTTTGATATAAAATATAATCACAATAATTTTAAATGTAAATATATGTATCTATAAAATCGATTTACTTCAAAACGGTTTTTATAGTCTATGGTCATTCATTACGAATGGCACATCTCTAAGTAGGCGGTACCCGTCCATGAAGTACGGTATTCTCTGTAGTACATTGTACCGAAAAATATTGTAAAACCTCACGTGCGTGATCTGTCAAAAGTTAAATAAACGATTGGAACGACAATAAACAGGTGGCAATAGGCTCAAGGCTCAGCAAAAGGTGCGAGCAAAAGAAAAAAAAAACTTACATGCAGCACTATCAATATGTCTCACGAAAGTTTACGCCTCTGTGATGTTTTTTTTTAATTATTATTTCATCCTAACGTGTTTTTTCTGTGTATCGAATATGTGTAAATAAATGTCTCTCTCTCTCTCTCTCTCTGTCTCTCATTATTCGGGAACTAAAAAAAGTACTGCATTGTAGTCTCATCTGCTTTAATAAATACAAAAACTGCTGATTTAAGGAAAAAACAAAAATATAGCCTTAAATTTGGCACGAATCCGCGTCCAAGGTTTAAGTAACATTACTTTAAATTTGCGTTTGTACTAGCGTTTTTGTGTTAAATTTGCGTTGTCTTGTACTAGTGTGCGCAGAAGCTGGCAATCACATTCATGATATTAAATGATATTGTAACGGATAAGTAACTCACGTCTTAAATCGACGGCGGCTGCCGCAACACGCGCACTACGCGCCACCGCTCTGCTCGTGCGACTTTCCGACGAAACTAACACCGGCGCACAACTACCCGCATTTTTATCGTCATTTTTATTGTCACTATCTAATGTAGGGTAGCACACAACACTAACAACATAGCGATGTTGTTAGTGTTGTGTGCGTGTTGTGTAACGTGCCTTTACGGAGCGCCGTAAAGGCACGTTCACACCAACCGATGACGCAGCACGAATATTTAATACTGTTTTCCAACATGCGGGTACCGAGACCGACCAACCACAATCCTGGTTAAAATTCGGATGACGACTAATCGCAATGGCTTCAGGCACTTTCCGCGGAATGAAAAACTTTTCACTCGCAAGTACAGACACCTTATCAAATCTGATAAAATGCGTCGAATCAGAGTCCATTGAGTGCTCGGCCACAGCGGATCCCCTGTCATGTAGTGAGTGAGTCTGCCGGTTGTTTCACGTTCAAAATCACATTCATCATCTATTTCATACCCCCACTCTACCATTTGACAGAAAGAAATGGTAAAAGCGATTGTGACTCTCGAAAATAGGGCGGGATTGGGCGAATGCGAATTGGGTACGGTACTAAAAGTTGACTTGCTATCATAAACAGAGAAAAAAAAATAAGATTTATTGCTTCTGCTATAAAAGCTATGTAATTGCAAGTTTCTTGGATAACTGGGAATATCCTTTGGGCTTTGCTGGATTCCCGGGCAATTTGTACGGAAACACCTTTTTTATTGAATTTAGGTATCTTTTGATTGCATTGATTTAGATATAAGTTCAATTTGTTTCACTTCTCTCGAGTATTTGATATTAATTTCAACTCAATACATATGTGTTCTTTAGAAAAAGTGTCTTGAAAGACAGACAGGCGTACAGACAGAAAGACAAACAGACGGACAACCGTGCAGACCACAAAGTAATCCTATAAGGGTTCCGCTTTTGCCAACTGAGACACATAATCCTAAATAATACAAATATTCCTGCTTATACTTACCTTTATATTTATATACCTATTAATAAAAAATAAACGAAGATAAGTACGTACTTACCCAAAGACATTTCAATCGTCTCTTGTCCTCAAATTCCATTGTATCAAAGTGATCAAAGTGCAAACCTTTTTCGAGCGTCACGGAGCGGAAACGTTAAATGTAAACTCGATTAGGCGAGTGTCTGCGCCCGTCCTACCGTCCAATAATACCTTTACTATCCCTGCTTGACTGGAAATACGAGATGCCCTTCCATAACTTTTTCATTGAGTAGGTAGAATCCCGCGTTCATTGGGTTGGCGCTAAAAATGCAACTTTTACCTTGAAAGTCAGCAATATTTTTGGGCGCCACTGACGTAAAATCTTAATATAATTGAAAACCAACCAATGCATCCTTTTTCGACAAACCTGATTAAAACGGACTTTTCGTTAGACTCCCTTGTTTCTTCACTGGCGTCATGTAAAAATTATGATATCCCGGTGGGAACAAGTCGTTACTACTTTACTATGCAATGAAAGTATAATAGTCTATAAGTACTTACAAGTAAACGATATTAAATACTCACAAAAACATCACCCTAACCGAACAGCACTTAGCTATTCTGGTATAATACCTAGTTTAGAACAACGCCTTATTTATTTTTCGCTGTTAAAACAGTATTACTGGCCTCATTACCGTTTCTCCCACCCATTTCTACCCATTTCCGTTTATTCAAAAGCACGTACAGCGACAATACCTAAAGAAAATACGTAGGCTGTAAAAACCCAGAGTCAAACAGCGAGCGAGAACTTTTAGCGGGTAATGTTTTAAAAATTACGCGGGAAAGGACACACACACACACACACACACACACTTCCTAGCTGTGATTATTAACACTATGTTAGTAATCACATAGGAAGCGAAAGGGTATTTTTAATCAAGTATTGTATGATTGAGCATTCATTTCTTACAGCTAAAGTCTTCAGGAGACTGTGCTACGACGTATCCTAAAAACATAAACTCGTATAGAGACCTGTTTGCAGTGGAAGTGGGACTAGTGCTCACGCTCGCACTTATCTGTTGACAAGCGTGCCGCTTTTGGTGCGGCCTTATCTAAGAGACCACTCGTTCAGGCAGACTGCGTGATAATGGACGTTTTGCCATTCGAGTTTACGCAGCGAGCTAATGGCAGTGTGCGGTAGTGGCGTTATAAACAAGCTTTTTGTAGAATCACGGGAAAAGGCAACAAAGCCATCAATGGCCTTACGCTAAAAATAAGTGACGCAAAACTACGATGCTAGAGGGAGTTACCGTTACGGGCGTTACGTAAAGAACGATATAACTTTTGAAAAAGCTTTTCAAGTTATTGAATGATTATATTAAATATAATGACCCGGATAACTCACGTCTTAAATCGAGTTTAGCTCGACATGTTTCGGGCTAATCCGTAGCCCTTCGTCTTCGGAGCAACCCGACTCAGCGGCTGCTGCAACACGCGCACTGCGCGCCGCCGCTCTGCTCGCGCGACTACCCGACGAAACTGACACCGGCACACAACTACCCGCGTTTTCATCATCATTACAACTGTCAAATGTAGGGTAGCACACAACACTAACAACATCGCTCTGTAAAGGTACGTTCACACACACCGATGACGCAGCACGAGTATTTAACGCGCAGTGCGCGTGTTGCAGCAGCCGCTGAGTCGCGTTGCTCCGAAGACGAAGGGCTACGGATTAGCCCGAAACATGTCGAGCTAAACTCGATTTAAGACGTGAGTTATCCGGGTCATTATATTTAATATGAGTGAATCTCACGGTAGTTTCAAGTTATTGAATGATTCTCGCTATTTCTAAGTGCAACATTTTTCTATACGACATTTGCGGCAAACAAGCTTATGACATGGCCTGTTTTATGGTATGCATTTATCAGAGAAAATGGACGCTAGCCACTCCGAGGGACTCGTATACGCTTTGTCGTCCTATCAAAAACGTGCACATTCTTTTCTTGATAAACCTCCGTAAGTGTCATTTTTAGGGTTCCGTAGTCAACTAGGAACCCTTATAGTTTCGCCATGTCCGCCCGTCTGCCTGTCTGCCTGTCTGTCTGTCTGTCTGTCCACGGCTATGCTCAGAGACCGTTAGTACTAGAAAACTGTAATTTGGCATGAATGCACATATCAGTCACGCCGACCAAGTAGTAAAATATAAAACAGTAAAAACATTTTTTTGGGGTACCTCCCATAGACGTAATGGGGGGTGTTTTTTACTGGACTTACCCTATAGTGTGGGATATCGTTCGATAGGTATTTTAAAACCATTGAAGGGTTGCCTTAACGATTTTCCGATTCAGTGATCTGTTTGCGAAATATTCAACTTTGCAGTGCAAATTTTCATTAAAGTCGAGCGAGCGAGCAAAATTTGAAAAAAATCAGGTTGGTAGTAAGTATATCAAATTTACAAGGAAAATTATAACGGATAAGATTGCTTGAGAATTAGTACTTAGTAGTTTAAGAGTAAATAGCAGCCTAGGGTATAAAATATACGTTAAACTTGGAAGATTCCGTACACAATACGAAGTCCTCAGACAAAATATTACTTGTTTTTTTGTAATGGCTACGGAACTCTATCTTAGGCGTGTCCGACACGCTCTTGGCCGCTTTTAAGTTTCACGTCAGAGGCACTCTGTAGAGCTCTCCGTTATGTTTCGAAGTCACTGACGCTTTAAGAGAGACCTCTCCGCATATGAAGTCTTGCTCCGTCATAATGCACATGCAACCAAAGCACACTTGCGCACTGTTATCACACAGTTTGAATTAAGTATCTTCAACTTAATTTCCCTCTTTACATCGAAAATACAAACTGAAATATAGATGCATAGAAAAACCAAAAAATAAGATCAGCGCTGGGAATCGAACCCAATTCTCGGCATTCCGTGCCACGTGCTATTGCTGTAGCCCTCATCGAGAAACTTTCAGCACCCCAATGGAACTAACCGCTCACCCGGACAAGAGATGTCGTTATTAAGCAATCAAATTAAGATTGGTTTTTTGGAATCTTTTTGTATTTTTTATTTCAATTCCAAATTTTTTGTGACTTTTACGGTCATCCCGTAAAACCCATATCGAAAATACAAACTGAAATATAGATGCATAGAAAAATCAGAAAAATAAGACCAGCGCAACCCTCCCCCTCCCTCCCTCCCTCCCTCTTCCACTCCCTCTCTGTCTCTACCACTACAGACTATGGCTTAAGCAAACTTGTTCAGTTGATTCAAAACCTCTGACTAAATTACAGTCTCAAGTAACGTCTACGTCGCGACACGTAAGCATTAACTGATTGCAATTATGCGTAATTGTCGGGAAAGTGGCGACTAATGCCGCCATTTGTCTTGATTACGCGAAACGTAATGGAAATGTGTCGCGCACGTTATAAACATCGTGATAAAGTCTAAACGACTTTCTAGACGGAGCTTATAAGTAACCTGATAATTATAAGTGTACCACTTGCTATGATTTGCGTTAGGGCATGAGATTGTATTGAGACAATGAGACGCATAAATAAAAAACTAAAAGGAAGAAAATAATTAGCAACCATATTTCGTTAGGAATATAGTGCTAGCGGTACACCCCAAAATTCAGTAAAAAGCTCCAAATGGTGTTAAAAGCAAGATAATCGGAGCGATTGATCTTTAGGCCAGAAGAAGAAGAAGAAAAAGAATCAATTTGACACGTAGCACGAAAAAAAAAAAAAAGCGGCCAAGTGCGAGTCGGGACGCCCATGAAGGGTTAAGTAGCAGCAAGTAAATGACTTATTAAAAAAAACTACTTACTAGATCTCGTTCAAACCAATTTTCGGTGGAGGGAACTTCCCTTTAGGCGTGCCAGGACAGATTCGTATTAAATCAGTTGAGTTTTAGGCCAGAATCTAAGTGAGTACGACTCTAATGCTGCCAGTTTCTATTTAATTCGGATTCTGAGTAGGTTCGATTATGAGTAGGGCATTTTTTAAGTTAGCCAAGTTCCTAAGATGTCAGGTTATTCAGATCTCAAATTCCTAGCTCTTCAGATTCTCTTAATGCCGGATTCTGAGTAGGTCAGAAAATCACATATCCAGAATCTTAATATGTGTAATTCCGAGTACGACGGATTCGATGTTGATTGGATTCTGTTTAGTATTTATTCTGAGAAGGTCAGATAATATGTCAGTCAATTTCTGGGTATCAGGCAAATGTACAGTCAAAGGGCAAATTAAATATTAGTTATATTAATTAATAAATATATTTTTTCAAATATTGTACCGGTAGGTATCTAATTAAAAAAAACTTAACATACCACATGGTTTCAGTAGTTTAGAAACACAAACTTGTTTAACTTAACTAAATAAGTCCTCTTAAAGTTCGCCCTTTACGTCGAACGCGTTAGATACCTATAACTTATAAATTAAATGCCATCCGATAATGATCATTCAGAATATTTCAGAATCACTTGAACAATCACTGGAAGATTCACTCTCAGAACTCGTACCGCCAAACTCAGGCCCATTTTTGTCATCGCCAAATAAATCCCTACACGAATCTCTGTTATTGCATCTAAAGTTTAATGTGTCTGTTTTTTTGTTTTTGACATTGAAGCAATATTTATATCCGTTTAATAGTATGCAGGGCCGATCTTTAGCAGTTTTAACTATTTTAATGTCTTTATGTTCCATTATAAAAACTTCTCTTGAACTATAACGTTTTAAACTTTCGTGATTCTCACTCATAGTCTATATACCATATACGGGACTTATCTCGCTATTTTTACGCAAGTAATATTTACCTCGACGTTTCGGTAACGTTACAGTTGCCGTGGTCCCGTATATGGTATTTCTCTTGAACTTACAGCAGTTATATGACTTACAGTACAGACATTAATGTGTCATTGTCAATAAGAACTACCCATTCATTATTTTATCATGTTTAATCTTAAAGTGGCCAGTATCTCAGATATCTGTTTAAATTTATAACGAGAATATACAATATCATAGTTCGTAGTATTTTTTACTTGCTAATTGTACCTGGCCTTTTCGGAATAAAATATACATAGAATCTGACCTAATAAGAAAACGTTATTTCCAGAATTCATCATTAAAAGAATCTGTTCAATTTCTTAATCGAATCATTGCTAATCGGATGAGATAAGAAACTACATAAGTCCGAATCCAACTTATTACCAATCCGACGTAGTACTGTCATGTCACGGGACCTTATACGAATCTGACCTACTCAGAAATTGGTTTAAAAAGAAAGTGACTACCATATCATAAGTCGTATGTCGAATCTGTTTTATTCAGAAACAGACCGATGGCAAATCTGACCTCAACAGAGTCGTACTAACTCAAATTATGGCCTAAAACTCAACTGATTTAATACGAATCTGTCCTGGCACGCCTAAAGGGGAACTTCTGCATAATGTACATAATGTATTTTTTTTTTGTTTTATCATTCTCTTATTTTAGAACTTACAGGCGGGGGGACACACATTTTACCACTTTGGAAGTGTCTCTCGCGAAAACTCGTTTAGATAAAAATGATATTAGAAACCTCAATATCATTTTTGAAGACCTATCCATAGATACCCCACACACGTATGGGTTTGATGAAAAAAAAAATTCGAGTCAGTTCTAAGTATGGGGAACCTCCAAAATTTTTTCAAGTTAGTATTAAGTTAAGCTTTGGTTTCCTAGGATCAGCGGTGCCGTCATATTATAGCGGCCGTGATGGGGCGGTGAATGACGTCACTAGAACTAAGCCGTGTTTGGCCTAAATGGAATCGTTGTGAGATGTACCTACTTTGGCTACAAATCACTAAAAAGTGAGAAATAAAGAAAGCATTTAACAAAAAAGTAAAACCGACTCCAAAAAAATAAAAAAAACAACAAGAAATGGAACCGACTACAAAACCCTTGAAAATATTTTTCTACGTAGGTACCTACTAGCTCGAAGTCGGTGACTCAGCACGACCCAGCAGGTGGGATTGAAACCCATAGCGGTAGTACTATTAGTTATTCTGTGTGTAGGTGAGGCAGACGACTATTATCCCATTCCTGCCTTTCCCATTCCTGTCATTCCTGCATTCTTTTTTTTTTGTTGTGCCGAACTTTAGTAAATAAATTTATTCTTTCTTTCTAATAGTAGTTTTGCGCCCTTTTCCTTTTTATTGATGGATAGTAGTTTACTAATCATTCGGTATAAAATTACACCATAATTTACATCACATGTCAAATTTGAAGAATTTATTCTGATATTGCCCTGCGCTAACGTACGAGTATCACAATATGCTGATGTATATATAATAACCGTAATCATATATTGTCATTGTTAATTGTAATCATTTTGCCAGTTAAAATCTCTTTTGCTCTTCGACCATTCAATTCAATCCTCGATAAAACAAAAAATTGCATCGATTCGTTGCACTGAAAATATATAAAAGTTATAAAATATCAAACAAGAACATAAGAAATACTTCTACAGTTAAAGCAAAAATGATTACGTACAGCTCAAGTATTTGGCACCAAAGTTACACCACTAATGCATCCAGATAGCAAGGTCACTCAATATTTACACGAATCGAAATACCATGCACTTACTGATTGCATAAGTAGATGAACAAAATCCAGGTCAACGAGCACTTTAATGGTAAAGTGACAAACGCGACATGCAACGAAGGCAACTAAAGATGAAAAAGTGACAATATAAATTAGTTTTCTCTGTGGCAGCGTACGATTTATCTTCGCGGACCGCTGAGCGCAAGAGCTTTCAACGCTTTCAGCATTTTTATTTGAACATACTTTTAGGAATATCTAAATTCTTGATACCTATTCCAAGTTAAATTGTGTATTTGAAGTTACATTACGGAGATGTTTCTAGTGAAAATTGATTGTGACTCGATAAGCTTGAGGGTTTTTTTCAATTCACAAAATGACTTCGATAGGTGTATCTAAACAAAAATTATGCATAATGTTATTTAAATTTAATACTACATACGAGTATACTTGATAGTAATAGCTACATATTGCATTGCTAAAATTACGTTGACGTTTCAGCCATATTGCTGCGGTCGTGTTAACAAAACAGAGAAAAACAGTATACACACTCAACTCTACTCTAAAGTAGACTGCATATATGTAATTAGTAGGTACAGAATAGGTACCTATGGACATCGGGATTTACTTGATTTCGTTAACTTCGACAAACAGTTCATTGAGTGAAACTCTCTGTATTTTCTTTTATAAAAAAAATATATATTTTCATACATAATATTATAAGTTCACAACTATTCTTAAAACTCACATAAGAGAGCCATCAAAAAATTCACTCTTTGTACTTTTTTTTTAATTCGACTGGATGGCAAACGAGCAAGTGGGTCTACCTAACCTTCTTTGTCTAAATATGTACGAACTCAAAACACTGGTATGGAATTTTAGCATCATAACTGAAGAAACTTTTACACTGTTTTTACCGCACATAATTAATTATCTAAACTCTTGACAATTTTTTAAACAGTAAGCTAGGCCACTAGTCGTTTAGAAATATTAACATCATAGGTATTTTGACCTAAACATGTGTATACAGGTCTATTGTTCGAGATTCTTTAGCAAATAGTGGACTTACACGAGGATAGAGTATTAAGTAGGTTAGGTACCACACAATTTACTACTTTTCAATGGAGATTTTGCTACTATTTGATAATTTTGCAATCTCTGACGTTACTCTACTCTCAATGTTTAACGTCAAAAGTTCGTTCCACGCACGCGTTTTGTTCTTAATTTAAAACTGTTAACTGATGCCACTGACACTTTAGTTGTTTTTTGAATTCTCGATTAGTTTTGGCAGACAATTTTAGTCACGAGTATATTTAGAACGGAATGACTGTATTGCTAATTAAACATTTGAGCTCGGGCGCACTTTTATTTACTGACTTCAAAAAAGGAGGAGGTTATCAATTCGGTTGTATGTTTTTTTATTGCCTACTGAGGCCTTTAGAAAGCAAAGTTATATTATAACGTTTTAACGAAGTTATATTATTATGAAATGCTACGATCGTTTCGAACCCTGAACAGATTTTTTGAGTACAAAGATGTGACTTGCAAAGACAGCTCTTCTATCGAGGAATTCAGCTCTTTTTTAGTGGTTCACAATCACAAGAGCTGTTGCCAAGGGTAATTGGTATGCGTTTTTTTTACATAAAACTGACCCGTGATTTATGACAAGTGCAGATGAGACCAAAAGTGTAACTCACTGGTTAAGCAACAGCCTATTGACTCCAGCCCTGAAGATCCCTAGTTTGTATAGATCTATCTCGAAATACAGACGATGGGAGCAAATTCCATTCTTTTAGCAGTTCGCATTATGAAAAACGAAGCGAACCGTTTCGTGAATAGTAGCTACAAAACTGGATGTCCGTTGCTAAAATACAATCATGCGTTTCTATTCCATTTTATAGATCATTAAATATTTTCTGTTAAATCTCCTTTTTTAAGCCCTTTAAACCGTTTAAAAAGTCTTAACCGAATTAATAATTATACATGGACGATTTCGCAGACAGAGGCTACGCGTTTATACAATTAAATAGAGATAAATTGCCAGAGCTACTCGTGAGAGTGCTTTTGTTCAAAAGTAGTTACGGTCAATGTGTTTATTCATACAGTTGAACATTATACCTACTCAGTAAGGTTTACCCGAGTTCGCTCTGATGTCGCCAGAGGGACACCAAGGGCGTGCTAAGAATAACGATAATTAGTATTCTCTCGTTAGCAGTATTTGTGTTGTCCTTCTATTTTATTAAAATTGTACTCTTTCTGAATGTGTGCCGCTACAAAGACCGAGTGGAAATTTATTTATAGCTCATCATTACCAGCGGCTTTAGGTACCAACCTGAATTCGAAAACCGGAGTTTTTATAAATTCCCAAAACGAATCTAAAAAAATTTTAAAATGACGTCATGGTTGTCACTTATGTTATATGAAGAACATCCGTGCAAAATTCCATGAGTCTAGACTGAGCGGTTGAGAATTTGGAACTTTACATGCATTTGGGGCGAAAACCTTCATTCTTTAATATGAGCAGCTATTAAGAATCTAGTTCGTAACGCCTTAATTCTTTAAGTAACCTACAACATCTCTTAGACGTTAGTAATGTACTTATTTGCTTCTGCATCGACAATGCTCTTGCCTTCGGACTCTCACAGATATATGTCTTAGACCTTGCGTAGAACAGGCTCGTGCCAAAAAATATTTATCACCCTCAGAAATTGGAATCTTATCAATAAATAAATGGAGCAATATCTTGTTACCCTTCAGCATCGATGGTTCCAAGTGATTTACGTGGGTCGAACCCACGGGAGGTCTGGGCTGGGATATAAATAAAGACTAACACCTGAATCCAACGGTAAGGTGGAACGGAGCAATACGACCGTAATGGTTTCAATTAGTTCCGGGGTGGTTTCTCGTCACCCTTGCCTGGTGACTCCTGGAACGCTGAGATTGCTGGTTTTACAAAATTTGGGGTTAATGGGTGTCAATTAATTATCGAGTAAAGACCGTAATCGTGGTGCTCAGAGCTGCGTCTGGTTTTATATAAAAAATCATGGAATCCTTTTGCTTGTAACTGTTTTATTTTATTTGATTTCATTATCATGGATATAATATTTTTTTATAATAGTAAAGAAAAACATATCTTATGATGAGCTCACTTATCATAAATAATTTGTGAAACTATAATTAACATTTTTTTTATTCAAATGGATAGCAAACGAGCAAGTGGGTCTCCTGATGGTAAGAGATCACCACCGCCCATAAACACCTGCAACACCTGCGTTGCCAACCTAGAGGCCTATGATGGGATACCTCAAGTGCCAGTAATTTCACCGGCTGTCTTACTCTCCACGCCGAAACACAACAGTGCAAGCACTGCTGCTTCACGGTAGGATTACCGAGCAAGATGGTGGTAGCAATCCGGGCGGACCTTGCACAAGGTCCTACCACCTGCAAAAGCACTTTCTCGAAGTTTTAAAAAGAGTAACTAAGTATATCCGCAGTAGTGACACCAATGGAAATACCTACTGTGTTCACAAAGATGAGAAGTACCTACCCATTTCGACGATAATACGAGTACAAGTGTTAAAATTGAGATAAAAGAAGTGGTTATTGACAGACCTATATTCGTGCTGATATTTGGTTTAGAAAAGCTAATGGTTACATTATAAACGTTTCAATGTTATCTGTTTACATATGAGTTACAGCATTGGTGCATTACGCTTGTTTATCGGGTTGTGATAAACCGCTATCTGACGATCGATATGTTTCTCATGTGACTATGTACTTATTTGAAAACCATACAAGTCTTAATAAGCCTTTGCCCAGCAGTTGGACATCAATCCAGGCTAGATAATAATAATATATAGCCTTGGTTTATTTCACGATTAGTTATTGTTATTCTACCTTTAGCCTTTATCAAGACTTCAAAAAATGGTTCCTTTACCAGAAATACAGTCAGCATCAAAAGTAGCGGATCACCTTTTTACTCTGTCGCATTGACACATTAACAATCTTGCATGGCGTTTAGTACGTGGCTGTAAAACGACAAAGTACGAAAGTGTATAGCTACTTTTGATGCTGACTGTACGAATTAAAAAAAAACATCAGCTATTCATCATCATCATCATATTAGCCGAAGGAAGTCAGCTGCTGAACATCACAAGGATCTTCACGAAGATTAGTTTTGTGATACCCACAGCCATTATGTCATAACTTGTAATTGTGTAAGTACTATAAAATTGTTTTTGCGAATAGCGAATAAATTATTCTTATTCTAATGGCTTCTTGCTATCCTTATTACTTAGATCATCTGTCCACCTTCAGGCTTACAAAGACTGTCCTCCGGCACGCGGTCACCACTACTGAGAGTATGGATATTTCTAAGCCTATCATTCGTTCAACCTACAGTAACAGAACCCGAATATTGTCATTATTCCAAAGTGGAATCGCTTACGACCCTGTTAAGTAAAACGAATAACAATTACACGACGTTTATGTGGCGTTGTTCTCTTAAGGGAATTGTTATATTCTTCAATGTGTTAAATCTTTACAATGCCTTTTACACGACGCGCGTTCTAAATCAATCGACTTTCGCTTACAAATTTTATTCTTTGCTAAAGATACATAAGAAATATGACATTATTTGCAAATAAAAGCCTTTTTTTCTCGGTGGAAAATTTGCAAGAAAGAACACATCCTCATCCCAAATGAAAGGTTGTGAAGATAGTGCTTGTCACTGAAGATCCATATTAAGTACCAGCTTGCGCCCGCGGCTTCGCCTCTGTGGAACAAAAAACATATTTACTTATCTACACACATACAGTAAATCCTCAATTATACGAAATTGGATTCTATTATGAACACGGCTGTATCGTAATGAGATTATATACATCATTACAGCACGGGGGGGGGGCACCGCGACCACGTGCAGCAGCACGTCGTCGCGCGCGCAGCGGGCGCAGCTCGTGGGGCAGACAACCTACCTAGTTCTCGTTGATGCAGGTCATTCTTAATGGTTCTTGAACACATGATAGAGGATTTAATATATGGATATAAATAAAATATTGTATGCAACTGTACGTAATTAGGCCTTAAAACACTCAAGTGACCCTATTGGCGTAGCCTCGTTTCATAAACCCACACTCGTGTTTTAAGGACCCCTATTACGATACAGTTGCATAAAATACTATTATTTCCAAATTCCAAGGGTCTAGGCTATTTTGATTACATTTTATTCCATTAAAATTATGTCCACTTCACATATTTGGAAGCTACGATACCACAGACACGTAACAGATGAACACGTAAGACTTGTAACCTTCCGTTTTGCACTGATGGTTAAAAACCAACATCGCTGATTAATGACCCACATATATGAAAAACTAAGCCAACCCTGTCTTGTGAGAACAGGATTATATTGGCCTTGTGTCCAGTAAGACACGTAATGGACTGGTGTTATGGAGACATTGATCGATGGCCCAACTTGTTGGGTGTCCCCACCCGGGTTCTTGCAACCTGCTTTATGTACCTACCTAACTACAGCTTACATCGAACGGAAAACTTATTCACCCACTAAGAAAGATAGGTTGAAAATCAGCAGAGTTGTCTAGATATTCATAGATTCTATGCGCTTGCATCAGTAATTGAGACAGAATTGGTAAGCTGAAATGACAGTGGACTCACCATGTCTTCTGAAGGTACGATTACCTATTAGAACCGATTTTCATCATGATGTGCACATGGCTCCCTGTATAGGTACAATGTGGTATCTTTGTCAGTTTAGTTCTATCTTGTGCCTACTTATCTAACTTTTTGTTTTCCATAACTTACTCGTATGATTGTTTTTTTTTTTACATTAATCTTTTATTTTTGTTACGATACCTAGTGTTATACAGCCATGTTTTTTGCTGTAAAGATTTAAGTTTATATTTATCCATCTATTGCTGAGATCAATGAGTTTTTGAGTGGAGACCGTGATTCGGCAAGCGTAAAATAAATTATATAGTGTAGAACGCCTTTTATGTATTTGGCTGAAGTGACAATTTGCAAAAGGCAGCTGGCAGAAGGGTTTCAAAATAACAATATTGCTACACTGAAATAAAAAAATTGCTTAATTGAATTGAAAGGCATTGAAAGACATGAATCGCGACATCTGTGTGAATGGCCTGGAATGCTACGACTATTTTTGAGCGGACGGTGGCCTTTGGCCTTTTAGTTTACTGGCGAGGAAGTAAGCTACCAGATGAACCGCGTAGTTTTTTTTTTTTAACCTAACATACCATAACGGTCTATTAACCTGAACCCCGAATTTGGAGACTATCTGAGAACCATTCAAGCCACATATTTTTTTATGCTAGTTATGATTTCGAAAAGAGTCCGTTAGGCTTGTCAGAAAAAGTGACAAAAATTCAACCAGGAAGCAGTATGATTGGGTCACAATTTCACTTATGTGTCAAGTTTAAAGGCATCATCAGTAGTAACTTAATAGGTATTTTAAGGCGCTGTGCTTTAAGTGGAACGTATAAACATCTCATTTGAATCACTATCGAAAACGTTCTCCTTCGTAGCTTTTACACTCAAAGGCGTCGCTTTGTAACGCTGATTCCATTTAATTAAACGAATTTGCATACTATGCTATATCACTACATAAACTTTAGATTATATTAATGTACGTGTTTAATTATGAGAATTTATTGCCTTATGTGCTTAATTATAAATTAAGTTGTTCTTTTCCAGTAGATATGAATCTAAATTTACTTTATATCATAATTATAGTTTTATCTGGCTTAAATATACAGCAAAAATGTATTTCCCGTTTAACTTCTGTAGGTATAAATGCTATAGAATGTTTACGAAAGTATGTAAGTAAATCAATTCAGCAACCAAAAAATTACACAGATATATTTTTGATAAAGTTAGAAAAGCCTAATCGAAATATGTAAAAACAGAGTTACGAGTAGGTAGGTAGTAGCCAACAGAAGGAAGTTTTTACTGCACGTCATCATAATTATGTTTATCTACACCCATATAGTAAATCCTCAATTATGCGTTCAAAAACCATAGGTAATGACCAGCATTACGACATTGGATTCTATTATGAACACGGCTGTATCGTAATGAGATTTCATACATCATTACAGCACGGGGGGGGGGGCGCCGCGACTACGTTCCAGCAGCACGTCGACGTGTGCGCAGCGGGCGCAGCTCGTGGGGCAGACATACCTTACCTACCTAGTTCTCGTTAATGCAGGTCATTCTCAATGGTTCTTGAACACATGATAGAGAATTTAATATAATGGATATAAATAAAATATTGTATGCAACTGTACGTAATAAGGCCTTAAAACACTCATGTGACCCTATTATGAAACTCGGCTACGCGTCGTTTCATAAACCCACACTCGTGTTTTAAGGACCCCTATTACGATACAGTTGCATAAAATACTATTGTAGTTATGTTGCTTAGAAATTTAAACATTATTGTGAGCTTGTTTCAAGACCGTACAAGTCTGTACTAGATCGCAAGATAAAATTATTAATCATTTCCATTTATATTACCTACCCCTACTTGTGTTGAAAAGTTAATTGGAACTTCTCTTGGGGCTTGATAACACAATCATGTAAGAAATAACTATGTCGTTTTTATTTTCTAACAAGGATTTTAAGTTGCAATACCATCAACTTCTTTCAATCCCATGAACAATAGAGATGTATAAACATAGGTACTGCAACATATTAAATCCAATATTGAATGCATTGACTTGCTTGGAAATCTTTGCCATTACTTCCAATTTCTTAGTTCTAATAAGACTTCCCAAAACACCAAAAAGAGAGATCCGTAGTTTTTGATGGATTAAAGAAGGGTGCTTTCACATCGCTACCCACTCAAATTAGTTTCGACCAACTTTTACCTTCTTTGGCCGATCACACATCTCGAGATTGCCGAGTCATAGTGTACGCGGTCTTATGTGTGCCCCTTGATTTATTGTTCCAAGTTATGGCTAAGATTTTTCTGTAGTCATTTGTTCGATTAACTTGGGCGTGTTTGCTTTGGAAAAATCCATACTCCTTCATGTTATTCTGAGCATAGGTTTGTGTACGGTTTCAGAAATTTTGTTTCTTTTCTCCATTACACGTTTTTGGGCCAATCAACTTTTTACTGACACTAATCTGTCCGCGACATTTTTCAAACGATTGCAGATTTTTGTAAGTAAACATGTTTTTTCTGTAATTTAATAGATGGTGTACATGAATACATAACATCCTACGTAAGTTCAACCTATTAAACCGTGAAATATCTTGTTGGAAGAACGATTTTTGGTAACACCAGATATAATTTTGGTAACGTGGAAGACGCCCAAAGTGTCGGTAAAATAGTTGATTGGCCCTTTTCTCTAAACATCCTGTTAAATTTCGTGCATGACACTCATAATGTTCAAGAATATTAAGCGCGTTCCAGACGGTTGTAAACCGTTTCCCAACAGAGGTGACCTTAGTTGGAACTTTGATTTACAATTACGGATTGTGTTTCGGCAACACGGTTTACAACCTCGCGCCAGCACGCTAGCAAATCAGCGGCGGGGCTACTACGAAATTCTAAAATCGAAGTTCGTGTCGTTCCGTCCCACTGACGCTTGTACTATTTAATACGAGAGTGGGAGGAACGGTACGATACGAACGAACTTCGATTTTCGAATTTCGGAGTAGGCCCTCAGTACAGTAGCGAACACGCCCCTGTCTGCCAAGGACGTTGAAGGTCATGTTATATTTTAGTTTACAACTGATTTTTGGTTTACAACTGCTGTAACTACATGAATGGCAACAAGCAAGGTCACCCCTGTTGGGACGCTGGATTACAACCGTCTAGAAAGCGCTCAGTATTGTGTGGACACAGTTCTACGCGACAACGTTACTTTTATTTAAGTACCTAAATGTGCCCCAATCCGTTCTCAACTGGAACAATCTTCGGCTGTCAAAGTAAAAACCATTTATATATCTTCAATACATCATGTAATGGCGTGTTGTAAGCAGGTAGGTAGGTAGGTGCTTTACATTCAAATTTGCATATCCTTAAGCGAGAAAAACGAGCGTTCTTGCAAATCCTACTTGAAAGTAATTGATAAATGGCATGCTTGTAACATCATACTAATGTTGGTGGGAAATTACCGTAAGTTTGTTCATAAAGCTATACGTATACCAGCTGATTGAAAATTAATCCGGAATATTTCACTAGACGGTTGGGTTAGTTTGTATGAACACTGTAGATAAACATTTATTACATGAGTGTGTCGGTGCACCTGTTTTCTGTATCGTTTACTATTTCTGGTGTACACAATAAAGAGTCATTGTATTGTATTGTGTGAATATCATAAAAATTCGTCCAGAAGTTTTTAGTGAAAGAGTACACAATATATCTATCCAAGTACCTATTCTCAGAAATGTTCTTTTTTTTGCACTCGCGCATGGTTATAAAGGCACATTTAAGAGTGCTTAATTACGTATAATATGTTTACTCTAGCGAGCCGAAGTATACTTTCTCTGATTAATTTCAAAAGGTCCTTTTGTCTTTTGTTAAAATTCTTGTGATTAAACATGTGACGTTGTAGGTTGGAATGTCACAACATCAAAGGTCCCTGAACATCCTGAAAATCGTGGAAAAACTCGGAGCCCTTATAAGCAAAGCCGAGGGGCAAAAAGCTACTAAGTAATAAATCACTGAAGTTGTGAATGTGTATGGGGAGAAAAACACACATTTTTTACCGTATGACAGTAGGTAGGGTGAAGTTGAGGGACGCTTCGTCTGCGCAAACAAGTTGGCCCGCCGTTCTCAGGAATGTTAAATTTGTAGATTATTTTGATACTTGCGACCCGTCTCACCAGCACAGCAGCTGTCACTATCAGGTGATCGATTTTGAGGTACAAGCACAACTAGAATGTTAATGTCACTTGGGACTCGTCAATTTTCTTCGTTTTCCTGAAGACTCAAATGAGAAGGCAAATGAAAACCGATCATTTGTTTCGAGTTCCCAAGGATACTAGCGAACTAGTTTAAGAGTATGAACTTGTTTAAAAGTGGTGGCATAATGTCGATAGACATGACTGTCTGCGACTATGGCGACATATTTGAATATTAATAAGATAATCATGTCCCTGGTCGGCTGACATGAAGGCCTTCATGGGAGCCATGTCGTCCCGGCTGATAGAGACCTCAGGAGACCCCAGAGCTGGCGCTTACCTCTCCCAGCGAATTTCTCTAACTGTACAGAGAGGTAATGCCGCCAGTGTGTTGGGGTCTATGCCGCAGGAGGGCCTCCTAGATGGTGTTTTCTTTTTATAGTTAGGTATATTTATGTTGTTTTTATTAATTTTGTTTCCTATTATATTACTGTATCTTGTGTTGTGTATAATCTTCTATAATAAATAAATAAATCCACTTACTTGACATAATAATATGAAATTAAATTTGATTAATAAAAAACATTTAAGATTGGTTTTTTGGAATCTTTTTGTATTTTTTATTTCAATTCCAAATTTTTACTTTTACGGTCATCCCGTAAAAACCCGTCCCGTAAAAACATTTAGTAAAAAGTTGTTTAAAAATTGATTGGTTCAATGTAGGAGTACCTAAGCGAACTTGCCCTCTAGGTCTTCCTATCTAACTCTTCAAAGTTTATTCAGCTGTCAACATTTCGTCACTACTTTTTGGGTGAACTTTCTATATACGCTTAGTGTATTTTCCCGTTCACAAAATACGTCTCGATCGCGTTCGCGTTAAAATCTCAATTTGTACGGAAACACGGACAGCGCCTCTAGCGGGAAGTTTGCACAACAACTTTTGTGAGTGTAGGTTTGCTACGTAAACTATTTCGTCCGCGTATCGTAACGAAAACGGGTGACGACGCCGTGCCGTGGACATGTGGCGGCTACGTATCGACGATCGAACGCTCGATTTACGTCTTCGAATAGTTAACGAATGTTTTGTGAAAACGCCACACTAGAGGCACTGAACATTATTTCATACGTGTCATTTTGTTGACGTATTGATTTGAGAATACGAAATTTTTACAAAGTAGTGGCAATTTGCATTTACACAATTTCAGTTATGTCGTACGATATGGCACCAGTTTGTACAGCACCTCCCGCGCTGCAAGTATAATTGCTCTATAAATCGTTTTGACGATTGAAAATCGGCCAGCTAACCAGCCCGAAATGGTTCTCGAATTAGGATATGTCGCAATAATTGGTAAACTGTCTAACGTGTGACTAATAACAGGATGAATGACTAAAACACGATAATAACGGCCAACATGCCCGTAGCCGATAAATCAAGCCAGATTATACCCACGTCCGACAGTCGCATCCATTTGACAAATTATACGCCAGATAGAAATGGCGATGGCATTGATTCCGAAAAAGTAACGGCGTGACCTTTGAGTCAGCATTCGGGAAACTTCGTGATATCTTCTCGTCCAATATTTCGCAGTGCCTGAAGACTAGAGTCTTCGACCAGTGTGTGTTGCCAGTGATGACTTATGGCTATGAGACGTGGTCCTTGACTGTTGGCCTCTTAGAGAGGCTCAGAGTCACGCAACGAGCTATGGAGAGAGCTATGCTTGGAGTTTCTTTACGCGATAGAACCCGGAATACGGAAATTCGTCGAAGAACTAAAGTCACTGACATAGCTGGAAAAATATGCAAGTTGAAGTGGCAATGGGCGGGCCATATCGCTCGAAGAACAGATAACCGTTGGGGGAGAAAAGTTCTCGAGTGGCGACCACGAACCGGAAGACGTGGCGTTGGCAGGCCTCCTACCAGGTGGACTGACGACATCGTGAGAGTTGCGGGAAACCGGTGGATGCAAGTGGCGACTTGTCGTTCATTGTGGCGGTCAAAGGGGGAGGCCTGTGTTCAGCAGTGGACGTCTTCCGGCTGATGATGATGATGATGATGACCTTTGAGTCCTCTGACTCGCCGTGAACATGCTATGTTCTTATATAACCATATACATACTCAGAAATAAACATGAACTGCATAAATATACACTTTTCAAGTTTCATACCTAAAACAAAAACAATCCTTTTAAGAACACTTAGTTATATGTAAGTCTGAACTCTGATTATAAGTTCACACAACCAAAAAGTACAACATTTTAAATACAATTTTTTTTTTCAAAAAACCGTGCTAGACTTCCAAAAACATAAAATTATACATTTTAACAAGGAGTACATGTCAGGGTAAAAATTCGTAACTTCACTGACCAGCAAATATAATTTCAATTAAGTTCGCAGGGGTACGTAATGTGTAGGAACGACAGCCCAATTCTTTTTTTTTCTTTTTTTATTTATAGTGTGTGTTAGTATATTTTTAAAGCATGGTTTTATTCTATTTGTGAATTGGCAAACAATGGCTCTCTCATGTTCCCGATAAAAAAATATTATAGATAAAGTTAATTGAGCAGTTTTGAGTTTAAAATTAAAATGATTTAATGGTTATCGTCTTGAAAACTGTGCTATCGGTAAAATATAGTCATATCAAAAATTTATTTAAAAGCACTTTAACCGCTCTTGTGGTTATATTGGCAATTTTATTCATTGTAATTTTTATGAGACCTTTTTTCAAACAATAATAATTTCATAGTACAGCAATTTTTTTTTATTTCTTCCCATGATGGTTAGATGAACTCATAATTAGAGGAATAGAAATTTAATCACGTGTATTTCAGTCCAGCGTCTATGTCGTCAATGTAATTCTTTTTTCTGAACCACAATCTCTGCAATAGCTCAATATAATGACTTTTAGCCATTTCTAAGTATGCGCGCCTCGCCCTATTACTTTACATTAAACATTGATTATATTATTCATTAATATATTATTGTTTGAACTTTCATTAATATTTAAAAGAAAGAAAGAAAAAGATTTATTCGTGACATATTTGCTTATCTTAGTACAACTTAATTGGACTTACTTGTAGGCGTTGAGTACAGTTAGCGGCTACCAATTTCCCCATTCATTGCGTGGTTGAAACACACACCGCACAATGGACAACTTGCACCACGCGCTGTATTAGAAAATTTCTGTCAGATCCATTGATCGTAAGCGCTCGTAGTACCAAGTGGTCGGGTCGTAAAGTGACCCCCACAGCATTCCGCTCCAGCGTAGGATCAGGGCTGTGGTTTCCACGTCTTTTAATATTCAAATTCAAAGTGAGATAATTGAAATTCTTCCCTTACACGGGGTTCATGAGGGCGTAATGGAATTGTTGACTTTACATAGGGTAGGAGGATTATTTTGTGAAATTAAGTAGAAAAATCCTTTATGGATTTTATTACGCTGTTTAAAATAGAGTTGTGTTCATCAATCAGCCAAGTTTTATTTACAAATTCGTGTATGAACACCCAAAACCGTCAACATTAACCGTGACTTTCCCGTTTATCGTGCTAGCTTTGCTTGACCTTCCATTATATTTTGTAGGTAAGTAAGTACACAATTTGGAAAATGAACGCTTTATTTTTTAGGGTTCCGTACCCGTAATCGATAGAGTTGAAATTTGTCATCACCATCGTCATCATTATATTAAACCACTAAGCTACGACAACTTAACTTGAGGCTAGTACAGTTGAGGACATCAATATCTATACAGCTGTAGCATTAAATATATGTAGACATCGACCTTCATGGTTAGTGGCATAAAGGTGTATAGATATTTGTGACATCTTGGGAATGGTTATATATTTATACCCTTGACTGTACTATAATATGTATTTCTACTGCCGCTAGAACAAATAATAGAAAGCAATTAAACTTTCTCAACCAACCAATATTACTGACGCCCGAAGTTCCTCCTCGACACCAGGCGAAGAGCCCTCAGGTGAAAGCTTTTAACAGAGGTCATACTTGTCCACGTGTTTTTATTTTATTTTAATATATCGAGAGACAGTGACAGGCGCAATATTTTTCTTCTGACCAGTTCAGATCTCTAATCTCCTGTCGTAGTTTTTTGCTTTTTTCCAGTCCTCTTCCCCTTTTCCCACACCCGTTTTTTTACTCATAATATATAAGCAAAGTTCTTGATAAGCCTTATACTTAGCAAAATGTCCCAGCAAGCCCAATTATCCCGAGCAACAGGGCAGCATAAAAAATGCAGAACCCCGCCAGTCACCATTAGGCCGAGAAACTTTAAGAGCGGATAGTAAGCACAATTTAATAATTAGAAAGGGTTCCACTTCGCAACGACTCTCGTTTGTAAGAACCTCTTTATAGTAGTAGTAGCTGAAGTATTACAAGTTGATTTAATTAAATTAAGTAAAGTCATTCACGTTTTTTTAATACAGACTTTACGGACCCGTCTCGCTTTTACACGGATGAAATTTTGAAATAATGTAGATTAAGTAAATAATGAAGAAAGTATGAATATCAAAGGTAGCTTCACATGTTTCAACTCTCTTTCTTCAAAACTACACGCGGATCCAGGTCACGTCACGTGTATACTACTCGTATTATACCTATCTACTGAGCTTCCTCTTGTATCACTCTATCTATTGATAAAAACTGTAATAAGATCCGTTGCACAGTTTAAAAGATCTAAGATTACTTAAATACAAAATACATACAGTGGGACAGCAGCGGAAAGTGACTTTTTTTTGTGCTACACCTACATATAACGAAAAGATATGATAAATGAGCAAACAATAACCTGGGTGACTTGGTATAACAACACTGTCCGTGGACACTCGCAGCACAAGAATATTATCACTTAGAGGGCTAAGATATTTGAAAGAAAGAAAGAAAGAAAGAAAATACATTTATTCACAACACAAGACAACAAAATTATTATGTACAAAAAAAACAACACAAAGGTATGTGTCATTGCGGTTGTGAATCGGACACTGGCTCAGCATAATGCTGAAGCGTTAAAAACACCCCAGCGCTATTATTATTTATTTATTTGAATAATTAAATTGTCAGAACACAGCAGCGTAAGCGGCAGCATATAGGATTAGCGACGGTGGTAACAATCCGGACGGACCTTGCAAAAATTTCTATCACCCGCCAAATTAAAAGCTTTTCTTAATTTTACTCTAAAAATTAAGATTGGTTTTTTGGAATCTTTTTGTATTTTTTATTTCAATTCCAAATTTTTACATAGGGGTACATAGGGGAAATTCGTGTCTGTACCGTTGACCAGCAGTGGTGTAGCGGTATAGCACGCGGTACGGAATACCGAGGACCTGGGTTCGATTCCCAGTGTTGGTCTTATTTTTCTGGTTTTTCTGTGCATCTATATTTCATTTTGTATTTTCAATTTACTCTAAAAAGCCACAAGGCAAGTATTTCGGTTTATTTATCTACGTAAAGGACAAAGAATTTATATCATAAACACTGGTTATACACATAATTAGCACAAAAGACGTGTTCTAGTTTTTTATAAAACCGTTCATGGGTGTGTTTCAGATGGTTTCAGCCCGAAATATTTATTTAAAATAACACTGACAAAAAACAATTCAAATTTTCGAGATAACCTCAATTTTTTCGCCGATCTCTATCATTATAATTAGGTATTTTTTGGAGAAAGTTGCAATTACGTAATATTGTTTTGGAGGTGCGAATAGTGTCATAAAAAAGGAATGCTGGCTACGTTTTACTATTTAAAACTTGTGATCCGATAAGGCTAGCACCTCAACACGTCAGCGTTTTTAAATAAAATTCATTCACAGACGCTATACGATTCCTCGCTAAAGCTCGGGTGGCTAACCACCTCGGGTACATGTTGGCTTATTTTAGTCCCTCGATAAAAAAAATACTAATACATAATTAGAAACACGAAAAGACATACAAAAAAAATACAATTATTACAAGTACATAGGTACTTACAAATGTCTGAATGTTGTCTTCGTCACTACCAACGACGGAACACCACACCCTCCTGCCAAAAGTCGGAGCGCAGGAACATCTGCCGCTGAACCATAAAACAAACTCTTGTGACGTTCACATATTACAAATAAACCCGTGTTTCGTTACATTCGTTACATTTTTAGTTTAATTTACGGTAAATTTCGGTAAGCCAAGGTCCACCAAGCCCACTGAGGAGGTGTGGCGTATTTCCCGAGGGAATTGCGCGAGCAGAGTTCAGACTAGTTCTGACGCGGGTAATTCAATTATTTGTAGGAAGCTATTGTATTAGTTGGATTACCAGTAATCTTGAGCTTTTCAATGAGAGCTTCAGCCTGCATTTACGACGACATATCAACTAATGTGACTGGTGTTATTGGTTTCCGCTCTTAAGGTAAATAAAGTTCGGCGTTTATGTAGCGTTTTTTTTCGTCATTACCGTTTCTGAGAGTATCAGAGGTTAATTTTTTATGAACACTAAAGACAATACCGATGCTAAACCAAACCGGATCAAAATTTTTGCGAATTGGCCTTTTGTGCTGGTAAACGTCAAAACACTTGCAGGTGGTAGGACCTTGTGCAAGGTCCGCCCGGATTGCTACCACCATCTTGCTCGCTAATCCTGCCGTGAAGCAGCAGTGCTTGCACTGTTGTGTTTCGGCATGTAGCGTAAGACAGCCGGTGAAATTACTGGCATTTGAGGTATCCCATCTTAGGCCTCTAGGTTGGCAACGCATCTGCAATACCAGGTATTGCAGATGTTTATGGGCGGCGGTGATCTTTTATCATCAGGAGACCCACTTGCTCGTTTGCCATCCAGTCCAAAAAAAAACTTGATTTACCCCCTACCCCGTTTCTATGGTAGAGCCTTTTATGCTAAAAATATATGTCGTAGAGCCATTACACTGGCCAAACCGGTGACTGTTGTTATTCTGAGAGGAGGCCTGTGTTATTATTGCTTTATCGAAACGTCAAGTGATGACAGGTGTCGTGCCTGCTGTGTCAGGTATCAGCATCACTTGGCTGGGTGATCGATGAATACAGAATGAGGGTACGTATTATAATGTATTTACGTATTATAATGTATACATGTTTATAAAAAAAAATATACAGTTAAAAATACCGAAAATTAAAAATTAATTAAAATTTAATCAAAATTCATAAAGCATTTTCATATTGGTCGAATATACATTCAATTATAAGTTCACAATTAATTATTATTATCTATCAGAAATATCAAGAAATAACAATTAAAATTCCTATAGTACAATTTCATGGTATACATATAACTTGGTTCATCATCATCTCCAGTCTATTTACGTTGTATTTACATAATAAATTCTGAAAAATTAAGGACTGTAAGACAATGTCGACGGAGCTCCGCTTCGCGGAGCTCCTTTTCAGCGTAGTTAAGGCGCTTCGCGCCTGGACAAAACTCTAACCTAACCTAACCCATAAGAAACCGACTGATCGGAAGCCGTATTGTCTAACAAGACCTTGCATTTTAAAGTAAGTAAAGTCTGATCATTGATTGAATAGCAACTTTAGGTGCGACGACGAGCGTAGCGAGGAGGAGCGTGTTAGGTTCAACTATGACCAAAACAAGCACGAGCCGAGCGAGCGGCCGGCGAGTGCCAGAATTGTAATATATGCATTTTTCTTAGTGAAAATTCAGTGTCTATGTATTTCAACCATTATAGAAAACATACTGTATAGATTTTGAACGTATACATTATGAAACTGTTTTTGTGCCATATGACTAAGAAATATTATGCATTGTAACCATTATATATTTTGACCACTATGCATTTGAAGCTTATGCGTTTAGAACTTATGTCAAATAACTTTATATATTTTGATGCATTATTACGAACCGTATTGCACGGTTAATCTAAGCCTTATTTGAATATAGATTGACTTTAGAAGGAAAACACGAGTGTAGTCATTTCTATCATATCAACCGACCTTGAAGAGGGCTCAAGAAAGATGGTGACCAGAGCTCGGCTATGCTGAACATAATATATCCTGACACATCCGCTACCTATCTTTCTATCTCTCTGTGCGATTAAGTTTCGACAGATAAATAATGCTACCAACTTAAGATAGAAAAAAAAGAAAATGGTGTCGCTCTCTCTACCCAACCTCCGACATAATTATATTCCTTATAATACATTGCTACAGTAGTTCACAAAGTATTCGGCAAAGCGTTTCCACTTAACGAACAGATATAATTAGTTTGAAACTCGGGAGGACCAAATCGCATCCTCTGGCCGGCCCACTACCAACTCAATTATTTTCGGAATCAAAAGCTTGGAGCACAATCAAAGGGAAAGCTTAGATACAAAATAATGCTTTATACAAGCTTTTAATTAACGTATCAACATTGCTATACTGTGAGGAAATGCCACCAGCATCCATGCCGCATGCAGTTTATGTTCCTACTTATTATCACTATTTTCAAAATGTACATAATAATATATATGTATCTTTAAAATTAAATTGAAATATTGCTTTGTTTTAAAAAGCTATCCGGTCATCTAAAACTACAGCTATATACAATTTTAAAGGTTATTAAAATTTATTAGAACTGTAACTTCCAGATTATAAACTTTGCTTGTATTTAAAATTATGCACAATTTATGCACATTTTCAAGTGGTATTTATACAAATATTATTTCTAAAATCAGTCCTCTGTACTCGATAATTCTGCTTAACGTTATATATAACATAACCTTTTTTACAGACATTAAACCGCTTTGGGCGAAGTATAACACTCTTCCAGTCGGATCTTGGCCTAAGGCACGCCAAGCTCTCTAATTGGCTATCTGCAGGCTTTATCTAATATCAACCTTTAATTAAACGAAAATTAACATTCAATTTGTATTCAAATTTCACTATGAAATTCATTTAAGAGGTAAGGCTGCTTTTATGTCTCTGCGTTTTGTAAAAATATATGCGTTACGTATTCAGACGAATCCATACATACTAATATTATAAATGGGAAAGTGTGTGTTTGTGAGCTTTTATGTTTGTCCGTCTTTCACGTCAAAACGGAGCGACGTGATTTTTGTCAAGAGATAGTTTATGGCCCAGAGAGTGATATAGGCTACTTTTTATCCCGAAAAAATGCACAGTTCCCGAGGGAACAGCGCGCGATAACCGAACTCGGGCAAAAGCTAGTAGTTTAATAAATACTAGGTATTAATTAGAGTCTATTTACATCGAATAGTCGAATGTTTTTTGACAATGTATTCTGTGACTGAATGTTTTTTGAATTATATGAGAAATCATCGACTTTTTTATGAATTTTACAAAACAAACGTAAGTTTATTTATCTAAATAGCTCAGTTCCCGAAATATTTTCTATTCGAAGTGGAGAAAAATTATACCATACGATCATTAGACCATACATTACAAAAAAAATGATACTACGTCTCCCATTTAAAATAGAAACAGGAGTTTATTTCGATATTTTACTTTGAAACAAACAAACAAGAGCTTATCGGTTTCTTTTGCCTAGGTATATAATACATTTCGTATGTGTGTTCCCATTCAGTAGCTGACTGAGCGTGGTTATACGCAATGTACATCAAAATCGTTCATAGTGTCGCCAGTCACGCATTCGTGGCTGAGCCTACGGTTTTTGTGGTAGGGACACACTCACTCACCAGCATTAAGTAGTATCTGCCACAGCGGAGCGTGCAAAAATATCTCACACGTCCTTCCGGCCCTAGAAATAGAGTCGTATCAGATATTTATGCACGCTTGTTGTGTCAGATATTGGTGCTGGTGACTGTACATGCCTCGACAACAAAAAATCTTTAATGTTACTCATAATATCTTTAGACCTCTCCACAGTAAGATATACCTATCATAAGGTAATTGATTAATTCAGGCGATTCTTTTCGGATATTTCATAAATTCCATAATAGAGGAGCAAGATAAAAAGTTCCTTGTTCATGTTTCAAAGCTAGTTTAAACTGTAACTTTTTTAGAAAATTAGCATTTTCATAGTGTCCCATTAATCGAACCCAACGAACGCGCGTTTCCTATGGGACCGTTAAAGTTAGATCAAACTTGTTCCGATTCCGTACACGTTTCTTGGCGGAATTAATGATTACCATAGCAATTCAATTCTTCATCTTGACCTGGAGCAGGACTCTCATACAAAGTATCAAAACTAGGGCCTTATTAGGGTGATAAAAAGTTCAAAGGTAAAGCACCGCACGAGTTTTCATTTGGTTAGAGTAAAACCACGTACGTCTTAAAATTGACTTATGTGGACGACAATTTATTATGTTTCTTTAATAGTTGTTTTAATTCATACGAGTAATTCATGTATTGTATAATATATTATAATTAAACTAGTTTTCTAAATAGTGTCGTTCGAAACTCGAAACAGAAGATCGGTTATCTTTTTCTTACTCATATGAATCTTTAGAAAAACGAAAGAACCGACAAGTCCCGATCGGCATTAATATTTTAGTTGTACAGTTTTTGTCTCCCTTGAAAGTAAGAAGGTAAATGTGACTTAAGCAGTATTGCTAGCTAAGTCACGATTAGAATCCCTGTACGGTACAGATGTATGTAAATTACACTCATCGGTATAACTAAATGGAGCTCCTCATATCTTACAGGAGATTGTAGTAGCTTCAAAGTTATATACTTCAAAATTGGCTGCTCGTGTCGTCCAGGCTAAAATTGTGTTACAAAGTTAATTTAGAGAATAGCAATTCAAGACTAACTTGTTCGTCTTTATCTGTCAGATATTACACAAAACTTTTTTTTTGTTACAGGTTTGCAATTTTGTATGAGTCATAACTTTCGTCTTTTACCTTTTTATCTTTTTAGACGACCGTGTCGCCAAGTGGTTAGAAAACCTGACTACGAAGCTTGAGGTCCCGGTTTCGATTCCCGGCCGGGGCAGATATTTGTATGAATAATACGAATGTTTGTTCTCGGTTCTTGGATGTTTAATATGTATTTAAGTATTTAAGTATGTATTTATCTATATAAAGGATGTTTATCCGTTGCCTAATATCCAGTATGGGACTAGGTCAATTGGTGTCAAAAAGTGTCCCATGATATTTATTATTATTACCTACTTTTAATTAGGTACCTACTTAGTTACGTTTACTCTAATCTTCTTTTTAGTTGTACACTGTTGTCAAAGTGTTACGCAGACGAGTTAGATACAGGGACCGATGTTTGGTCCTCCCATCCTAACCCAGCCGTCTACCATCCCACTGTTGGGCACAAGCCTTAACTCTGGCTTGGGCCAAAGTTCCCACACGTGCCCAGTGGGGAATGTTTGGAAGAATTTCTCAAAAACTGCAACGATTTCCATTTCTGTCGGTTAGAGCCGTCACGAGTATTTGGTACGAGTTTGATGATAGACTGATGCTCTCTTGCCTTCCACCAGTTTCTCTATCGAGTTTATGTACCTATGAAAATGAAAAAAGTTTATTTGGGTATTTTACGTGGTATACAGACGAGGTTGGAGCCTCCTATTAAGCAAAAAGTATGCTTGTGTCATGAGACACCGCTCCTCCATAACAATAAATGGTAGAATCCATAATAAACTAGAACTAAATGCTGCCTGCGTGATGGCACCATGCCAAGAGGCCCACCTCTCTTTTTTAATTAAAGTTTTAGTTTTAGTTATTTTTATTTAATGGTAGTTTTAGACCATATATATATATCTATATTTTGTATTTTCTTATTATTTCTTAATAAATTATTAGTACTAAACAATTCTTACAATAATAACAAAGCTAACTAGTTACTTTAAACAAGATAGCCTCGAGTTAACCCTACAAGCATGATTTTGTAATAATAACAAATTTAATTTTTATTTTATTTATTTAATTTAGTTAAATGCTATAGTGAACGTTGTTTTACTTACGTACATTTTCCCTTTGTTATTTGAATGAACGCAACCACTCAGACTTATGAGAAAAATAGGTGTCGTAAATAATTAACATCTTCTGTTTACAACGAGTGCCAAGAATTATACAAAGGTTTAAAAAGCTCCAGTCTCGCGTCTCGACCCTTGTTCTGTGTTTTCCCAAGCTGCAATATCAACGCGCTTGTAGGTATCCGGTTAACATTGGTCTCTTACATTCAGGATGTAGCACCACCGAGTAGTACATTCGACTTCGAGCACAGACCTTTCTACACTGGATGCGTGAATGAATGAAAACGTTAGGTACTATGCGGGGGTACGTTGTATTCAATGAATTTTTAATAATGGTCGAGATCCATTTTTAGATTAAAGACGTTACAATCTCGGAGGGCGTGAATAATAACGGAGAAGTCTGATTAACAAAAAAAATAGATTTGGTGGTACGTTTTAGTATCAGTGTTTTTTTATTGATTTGTATTTTGCATACTTTGTATCGTATTTTGTCCTGTACTCGTATCATTAAAAAAAAAACTGCTAAGTACACTGTCGAGGTCATAAATCATACAGCTTATACCGTGTACCATTATATTATATTTACGCCGATATTATTGCTGCATGTTATTTATCTTATTGTTGTACCTTTATGTTGTTTATCTTATTGTTGTATAGTTTTTTTAACGTCTCGCAAACGTATACAACCTACCTATACTTATGACCTTGACTATACATAATACTAGCATGATGTATTGCACTTAACGTTTTACACCAGGGTACATTGCTAATTTTTGTTTTGCTGCATCATACAACAAACCCTTCTTGCCTATTCTACTGAAAATATAAGTAAACATTATGTGTTATCACTTATAAATTACCTATTAGCAGATAGCCTTATCTCCCATAAACACTAATAATATAACGTTCACCCTAATCCACGGAACTTTCCACCTATTTCACGCGTTTGCGCAACATTGCAAACACAACAAATAGAACGCGCCCTTGACTCGCTGAAAAGGCATTCAAGACCATGACTCACTGTATATTTCAGCATCCATTCATAAACATACATCAATGATATATGCGCTACGGAGCACACACTTTAACCGGTAGATCAAGACACACCGCATTAGGTAGGTACTCACACGAACTCTTTCGAGCGCTATTTCACACCCCAGTGACTTTCTTCTTCGTACAAATAATCAAATTCCTAATAGGAATTACTAATGAATGAAATCTATGACGTCACAGCCCAGTATAGACACGATTTAATTTGGGGTGCACTCATGTTCGAAAATAATCTTCTTAAAGATTTTTTTTACAAAATGGATCAAAAACCAAGATTCTATTGATTACTTAGACGTGTGTAGTATTTGTGAAATTTATAGCATAGTTTTTATTAATAGTTTAAATTGATACTAGGGTAACTACGACTAAAAGTCATCGTTAACCAACATTGACATACTTTTTATCGTGAGTGAGCAACTGACACCTACCTAAAAGGCCGGCAACGCACTTGTGCCTCTTCTGGTGTTACAAGTGTCCATGGGCAACAGTAATCGCTTACCATCAGGCGATCCGTTTGCTTGTTTGCCCCATATTCCATTTAAAAAAAAACTGACAACATACCCTGTGAAATAAGTCCGCCCAGACGATGCCGCCGGGTACTTGTAGTTTCATACCTAAAATGCGAAGTGCGCCATGCCTGACAAAACTTAGGTATACGCGGACCACCCCCATACCAATACATACCAATGCGCTGCACGTGCGCTAGATTGAACTTCATTCCTGCGTGATCAATGCGCTTCAAAAAAGAATTTACACGCAAATAAAACGCTAGTCTGAAACTGCCCTTACAAAGTATATTTAGCTTGCGCTTGCTAATATTAATTATATTTATCGCTCGCTACTTTAAAATTGGAGTAATTTACGAAATACATATCCGCAAAATAATTTCGGTAACTTCGTTACGCCGAATTTCAAAACTAATCTAAATTTAACTCTGCTTTACGACGATTATTAAATCAGATTAGCGGTATGGGCGACTTTGATAAACACTACGGCCTACACGGGTTATAACGGAAGGAAAAACTGCGTGTCATAATTAACTTTATATCTACCGCAGATGCATAATAACGTTAATAAACAACGTCGTCAAAATACGTAGGAAAAATAACGGAAAATTTTCCAAGTCTAAAAAGAGTGATACTCAGATATTTTTTCGTTTTACTATAACAATTTTAGAGCGTCTTGTTCACTGCAGGGGCTTTATGATTTTACATTTTAAAATTACATTGATAATGCTTGGAAGAGCTACTGGTCCATGGAGGAGCACATAAAAGGCGACCTTTCCTTGACACTGATATCGTCGATATTTGTGCCCGTTTTGACCTATGTCTGAGACCCATAGAACTCCAAATTCAAGGTTAGCCAACGAGCTATGGAGCGCAGAATACTAGGGGGGAAATGGTTAATCGAATCCGGGGCACCATATGCCACATGGCGCTCTAAAACTCGAATAACCAAGCTTAAATGGGACTGAGCCGGGCATGTCTGCCGGATGCACAGACAAAGATAAGCGCACTCAGCTATATGGGGGTACCGCTCTACGGCCACCGACGGCAAGGCAGGCCGAGGCGGAGATGGCGAGAGAACCTGAACACGAAACTGGGCGAAAGAGAGGTGTGAGTCAAGAGGGGAAGGCCTTTGCCCAGCAGTGGGGCAAAAGCATTATCAATTTGCGGGTGTATTATCCAAGGGAGTTATAGAACATGTAAAACATTGTATCAACATTGTATCAAGCGTTACATTATGTACCCAAGGAAGGTAATTGCGTTTATTTATCAGAAACGGATGCTCTGAAATTCGTACCTGCCGAATAGATTTTAAATTAAATTAAAAAGTAAATTACTTACTTAAACCTAGTTACGAGAAGTATGTTCTTAGGTTTATTCATCATTGCACGAAGAATACAATCAATTGCTTAAAAATGTTTTCCGGCCAAATAGGATTCTAGTTAAGGATATTTTTATTTACAAAAAAATACAATAATTACAACTACATAAGGATTTTTGAATGTCGTCTTCGCCGCTACCTTAAAACGACGGAACACCACACCCTCCGGCCAGGAGTTTATAAATTGGCATTATTTAACTTTTCATTTCTGTTTTCTGTATTGCTTAACTAATACATATATACTCAGTCGAAATAACCCAAAGAGCTGCTAAAATGTTCCAGACAAATTTTAAAACACCTCGTACGAGTATAATCCGTAAATCTCAGTATGTCGCCGGAACCACATTGTTCAGAGCGGCGTAAACAATTCGTATAAGTCCCAATGCTGAGTAAAAGTTATTTCCGTTCCATTCATAACTGTAGCGTGCGCGTGCGTTTTCCTCAACTAAATACGTTAGGGTTGGCGTACTTCCTAAAAAAACAAATAGGCGGTAATCGATTCAAATCGATCGTAATAAAATCGTTTCTAGATTTAGTGGAGCACTGAAGATCGATTTGTGAGTTATTTATTTATAGATGATTTTGGTTGGACTTCCTGTACGAAAGGATGTATAGCCCTTACCTACGTACTTTAAAGTGCTTTAGTGTTCCACTTTGCCAGTAGAACCCACGTAATTGGACACCCAATAATTGGTTGGTTGGTTGCATTGATTATGATTGAGATTATCCAAGTGTTTGTAAAGAGTTATGAAGAGGAATAAATATAACGGGAGTATCTAATCGTTTTTCTTATATACCTTACCCTTCAAGTATATTTATAATTAATTTATTGTTTACAATTAGCCACATTATTGATCTGAAAAAATATTTTTTTTGCCTTGCAGAATCGATTTCTCGATTAATCGATATCAGATCGCCATCCCTATTTTAAAAAGTTGGGAAGGATTTATTTGACGCATGCGCTCTCGTAGGAAACGTAGGAGTATTCTTTCGTTTGCTTTGGCATTCTTCTCTTCAGTCGTATTTGAGCTTTCGTCAAGTCTTGACGACTTTTTTGCGGAATTTGTTTTAAAGTATATTGTGTTGATTTTCCATTTCGAATATTCTTGTCTATTTGTAAGTGGTTACATGTACATACTACAATACTCAAAACTAAAACGAGATTTTTAGTAGCACTAAAATGTTTTTTTTTTATTTTATTGAAATAAAAATTATGTTCCGGAAATTCTAAAATTTGTAATTAGCTTATGTTGAACAATAGTAAAATTGGTATTTGATATTAATTCGAAGGATAAAATAAATATTTCGATTAAACTGCCCAATGACACATAGATACACATACATAGGTACCTCTTTGAATTTACATATCACAAGTGACTATATTGTTATTTTTTTGTTTCAGGAGGCGAAAATTAAATAAAACAATGTCCGGGGGTTGCGTTGCGGCTTTAATTTTACAACCATTTAAACTTCCTACTTATTAACCTTAAAAATAGTGTTATGTGTCAAATTGTATATATAAAAAAGTAAACGTTTTGATATGAATTATATTACGCTTACCACAAATTTGACAAGAGTCCATAGTACTACACAAAGTGTTTAATTTCATTCATCCAAAAAAGTGCCAGTGTTAAATCTAAGTGTCGTGACGTTTGAGTTAGTTCTAAAAAAAATTAAAGTAAATTAAAAATAAAATAAAACAAAAGAGCGTCGCTATGTCGTCTCGTACCGGGCAGCGTGGTACGTCGGTGGCTACGAGTCAGCGCAAGCACAGGTCAAGGTCGACGACCCGGTATGACATGGAGAAGAAGCCGAAGACTAAGAAGGACATGAGGTCTTCGGGCACCACGAGCCTCGTCTCCATCCCAAACACCATCAAGCTGAGCATGCTCAACAGCGGGCTTATTTCATTCGGTGAGTTTTAAACTGTAAATAAGTACTTTTTCTTAGATGAATGATTGGTCTCGCGCGTCGAGCGAGCGCGCGAGACCAATCATTCATCTAAGATCTAGCTATACTTTTGTTCGCGTTGAAGTTTAGGTAACGCTTAAAGTTAGACTCGCGGGTTCGCTCGCGTTAAACTTAGGCTACCGTATTTTTCAATTGGTTACTTTTTATGGAAACACATAACCAAATGTTACGTTTTTCTAGCTAATTTAGTGTAAAAGCAATCGATGACAATAGATATTATTCTCGTGAAAAACAAACACAACACAGCTTCATCTACCAAAATTTTTGTAAAAGTTTTTATTTATTTACCTCAAAACGTATGAGCTACGGGAACTATGATTTTTTTTTGGGATAAAAAGTAGCTTATGTTGTGTTAGATAAGAGCTAGTAGATTGAAAATTACAAGCATAGATATTGGTAGTTCACTTAACCGATATTATAAAACTGCTGAAAGCTGAAATGGATAAAAAACATCGTAAATTGTACGCAACAGCGGAAAGCACATTGGTGGTTAGAAATCATCCAACAACCGTTCTACGTTTGTACTAAACTGAACTCGTTAACTGTTAAAATACGAACGAGTGTAATTTACGCACAAAACTCATTAAAACGATACCCGAAATTACTTTTTTTTCTCCTAATTAAAAAGTTGTTAACAACGACAAAGTAGCAAAGTTATCTTATAAAAAAGTTCCCGGCAACGTGTAATAAACGTAACCGCGTCATTGTTTTTTGAAAACATATTCATTATGTTGAATAAATAAGTCGACTTGGTATGCAAAATTTGGTTGTTGTTTGAAAATAAGGACAAAATCAGTCCTTCTGGCAAATTTTAAGTAAACTGGACATTCTGGATGAGTGCATAATGATTTGCATAACAAACTGCAGTTTGAGAGAAGATAATGAACGGTTGACATACATAATGTGAAATTCAATAAAGATTATTGAGATCATAAATATAAATAAAAGAAGCGTCTCTCATTATCCGACATCAAAAATAAAATAGATAAATACATCACGGGATAAATGACATCGATTGATCTAGTCCCAAACTAAGCAAAGCTTGTACTATGGGTATCAGGCAACGGATAAACATATTTGTAAAAATAAATACATACATAAATACATATTGGTCGTCTAGACCAGAAAGCGACGTCGTATTATATGCAAATATCTGCCTTGACCGGAGACAGAACCCGGGACCTCAAGCTTCATAGGCAGGTTCAGGTTTTAAGACAAGTTATTTTAACTACCATGCTATTAGGTACGAAACGAAAATTCACGCTACAAAATACCCTAAAAATATAGCGCTTTGTCAACTGAACTAGAAATAATAGGATAACATGAGTGACCCCATTACTCGAGGATGTTTGGTTTTTACCAACGGGAAATTGTCTCAGCTGGTGAATATTTTTGAATCATTATCAACGTAAAGACTGCTATTTTAGGGAGGGAGTTCGCTTTCTTTATTTATGAAATGAAATGAAATGAAAAAAATGAAATGAAATGTTTTATTTGTTAATTAAGGTTTATTACAAAAAAACGTAATCTTTGTTTAAGAAATCCGACGTAGTTAGGTAGCTACTGCATTCTTTAAAATAAGTAAAAAAATTCTAAAAGCATGGTTTTATAATTATCTACTTTATGGCAAATGTTGCTATGGCAAGTAAAATTATGAGAAACGTAGTAAGTAATATGCTGAATGATATAAGACATGAAGTTTATTTATTTAGAATAATTAGATCTTCGAAATAATACTAATCATTGTTAGTGATGTACCTACCAATAACAAACTTGGTCCAAAATTTCACTACGAGTATTTTATTGAGTGCTAAAATATTTACAGAAAAACAAAAGGCATAATTGGATGCCTTGGCATGGCAGGCATTGGAAACAAACAATTAGTAAGTACATACTATAAAACAAGTAAAAAAAAAAGTTTAAAACTTAGATAAAAGTTAAGAACAAACCAAAAATGTTATTACTACATATTTTCAAGTTAGGATAGTTTATCTATCGTTCCACAAATCAACAAAACAATAACAAAACATGTACAGATAATACATTCATAACGGCCCGCTCTTACTAAAAGGGCGTAAATCTCTTCAAAATTCACAAAAACATTATGCTCGTTTAGAACAAGAATCTGATATGGAGCAAATTTTTCGCCCCGCTGGTCACGCCTTCGAATGTTCCGCTCGTTGGTAGGTAAAGAAACGAACAATAAATAAAGATAAGGCATAACAGAACAATACCTTATGAACGCTCACAACTTGTGCCACTTTATGCGGTTTATTCGGGCAATAAATTTGTTTTGAAGCTTTCGCTCATCACATATGCGTGTGCAAATTATTACCCTCGGTGAAAACCGCCGCAAAATGGTATTTTTTTTTTGTGAAAGTATGATTGATATTTACCTTAATGACACTTTGCGATATTTAAAGAGAGCTGTATGAAAATATGAGCTAAATAAATTTGATTATAAAAACAAAAGCAAATGTACGTGCAGCATTAGTCTTCTCTGGACCATAGTTGTCGCATGAACTTTATGTGTGTGCTCATAGAAGGAGATGGCTGTTGGGCCGTTAGATTTTGGGTTAATGACAGCTTATTGAAAGGACATGTTGCGACATGACACGTTGACAGGCCAAGTGAATGGACGATCTGGAAGAAATCGCAGTAAGTACATGTAGCACAAAACTCTTGGGGAGGGCCTAATGTCCAACGCTGGACGTTTTCTAGAAGATACGATGAAGATAAAAGCCCTGTTTCTATTGTTACGCTTAAAAACAGTATTTAGAAAATAAGATAAGGAGAATTCTAGTGTAAAAATTAAAGGGACTGAAAAGTAGGTACCAGGTGCGAGATATTCGTCATTTTGATTGATTACCAGCAACCTGAGCAATAACTTCTTCTTGAATCTTCGAAGAAAAAAATCACAACCCACCTTCAAATGATTTATAGCACCTTTACCTTAATAAATCACAAAATAGACGTGTCTTCTTATACTTACTCGTATGTACGAAATTGATAGGTTTAAAATGTCGTTACGTTTGCCGGGTTAAAAGTAGCGTCATCGTTCATAATAATATGACATAAGACATAATATTACTGTTGCAAATAGACCCTGCTGCTTTATAATTTATCCACTAAAGATTTAAGAAGGTATCTTATTTCCGCTTTCTGCTATTCATTATTGAACCAGACAGTAATGTATTACTTAAAAATGTACTAAACGAACTTAGACGCAATCACTTTTGTTTGTACGTACTTATATTATGATGTTCACCATCAGCAGACATTCTCAATTTAAACAGCTCAGTGAAAATTTCACCAGGGAGCTCTCTACGTTCAAGACATACACATACACTAATCATACACTAATTACAAACGCGTCAGCAGGAAACATAGGTTGTCGATCGTATTAAACATCTGTCGAGGCTACGTTTTTTGGCCTGGATGCGACTTCTAACGCGGCGAGCGTCTTTTCTGTTCATTGAGTATGCTGCCAGCTGCCAAGTAACCACTGTACCTATGTACTGTGCAGTGAAAGGCATTGAGTGCATATTCGGCCACGCAATAGAAAACTCATTTTCAGTTATTTAAGAAAATAAGTAAAAAATCACCATTCTTCTACCCCTTCCCTTTACATTGACTGCGTTTACTCACTTGTCTGTGCCAGACAACTAACCATTAAGGTTAGTTCTGGATACGGGATTGTTGTTGTAACAATTATTGGCACTGGTCTCAAAAAAACAATGTTTATTTTTTTTATTTGTTTTTCATAAAATAGGCGAGTTTAAGACATCTAAATAGATGATCAAAACCCTTCAAATGAAGGATTTTGGTTTTAGTTGGGTTTTCAATTTTTCCTATTTTTCAGTTACCAGAATTATACCTAACCATAATTGCCATGGCGTTCTTCTTCTCTTTTAAAATATGGCTTTTCTGTCCTAATTAATAGGACAATTGCGCCAGTGTCAAAGTAAACTCTCTTTGAGAGGGACGTTGTACGGTGATTGTAGTTTTTGCAACTTGATTGTAAAATTCCAGAAACCACGTGGAGATAACTTGCGCATTAAAAAATTTCAGACACGAGAGCAATATAGAATTTTGTGATCACTGTTCTCTGTTAAGGTTAATCGCCGCATAAAACACTATCAAAATTTTATTATACTTCAACTAGCCAAAGAAACAGAAATAGCAAAATTAGATATTGTCTACATCCGCCATGTTCGAATCCTACAAATCAAATCTTATTTAAAAAAACGTATCTGTCACCTGTCAGTGTTAGAATTAGGCGGTTTCATGGAGGTACTACCAAAACTGAACCGAGTACTCTGAAAATTCGTATTTACCGAAAATTAACCATAATACAAATACATAAAGTATTATTTTGCATAGCGCCTAACATGCTTAACTACACACAAAAGACTTTCCGTTGCAGATTCCAAAGAAAACTTTAGTCGCTGCACTTATTATTTCACATTAATAAATTGATACCTTATAGGTACTATTTGTATTATTTATTTCGTAATTCATCCCTAATCGCTCAGAAATTTTCCATAGCTAATGGCAAACTTCAGTGATTATAATAAACAATCAGCAGGAAGATTGAACTTGTCTCACAAAAATCTTAGGTATGGTCACCCTATTGAAAGGGACAAAGGGCATCGGTACTAGCTATCTCATTCGTCGTGCTTTTGAGCTGCAAGTGCTCGGTCCCGTTTAGGTAGTACGTCCATGGGCGGTTTAGTTACATTACCTTTATTTACGGTGAAGATCAAACAAAGGTCAAATGTTATTTTGCAAATATACACACGATCATTTAGTATTTTTTTATAAAAATGAATGATGAAATAAACCTATTCCTCGAAATGGTTTTGGAATTAGACCACATTGTAAAAAATCGATTAATGCCAATTTTTATTGTTAATTCTACTATATTTACACCAGTTATATCACAAAAACACTTAACACCAATTAATCATGATAGCAACATGTGACAATGTCCTCGAAGTTGTCACTATAATGTCACCTACCGTAAATCAGTCACGATAGGCATTAGTCTCCCTGTAACTCGTGACTAGTAACCTCGGACTCTAAGGGGCTGTTTCACCATCCATTGATTAGTGTTAACTGACGGTTAAATGTGATGCCGTCTCCGTCTATTCGAACAAAACAAATAGAGACGGCATCACATTTAACCGTCAGTTAACACTAATCAATGGATAGTGGAACAGCCCCTAAAACTTTAACACTTATTACATTTTGAACATGAAACACATTACATTACATTAATACATTGACCGTCGTCTATTTGACGGGAAAATAAGAAAAAATAAATCAAATAGAGATTATTATATGATTTAGAGGGTGAAGTGTATTTTCCTACCTTTACATTCTTTCGTAATTTATTGGGAAAGTTTGCTTGTACTGTGAAGAACATAATTTGGGCCAAAAATAATTTATTATGACAGTAAAATGTTAACTAATTTGTTTCTTGGTAGATACTTTATTAAAAGAAAATAAATTACGGAAGCTCAATAAGTAAACAAGGGTGAGATTATGAGTTGACACAAAAAAAATATAGACGGATGCTTAATAAAAGTTAATTTTTCCTCGTGATCAGATGAAATTGTCTAAAAGTCTGGCCAAGCCGGCTGACAAAGTACAAGTCAGACTATCATGCAACGAGGGTTCTGTACAATTTTTTTGCTACCTATAAAAAAATAATGATATTCAGGTCGTTTTATATTGTTACTGACATAGATAGATTGGTTAAACTATAATAGCTACTTTCATACCAAATTACAAGATTCTAGGACAACTGGAAGTACCATGTAGATAGACAGACAAACAAAAAGACTGACGGACAGCAAAGTGATCTTAGAAGGGTTTCATTTTGTTTTATTTTTGAGGTAAGTAGTACGGATCTACTAGAAAAACAATAAAATGATAACTTATAATAATTTTATTAGTTAACTATTTCCTACTTTGTATCTTGACCATCAACTCGCTGGCTTAAGATGATTGCAAAGTAAAAAAAAGTATCGCCCCTAAGTCATTTCCATTTCGGAAAAAATAAGGTCACGGTCGCGAAACCCATAAACACAAACAGTGACGTTGCCATTTATTGTGTAATCCCGGTCACTACTCGCTAAAACCGGGCCACGCAAATAAAACATTCGGCGGGCCTATTTACCCGGCCATTCAATTAGCCCCATCGATTAAGAGAAGTTTCCCTGCCGGCCGCGTTTTGTATTCGTTTGGGATATTGCTGTCTTTATCGCTCGTGACATAAGCGCTCGCAACCGTCCCCCCCATGCCTTCCGCAACGACGTCCGTAATTTATATCAAAATAGCTGTAGGCTTTTTCAAGATTTGGGCGGTTGAATTTTTTTGTTTCGTTGTCCTCATATTATACGAAAAGTATAGCACAGAAATCAATGATATTTTACAATCAAGATATTCATTATATTTTATATGCCAATGGTATTATCGATTTTTGTAAAAATGCTTTATTAGTATGTAATTCTCGTGCAAAGTTGACATCTTTTATTTGTCGACTTTTGAGCTCCTGTATTTCTGATATTACGCATTCATATGAAAATCTGAACAATCACAGGCATAGATAATTACGTCTAGTCCATACTTAGTTTTCAAATGAGACCGGGACTACGTTTGTATGGCGAATGGAACGAAGAGACTTCTCTTAAGCCACGTATGGCACCATCCGATGTCTTATTTCCAGCCTAGACGAATAAGGCCCGATTGGTATTAATTAGTGAGCCCTTGGGAACTTATTGCTATAATATATGAAAAAATACACATAAAGGAATTGGCAATCTCACCGACGTATTGCTTTTATTGTAATTGACATCAATCCACTACCAATGCTAAATCGTGCGTGACTGTCTGTTTTATTTGTGTGATCTGTGAAAGAATATATATTTGTATGCACATACAATGTAAAAGTGTATATAGAGTAACAAAAAATAATGAAGACAGTTCTTTAGACTGTGTCTCTTGGATCCAAGTCTCTAACTCTAGCGGTTATGGCTCTCCGTCGTCAATCACTCATTATTCATTTACAGGCAAAAATTTGTGGGTATCTACTAAATTTCCTACAAAAATAATAGTATATTTGTTACGTGAACTAGCCTAAGATTTTGGCTCAGTTTCTTTGTATTGACGGGATACATTGGAATGTAATGGTAACGGTACCTGCCCTGTTTATTGTCGTTGAATCAAATCTTGTAAGTTCATTTTGACCCACTTCCATTGGTCGGATTGTCTTGAATCGGGGTATACATATGTACGTTAAATAACAATGCAAGTAGGTACAGTCAGAAAAAAAGCTTGTTTTCAAAATGTTATTTTTAACAGAAACTTATTTTGTGCTATAAATCAATTGGTGTGCAAATAATGAATAGAGAACCGACAATTGGAATTAAATACTCGTATTATTCAACCATAGCCCTCTACGAGTATATGTCACGTAGGAATATGCACTTTATCCTCCTAATTAGTCAGTATTTGTTCCCATTAATTAATAACGCAGGTAAACACTGGGTTTGTTGTTCCTTCGCTATTACAAACACACCTTTCTAATAGTGGCTCATTATGCTAGCACAACAAGTCGTTGAAGCTTTTAATATTTCTAGGCGTATTTTAACATTAATGATAACGTATGAGTATAAAAAATCTTGGCTGAGTCATCAATGCAATTTATTTATAATTTTTTCCATGGGAGCGTAGTTTTGTGGTTGTATTAATAAATATTTTATATACAGAAGTTTGTTAGCGTGTATTTGTTACTTTCACGTATACTCCGATTATAATCACTATCGCTTAGTCTAGAGACACGAAATTTTGATTTACGTGTACTCTGATAATCACTGTCGCTTAGTCTATAGAGACACGAATTTTTGCACGAATTTCCTTCATGAAACGGAAATAAAGACCACGAAGTGACTGTCTTCCAATCTTAATTCAATTATCAATAATATTCTCCGCGAGCGAAGCCGAGGGAAAAGACTAAAACTAAATAAAACCTCAAGTCAATATCAGTCAAGTGTACCCACTACAGAATAAAATGGCACCAAAAATCTAAAGCATAAACAGACGGTGTTAAAACTCTTCCCATTAAGAGGTTTTAGAGGCATCTCTGACATTCCCTCTTATCGGAAACTCTAGAGGCCTACCCAAATAAACAACGCAATTTTCGGTAGACCTTCGATATCGGACGTTATCCGTTTGGTGCCCCCAAGTGTCTGGTGTTGACATTTATGGATTAGACCACTTTGTCCCGGCAAGTGACGCAGGGAGGGTATTGGAGATTTTAAACTAAGATATTCCAGACATGATAGTAATAGTAATATCTCTCCGTGTAAGGCGCTTCAATATTAAAATGACATTGACTTGAATACTTCGTTATAATAAAGCCTTGTAATTTGAATTCCGTTTGATGAAATATGTTCAACATTCTTTTTGAATGTTTTTAAAAATAAATCATCAATATCGTCATCATGTTGGCCTATTATACGTCCCACTGCAGGGCAGAGGTCTCCTCTTAGAACGAGTGGGCCGCGCGGGCCCAATGCTGATTAAAAACTTCACACACACCATTGAAGTGCTTCGCAAGTTTGTGTAAGTTTCCTCACAATATTTTCCGTCACCGTAGAGCAAGTGATACATTTTGAAAAACAATCGAAAATTTAAAATACGTTAAACACGTTATAATTTGGACACATACACACACACACACACACACACACACACACACACACACACACACACACAAACATCACGCCTGTATTCCCAAATGGGGTAGGCAGAGCACACGAGACGTTACCGCTTCGGAGCCACTTTTAGCAACTTTAGATTTTAAGTTTGACAAAAACGGTACAATAGTGACACACTTGGACACATAACATATCAAAATCCTTTGCCAACTCATTGAAGTTATGGCGCACATAATAAGAGCTATTTTTAATGCGGAATTGTAAATCTCTTAACCAAATTCAGCCAAGAAAGAGCCATGACAAAATCACAAACAAAATTATACTTCGTAGTATCTGTCTCTAATAGACCAAACGACAATCAGCGGACTAATGTAGCTCTTAGGAAAACGGTGTCATGGTCACGCTCTTAGAGCACTAAACCAACCGGAGAAGACCACTTTAGACCCATCGGTTTACGAAAATTTTATGATCCGCGGTCATACCCATAACACCTTCTTCTTAAGGTCCCAGCTCGTACAACAAAAGAATGGCGTAGCGTTAGGAAAGCCAAAATTGACACGAAATGAGCTGTACAGATAGATAACGAGAATAGAGGCAAGAAAGCAATAACACAAGAAATAACAAAAAATAGCGGGGTATAATGATAAAAGATATCGTGCCACAGACAAGACTGGCCTAAGAGAGGTAATGCTTTTCTTCCCAGTAGGCACAACAAAACAAAACACACTAGACAATAATTTTATTAGAAAAACATCGACTTCAAAAATGTAGGGATGGCGTTTTTCTTCAAATTTACATGAGGCCAAACTTGTAGTAAGTATAACCTAACAAACAAAAAAGAATTATTCAAAAATCCGTTCGTAACAAAGATTTGCGGGAAAAAAGGCATACCCGAAAAGAGAATTTTCTCTCTATTAAAGTCGGTAAAAAAGTGCTAATGTCAACTCCGTTTAGCTTGATAATCCAAGCCCACGGCACTACTATAAATCCTGTGCACTCGGAAGGCGGAAACTGTGGAAGCAAGGGAAAGTGGAATAAAACATTTGGGGGTTAGACAAACAGAATGAGACACTCGACGCCAGGCCCGAGTGCCATAAAATACTCAAGTTCGAGGATTGTAGCCAAGAACGTGTAACATTTAGTATCTGATTATGTATTACTAGCTTCTGCCCCCAATTTCGTTCGTAAGGTTGATATTATTTAACAAAATGTACGTATAACTAAAAAAACAGGCAAAGTGCGTGTCAAGCTAGATGCACGTTGAAACAAAGCTATGCATCCCCTTTATGTTCTATCCCGCGAAAATTTCGAAAAAAAACCCTTCTTTGTGAACCTCTGTGATCCTCAAGGATTATTTTCTGTAAAATATTGTCTCCTACCTAAATCAGCTTTTCAGTAAGTATTTAAAACAACCCTTGTATTTCTCATCCCGAGGGATTTCCGTATAATCTCATCTTGATGCTCCTCTTTGACCCTCAAGATATTATTAAGTGCCTTCCAAATTTGTGGCCCTTATTCGGCAGGCATCATGAAACGATCGTGATGATTATGATAAAGTCAGATCAGTTGTCATTTTAATTTTAAGAGTGTGTAGAATCAATAGGAATATAGAGTGCAAGTAAAGTGGTGCAAGATGTATTACATTGCGAGGTCGTAAAGGGAACGAGTTCGAAGCGGTCGATCGAGCACCAGCATTGCAATGCTACTTGCACGATTTTTCTTGCAGGTTTAAACTAGGCTTTATTCTTTGAACAAGCTTTGTGAATTGTGAAATCTTTATAAATCGAGCACGCTACTAATCAAAGACTACGTTTGTGCGATACGATCCGTTACAGTGTTACCTTCGCAATCTCGGCACATTTTAGCCGTAACTGGCGTATAAAACGGACTTTACGGCGAGTGTAAAATATACGACGTGTGCGTTGAGCGACGTGAAGATACTCGTTATAGATATCGAAACTAGAATCGAGCTGTATCATTACACACACAATGTAAAAAGGATTTATCTACTTTGGGGTATCCAAAATACCAAAGTGAAAATGTCTAAAGAGTCAAGACTATATGTCCAGATGCCATACAAACATGTATATTTTTTAACTTCTTTCCTATTTTAACTTGATACTTTGAACATGAAACTACCGTGATATTCAGTCATTGTTAAATAAATCGGATAACACGGTCTTAAATCGAGTTTAGTTCGACATGTTTCTTGTTCAAGAAAAAAATCCTATTCCAAGTTTTACACTATATACGAAACAGCTCTTCTAACATGTTATGTTGTTTAAATACTTTTTTTTTGGTTTTCAATAATGTACCAACCTATTTTTTTACGTACCCATAAAAAATCTGGATAGGGTTCGAACCCACGCCTTCATCTATGGATTTAACGTCAGAGGCGTTATATCAACTTGACAGTGTAAAGGCTGGAACGCGTTCAAAACCTGACCGGCACTCCGAAAATCATTTTCGCTTTAACAAAATCTTAGATTACTAATAAAAACAAATAGTACATAATTCATCGTCACCTCTCGAATTAATTTTTCAGTAAAAAAAATCGTCCGAATAAACGTTTTATTTCAAACCCATTTGAATAATTGGCTATATGCAAGATTTTTTCAGTGTCTCAAAGATAAGCCAGAGAGAGACTTTACTTTGAAATTTAAATTACAGTTGCACGAAACAAATTGAGTTAAGTACATTCGTGGAGTTTAATGCACCTGTTATATTTTTGCGAAAGCGTCGAACTGCATAAAATTTCACATTTAAATTACAGTGTTTTCGCAAAAGAACTACGGGTCGTTAAAGACAAAAACCGAGAGCTCTCGTAAAAATATTCCACTTGCGCTACTGGCACGCAGTAAGGCTATATCATATATTTTTCGTGTAATGAAAAATAAAAATTCTCCATGGTTAATACCTAAAATTAGTAACCTTGAAACTATATTTGTTATATAAGGTTTTTACTAATTTCACTTATAGACATTGGTTAGGTACCTACCCTACATGCTCATTCTGGTATCAGTTAAGTCCGTGTCGGAATTACGACAGATTTACCGTATAACCCTCACAGAGTAACAGATTGATGATCCAGACCAGACTGATGAAAATTAAACGTTTTCAGTAATAAATTCGTCAAACCGAAGTGAATGACTGAAAACCAAAATGCTAGCCTGAACTGACGCCAGAATGAGTGTGTAACTGAATTTAATTTTTGTATTGTATCTTATAAAGTCTTTAGTGCACATAAAACACACTAAAGTAACATATTACTCGTACAAAGGCGAACTGAATTGTTTGTTTGCTTTGAAACTTGAAAATCAATTTCGGCATAACCTCGTGGGGCCTAGCGTAATGTAGGTAGGTATATGTTGTGGACCAAGTGATAAATTACCCGGGCAAGAATAATGCATCCATTATGGATAGCAATTTGATAAAAATTATTAGATCCAAAGACTAGGTCCACGAGTATCTACTTAACTCAATTGACTCTTACGCTAAAAGTATCGCGGGCGGGAACGCGTACTCACGCGTCCAAGCCAAAACCTATTCCAGTAAATACGTCTCATCTCTATTATTATCACTTTGCCCGGTATAGCTTGTCATTTTTCATAATGCCCTTATTAATAACATTATTCATAACGTATATAATGACGTATTTTTTTAACTTTTCTTGATTGACATTCGGTTCGAATTGTGAAAACAGAAATATTACGTCGGGCCGCAGGAGGTACCTTCAATAATAAATACCATCATCTATTTCTATTGTACTTGCAAAATTTGATTAGACTTACTATTTTTTTAATTAATTTTATAATCTAGATAATATTATTAATTATCGTAAAAACGTCATTTCTCGTAGGTAGGACAATACTTTTAAAAAGCTCCTGTCACTATAACATGTCAATTAACTATAATTAACATGAAACAAACAAATTACGCCGCGTGCCGCTATCGCGAGCAAACGACAAATTAAAACCCTAACGATGCCACTATAATTAATTATAGCTTAACATGGACCAATTAACTCCCAACAGCCTTTATTAACTGAATACAGTGTAAACTGACGTAGTGTGTACTATAATGTCGTCGTAATATATATTCGCAACATTACTGTGTAGATGTAGGTATATTACGAGTACGTCGTATGGCTTAAAGCGGTGGATAAGTCTGCTTCTCTGTAATAAGCTTGTAACTTTTAGAAATTGCTGACTTTACATGTGAAATATGACGGTAAAATTTTGTGGATCTATTCGTCACCCACCCAGCGGGACTGACTATATCAATGCAATAGTAAAATAACGTCATTAATAAGGGTTCCTAGTTCACTATACGGAACCCTAACAAAGGGAGACGGAGACTTACATAGACAAAAAACAGCGCATTTGAAAAAAAAAAGTATAAAAGCAATTAATTAATAATAATAAATATAAAATTGGACCTCACTTAGCATAATGTTGTGGCAAGCCGCAACGCCTATTTTTCAGGGGAATCATTTCATTGATTGTTATGGGTGAGAAATAACTAACGAAGTGCTTAATGCTTATACTATTAATGGTGAATCTAAATGAGTATTAAAAAATAATATTTTAGGTACCTTTTTAAAACCTTAATCTCTAGTTAAGATGTAATAACCTAACCTACTTAAAAATGTTAAAAACCCCCGACATTGTCATTTTAAGTTCATAATCTTAAAAACGGCTGTACCGTTTTTTTTCTTCAAACATAGCTAGAAACTACCGTAAAGAAATTTGCTTTTGCTTAAAAAACACATCGAAATCTGTACTACCTATCTGTTTTGACAGTCGCGGGTTAAAAATGAACATGAAACTGCCGTGAGACTCACTCATATTAAATATAATGACCCGGATAACTCACGTCTTAAACGTCACGTCTTAATTTCAACCGGGATAGTGGTTGGACGGTACCTCCGAGTTGGAAAACGGTGTTAAATACTCGTGCTGCGTCATCGGTGTGTGTGAACGTACCTTTACAGAGCGATGTTGTTAGTGTTGTGTGTTACCCTACATTTGACAGTTGTAATGATGATGAAAACGCGGGTAGTCGTGTGCCGGTGTCAGTTTCGTCGGGTAGTCGCGCGAGCAGAGCGGCGGCGCGCAGTGCGCGTGTTGCAGCAGCCGCTGAGTCGCGTTGCTCCGAAGACGAAGGGCTACGGATTAGCCCGAAACATTTAAGACGTGAGTTATCCGGGTCATTATATTTAATGCGGGTTAAAAATGGTTTGACCATGGCAAAACAAAAAGGTTTTAACCTTCATACCTTTCTCTCCCTTAAGTGAAAACAACTGACACCACTCCGTGTCGCGCTCACAACGCCCGCAACGGCCATCAACGCGGCGCCATTACAACCTCCGCGTCTTAATTACCACCGTCTCGACCTCATACGATGCGGAGGACGTGGGCGGCATCCAGAACAAATGAACACACTTTAGATAAACAGGATATGGGAAGGAAAAGTATGGAGAAAAAGGCGGTAATATGAAAGTAAATGCTCAGTCAAGTGAAGATTAAAAATGTTTTTTGTACAGTAAACCGGACAAATCAGCGGATATTGTATCAGTATAATACTGTTTGAATGCAATGTGCGTCCTGTGGTGCAGCTCACTATATACAAAGCTGAGCTCTTGGACCGCAAGCGCAAGACTTGACAACATGAAGAACGCATTTGTAAATACCTTGAATTTTTTTTTTATTAAAAGCCAATATTATTTAAATAATTAAGTTTTAGAACAGTTTGTTTTTGGATCTTGAATCTGATACCTTTGCAATCTTGCTTTTTTCTGATACCTCTTCTAAAATAAAGACTAGAGATGAGATGCTAAACGCGATTTTATATGTATGTCCTATATGTACACACACGTAGATAATTAATTACCCTTCTTGGGGTGGGTAGGCGGATAAAATGGACTTCCTTCAAGAAATTACGAATAGTAGAAAAAGAGGATATAACTTGAAGTAATTTAATTAAATGGTAAATTCCCAATTATAATTACTGACTCCTCGTATTCTAATGGCTAAAGAATGATATGGGCGGTCCCCAAACAAATGAACGACGATTTACTTTAGACAAATTGCCAAAACACAAGGATGCCGTTGCGGGATTATAATCACAGCCTTTTGTTTCAAAGAAAAATAAAGGAACACTCTGGTGAAATTAATGATAATAAAGTTTTTATTATCATCTCGTTGGAGGCGGGAGCTCGATTTGTATTCTAGTACGTGGCAACATATTTTAAGTCTTGCAACTCTTGAAAACGTTTATTTTTAGGGTTCCGTAAAGTTCCAAAGGGTAAAAACGGGACCCTATTACTAAGAGTGCATCATTCAGACAGTCATCTAATTGTAACTCAGCACCACCACTATGATTACCAGCAACAATTCAAATCTAAAAGGCTAAAGGAGCGGCCACACCGCTGCTTAAAAAACGGTGACGGCACGGAATCGCAGTGATGCATCGTATGCGCACCGTTTTTATCGCATGCCCTCCACACCACTGCTTAAAATACGCAGACAGTGCGGAATCGCAGTGACGTGCCGTAAACATCACGACTTTTGGTAGAGAGCATGCGGTAAAGTCCTGACGTTTACGGCACGTCACTGCGATTCCGCACCGTTTGCATATTGCGGTGTGGAAAGCATGCAAAAAAAAAACGGTGCGCATACGATGCGTCACTGCTATTCCTTACCGTCACCGTTTTTAAAACAGCAGTATGGCCGCTCCTTAAGATAGAATGCCTTATGTTACAGTAATTCCACCAGACCTCACTTACCTCCACGCCGCACGCGGCACGCACGCAGTGCAACCAGGCTTTATAGGATTAGCGAGTAATATTTTGTAGTCCAATTCTAATAGCTTACTTGAGTTGACATTCCACTTTATTTAGATCTTACGCAGAGTCTTTTCTCGAAACTTCTCATCCAAGCATACCAGTGCATATAAAGTGTTTTACCGTCTGTAATGTACAGCCAACCGGACCGGTGAGCGGTGAGTTCCGGCACTTCCGGCGCCGGGCCGCGTACCGGCTTCGCCCGGCAATTAGCGGCGACACGGCGCCGGCTGTTTGCCGTGCCGTTGCCTTCTCAACCTCATATCTTACTGAGTTATCTAGTTCCTAAAACATTTTTGGTGGCTTCCTGAGTTCCGAATCTTTTTAGAGTACCTCTCATAGACGTAAAGTGGGGGTGTTTTTAGGGTTCCGGAGCCAAAATTTCAAAAACTATGCCGACAAAATGGTACAATAAAAAATTCAAATAAATTTTTTTTTGGGTACCTCCCATAGACGTAAAGTGGGGGTGATTTTTTTTTCTCATCCAACCCTATAGTGTGGGGTATCGTTGGATAGGTCTTTTAAAACCATTAGGGGGTGGCTCAAACGATTTTTCGAATCAGTTACTTGTTTGCAAAATATTCAACTTTAAAGTGCAAATTTTCATTAAATCGAGCGCCCCTGCCCCCCAAAAAATCAAAAAAAAATCAAAATCATTTATTCAGTAAATAGGCCGCAATGGGCACTTTTACACGTCATTTTTTAAAACTACCAGCTCCCCCCCCCTTTAGGGATCTAAACCGGTGGGTGGAAAAAAATTAAATAATTCAGGATGGTAATAAGTATATCCAGCTTTAGTAAGATATGTTAAGAAGATGAAAACGAAAATCATAACCCGGCGCCCTTTTAATGAGAGAACGCAGACGTCTCGCCTTAAAAAATAAAAATGACAGACGACAGAACATGAATTCACAATGTAGATAGGAGTGCAAAACAAAAGAATTGAGAGGGCATTGTGTTCACCGCTCCACCGCTCCCTCGTAGGTATTTGCTTATCGTTTCCATCAGAAGTTATAGATATGTGTCGAATACTTTGTGGAAGAGCAATAAAGTATTGAGTATTGAGTATTGAATGGTGAACATTGGCCATTAATAGGACTGCGTACCTAATGAACGCAAATCGCTAATGATACACGAGAACGACCGAGTTGTTCCAACTTACTTGCGGCGTCCCTAATTTTATTTTATTATTTCATTATTATTATTTAATTTCTTGCTACTGTTTTATTTTATTCTAAATGATCTTGTACTCATTTTGACGCATATATATTTTTATAATTTTTATATCCGATATGATCATTTTTATGTATTTAATATGACGGCGGGTCAGGAAAGCAGATTATAATTTAAGTACGGAACGCGGTGAAGTCGGAATGAGGTTGGGGGTACAACCACACTGCTCAACGCCTAGATCTAAAGTGATGTCCGGGCCCGCCAACGTCAACTGTCATTCCACGTTTCCCACCCGTTTCGCCCGCCATTTCAAAGTGACAGCTACAGTCTAAGTGCTAACGGCTCTCGTCGGTTTCTCGCTCAAAACAGTGTTGCCAAAACCTCATTCCGAATACAACCAAATTTGTTCGAATTTGACGTTCCGTTGCACGCTCCACGACAAATATATATTTTTTTCTTTTCGCACAATAATTACACGTTCAGTTACGTGGGTGCACACTCACCGGGGTTCAGCCACAGTATATATATAAGCTAAAGTATATGTATATACATAAGCTAAAGCAGTATGGAAGCTACGATCGAAACGAACGCACTCACACAGACGCGCGCTCTACACGGCCTCTGAGGGGGTCTCGCGGTACTGCAGTTCGTAGGTTCCATACTGCTTTAGCTTATATATATACTGTAGTTCAGCTGATAACCAGCGCTGCAGCTCTGGTTACAGGGCTACGGCACATGCTGTGCTGAGTCCTTTTGGCATCACACACACTACAGCGCAAGTAACGCAACGTCTCTAATTTCTCGCTCTTCTCCTATTCATGTTTTTACTGTATTTTTGTTGTGATGTAGTGTGTTTTTTATGACAATAAATGTTGTAAGTTTGAAACGCCAGTGTTAGATACCATTGTGATCGGCTCGCCGGCCAATAAAAATAAAAAATAAATAAAAAATAAAAATCATTTATTTCAGGTCATTTTGGTAACCCATATTTTTACATATATAAATAAAGTATAAATTAAATGAAATCAAATGATATTAAATTAAATAAAATTAAATTACCTACATTAAGTTAAATAATTGAAACTAAATTTAAAATTAAAATACAATACAAATGCTCTTGAATATAAGTAAAAAAAAAACCGGCCATGTGCGACTGGGACTCGCGCACCGACAAACCTGTAGGTATATAATATTTTATTATGTGATGTAACTAAAAATGTATTTTTCGCAATTTTTCCTTTATCTGTGCTATGAGACGTCGCTTCGTACCAAATTTCAAGATGCTGAGTTCACGGGAAGTACCCTGTAGGTTTTGATTCCCTTGCGAGTGTCGAAAATTTGCAGCATAAACGGCTGTATCTTTTGATTGTGTTGGATTAGAAGTTTGATTTTTTCACAGCTCCAAGGAACAGTAGACTTGAGTATTTGATATGAATTTCAGCTTGATACCTCCACGCGTTCCTGAGAAAAAGGGTCTTGACAGACAGATAGACGGACAACAAAGTGATCCCATAAGGGTTCCGTTTTTTCCTTTTAAGTTACGGAACCCTAAAAACGGGCCTGAGACTTGTTTGATGTGTAGGCTGGGTATTAGGTGGCCAGTTAAGGTTTCGCCTGAATTCACGCCGCATGACACTTTTTAGCACAGCGTGACGTCATGAGCCTCCACTCCCAAACTTTAACGCGCTTTATCTTTGTAATTCTTTGTTTGATTGATAAAATAAAAAATATGTCCTTTTTTATACCTACGACTGGATGGTAAATGAGCAAGTGGGTCTCCTGATGGTAAGAGATCACCACCGCCTATAAACATCTGCAGCACCAGGCAGGCAAACACCAGGCCTAAGATGGGATACCTCATGTGCCAGTAATTTCACCGGCTGTCTTACTCTCCACGCCGAAACACAACAATGCAAGCACTGCTGCTTCACGGCAGGATTAGCGAGCAAGATGGTGGTAGCAATCCGGGTGGACCTTGCACAAGATCCTACCATCTCCCAGAAAACTACCAAATTGCCACGTCAATCATGTCTTTCTCGGATCCTGGCCCTATACTACGAGGTGTAAAACTCGAATTTCGTACTCGTATGTTGCCTGCCGTCCCGCTGACGCTTATGTCATTTAATACGCGAGTGAAAGGGACGGTGCGATACGATCTTCTATTTTCGAGTTTCGTAGTAGCCCCTCTGATACCTACTCTAAGCCCCATTCGATAGGTATAGGTACTTTACTTACATATTATTATAGTCGAAGGCCGTTATGTAGTACTAAATCCTGACACATTGCAAAACTATGAAGTTTCTGAATATTAACAATATGAATCATAGACAAAAATGCAATGAAGATGAAGATGCTAAAAGAGATGAAGATTGATTTATTTGCCAACATGAACAATACAGGATAGGCACACAGACTACAAATAAACAATTAACTAATTTATAATCTCGGAATCCTTTCTACTGCCATAATCTTATAAGTCATAATGTTGTTAGTCATCATTTTTTTTCCCGCTGAAACCGTACGTTTTTCATAATTTATTAAATGGTCATCCTATAGAACTCTATAGGTAGGGTTAGGTTTGTTTTATAACAATTCTGAAAAATAAATGGTTTCAGAGAAAAAGAGTTATGTCAAACATTACATTATGACAAACAATACATTATGACTAACAATTTTCTACCAGTCGATATAGACCCTTATAATCTCAGCCCAATGTGTTTGCCAGTCCCTTGCACTGTGACAAAAGGAACAGGCTCAGCTTATGCTGCGCTTGCTCAAAAGCTGCCAGCGCTGGTTTTCAGCCTGCCCCCGTTGACTCAGGCTAGCTAGAATGGCTTACATAGCAGGTAGATTGGCACGCAAAGTAAAAAAAAACAATTATTACAACTGGGAAGGAAACCAGAACTACACAGGAAAAAATATAATTAAATTAAATAAAAAAAATATATTTAACACATGCTCTCTTTTTGAACATAAAGTAATTTTAACTGCTTACTTGTTGCGAGCTACAGAGTAGTAAGTATATTTTTTTAAATAAATTATAATTTAAAATTTAAAAAAAATATATATATTACTTATTAGGTTATAAATTTTAAATCAATATTGAATAGAGTTACAACGGGTGGTTTTAAATAGGAAAGTGAATGCGATGCTGGTTGGATGCATGCCATATATTTTCTAAATAGATTTCTGTCTGCACTTCATCACCTTTTTATATTTGCACTTGACGTTTGGCGTCTTACTGTTCAGGCATTCCATCCACCTACCAATTTAGTTCCAAAATAAACGTTTATCAGTATTGGATAACTGCGTTTGGGTTCGACTACGAACACACTTCATGCGGTTGGAAAATAGTTTTAGTTTACATTTATGGAAAACTAGCGTTTACCTGCAGCTTTGCACACGTAGGTAAACCATTAAAATTAAAGTACGGTCGCGGAGCACGAAGAATTTCGCGCAATGACCTTCACTACTACTTGTCTCTGTCACTCGCGCGTGAATATTTGACGACGCATTCGTACAAATTCATGTATGCAAGCAACGGCAAATATTTACGCGCGGCCGACAGACACATAGTGAAAGGTCATTGTAATTCTTCGTGCTCCGCGACCGGACTTTAGCCGTAGAATTGAAATTCCAGAAATTTGCTGTACCATGGGAATTGTCAAAAATTATATCATGGATTTCATTAACAGGTTCCCTGTCCCGAAGCAATGTGCAGCGTTCTTTTGACACGTCCCCATAGTATGATAAAGTAATGTAATATACCCAATGTCATGTCCCCATGGTAATTTCCACTGGTTATATAAATGTGGTTCAATAATAAATACAAAAAATGAAGATTAACTAAGAAGATAAGATTAATTAATATTTAGATTTTTTACATCACTGGCAATGAGGCACATGTGCCTCATAGACGTGCCAGTAAAGTCACACATTAGTCACATGTGCCTCATGGGACAGGGAACCTGTTAAAGTTGTATGTAAAACACCCGCACCAAATTTCATGACTTTAAAACCAACGGTTGAGATTTTGAGATTTTATCCACATCCCGTAGAAATATTCGCCTGGAGAGAGATTTCTCTTGTGATATAGAAGAGTGTATAATGAATGAGTTAATCATAAGTTCGATGTCATAAGCTTTAGTCTTCACATTGCATTATATTACAAGTACAATATTCATAAGACCACATCCACAAGAACTGTGATGCCGCCTCCTCCGAACTACTCGTACCTAAGTCTGTGATTGCATTAGGCAAGTTAAATTGTATTTACTGCTAGTAACTTCATTAATTTCGATATGACACGATATTGGGTCTCACAGTTTGTGATTCGATTTAGTTCACAGTCAATATTTTCCTAAATCAACGAGTTAGTGTAATCAAATTGTGTTATGAACATTTTTAAATCAAATATTTGGTTAAAGCTCCTATACCTACTAGCTTAAATATATTTTTAGAAATAAAAATATATCTTTAAAGTAATACCTATCAGACCGTTCACTCGCATTAATATTCACTAAAGTGATTGCTTAAAATTTTTCTTCTATTCTATGATGACTTTTGTTTCATTTTGTTTTCAGACATGCCACTTTTAGGTAAAAGATGCAAAATGAAATACAAAAATGAACAAAAACTTAACTATCTGATTCAATCTTTACGCCTTTCTAAAATATTATTCCATACGCTAACGCATAAGCTGAAAGAACGTCTCTTGTCAATAACAGGGACGTGTTGATAAAAATCAAAGTCTTTAGAACGGCCTGTCATCTGGTGCTATCAGTAGGTGTTGATGTCAGGAACCATCTTCCCGTGGGCGCACACATCCGCTCCGACTTTACTGCCTCGTTATTTCTCAATATTTTCGTTCCTCGCACGCTTAGTATGTATAAAGAGTGGTTTTGGGCACAAACTAATAGTGATGGGTCTATCTCTGTTGGTTCTCCATGAAAATAAAATAAAATACACTACAACTGCAACTTTTTTTTTTAATTTAATTAGTTTTTGTTATTCCATACTTTTTCACGAATGAATGATTTCTTTCTTTCTTTCATACCTATTATTATCTTTAGTAGGTAGCTATCACAGTTCGTTGCCCACAACTTCGCCAAGGAAAAATTCGTTTATTAAATCGTTGACCTCTGACGCAAAAAGAGGGGTGTTAAGTTTGACCGCTATGTATGTGTGTCTGTCTATCTGTGTCTGTCCTGTGTGTCTGTCTGTGGCACGTAGCTCTTAAACGGGTGGAGCGATTTCAATGCGGTTTTTTTATTAGGAATCAGGGTTCTAGCAATGGTTCTTAGACATGTTTCATCAAAATGGGTTCAGCCATTTTTGACATTATAAGTTTGAAGTGATAAAGTCGGGGGTCTTCCAACTTTTTGTTGGTTATGTTATCGGTTTTGGAATGAGAAATATGTCCTTCTTAATTTATTATACACAAAGAACGAGCTGGCGGAAAGCACAAGACCGGTCTGAGTGGAGAGCCTTGGGGGACCCCTATGCCCAGCAGTGGAGTCTTTCGGCTGACATGATGATGATGATGATGAAAGAACCAGCTAAGTGGCTAGCCTATGCTAAGGCTGTGGCTGTGCTACTATATCTACTATCTAACTGTACTGTTTGTCGTGGAAATTATGCATGCATAGAAAACTTAAGTATATTAGAAGAGCAAGCCGAGATTCAAATTTCCAATCCTGTGCTTGAAGGCCACAGTTTAAATTATCACGATCCTCACCTCATTTGCAGAAAGCTATTATTATTTTCTTAGTCACCTATCTTTTTTCTTTTTAGCTAGCACGATTTCCTTCTGAACTGTACTTTTGTAAACTTTCCTGTTTTAAGAAGTGCTTTAAGAAACGGCCAACTTCTCGGAATCATTTAAGACTCGGACTTCGCGAGACCTTTAAAGTATTCAATTCGGAATACAAAATTGTTTGCTTTTTAAGAAATGTGGTTAAAGTTTTCGTGAAATTTTCGGGCGTTTTCTCGGGTGTGATTTAGTTGTTTTGGAATCTTAATAACTTTTGGTTGCTAGCATCAGCTTTCAGCTGAAATTCTGTATCTTTTTACCCAATTTTAAGTTTAAGTGGAATCAGTCTTCTATATAGAAGTGAATCTTCGAAACTACATTTAAATGTCTCATAGATACGCTTCCCGAGAAGGATCCCCAGGGTTTATCCTTATCGTCGATACACTTTGCAGAATAAAATTTTAAGTAGGTATATGGAACGATAGGTTTTATTTTGGGGCTCAATTCATAAATTACGTCACTGTTTTAGGGGGGCGAGGGGAACTACATAATTTATTGAATCAGGCGTTACTTTGCGGAGGTCCATATCAATGAACTAAAAGAATTTCCTTGCTCACCCGCGACCGTAAGACTCAAAGTAATCCATAAAAATATCTGCCATTAATGATCCCATTGCTAAACCATCACTATGTAAACAACTAACAACTGGTAGCATGGTGTACGGTTGTGTCACTCTGAAGATGAGCTCTGGTTGAGTTCGAAACGCGTCAGTGTAGTGTGGTGGTGGTGATAGATGGGTTTGTGTGATTTGTGTGTGTTCTGACAGTGTGGAGGTGGAGGAACTGCATGACCACGCATATTTTGCATAAGCTTAGCTATCGTAAGGTCGCGGGTGAGCAAGGAAATTCTTTTAGTTCACCAACAAAATAATTGCAATTTTCAACCGATTTCAAAAAAGAAGGAGGTTCTCAATTCATCTGTATGTTTTAGAGAACCTAATAACTGTGACAAGAAGGGACTCGCGCACAAATCAAATGTTTTAAGCGCCTGCATTTATATGTCCAATGTTAACAGAGATCTGTTTCAAATTTAAATTTACGAAGTGTGGTGTCATTTAAATCAACTTTAAAAAATGAGGATCTTTAAAAAATGCCTGTGAAAAGTTGTAATAGTCATATAAAATACACGTTTAAAGTTTCTAAGAGTTCTCAAGTAAAATTAAAATGTGTTTTATTCTCTTTCCCGTACCATAAATTCACTATGACGTCCAAACAAACAACACTTCATCTCATGTATGAAAGTTCTTCTTTGTATAACTCCGGCACAGCGAGCAAGTTCTTTTGATTAAAGGCCAGTAGTGGCTGATGGTTCCGCCGCATTATTCTTTTGAGCCAGACTTTGAAGTTGGGGCGGTTTCAGACTAACGTTTTTTCTGCGTGTATACGGTCGTGTTAGGCATACGCGCTTACACACGCGCTAGATTAATCCAAAAGCGCGTATACGCGCTCATTTCTGCGTGTTCGCTCGAAACATGACATGTGGGCGGTTTCAGATTAGCGTTTTCTTCTGCGCGTATACGGTCGTTTCCAAAAATGAGCCAGGTACTACGCGTGTATAAAACGCTGGCCCTGTACTACGAGGTGCAAAATTCGAAGTTCGTATCTTGCCGTGCCGCTGACGCTTATATTATTTAATAGGAGAGTGATAGGGACGGTACGATACGAACGCGTTGCGATGCGTTTTCGCTCTTCCTTCATCAACCGCACAGCACAAGAGTGGAATTCCCTGCCTGCGGCTGTGTTTCCTGAACACTACAATTTGGCCGCTATCAAGTCCAGGGTGAATGAGCATTTACTAGGCAAACGTGCTCCATCGTAGGCCTCATCCTCGCTTTCCATCAGGCGTGATTGTGGCCAAACGCAAGCCTATACTGTATATAAAAAGATACGAACTTCGATTTACAAATATCGTAGTAGCCCCCCTGGCCTGAAAGGACATGGTCTTGTTTACGCTTATACGAGCTATGCGCGTTAACGCTCGAAAAAAACAAAACAGCACCTGTACGCGCGTACACACACTTCCAAAAACGGGCTTAAATACGCGCGTATTATAAAACGCTGGTCTGAAACCACCCTTATCAACTTGAAGACAGATGTGTTTTTTGATGTGTTACATATTGAGCTTATAGAGACTCCCTGGCCCGAACAGAATTCTCTAAATTTAAATGATTGTTGTTTATACATTAGGGAGGGTAATTCAAAGAGTACGAGAAGGGTTACATAGTGTATTTAGTGCTTTGTATAACGTCTCTTTTTTCTCAAATTTTTTTTCGATACTACTCTCAATTGTGAACAAACTACTTTCAGGTTTTCAGTTATTTAATGAATAACTCTTATTTTGAAAGGTTTGTTTCGAACGTTTATTGAAGGCCTCTTCGTGACAATGCTGTTCTCAGAATGCAAAAACTAAGACCGTTTTCGTTTAATTAAACAGACAACACGGCCATTGCATTCAACGAGACAAAGATACTGGTCTAAAAGTAGGTATAGTCGACCAAAAAAGTACTATAGCAGTTCCTACATCAGAATAAAAACAATAAAGCTGATTGTCATATTGAATTATTAGTAACTAACCTAACCAACAAAACGTTGGAAAACTTTTAAAGGTCAATAACTCAAAAACGGCTAAACCGATTATAATAATAATAATAATAATTTATTTATTTATCAGACAACATAGATCCATTCATTTGTTAGTACATACACACTTAAAAACTAAGTTAGACATGTTTAAAATTAAATTGAAAAATAAAAATTAATATCAAATGTCAAATATATAAAACCTTAAATTACAATTACAGGTCAGACTTGACGTCCAAAAGAAATACATTTCCAAAAATTTGTCACCAGGCATTTTTGACAACATGTGTTTTGGTCCAATGGTGCAATATCGGACAAGATACATCCTCCGATATTGCACATAGAAGGCTGTTACTGCTGCCCCTCATCCTATCCATGGCTGATGATATTCGTTTGCGTATCACGGCTCCAAAACTATCAGTACGCGCCTCCGCAAACATGCCGGATGCACTGCAGAACGGGGGCAGCCGCAACAGCATCCTGAAGGTGTTGTTATATTGGACCTTTAGAGCATTGAATGACTTTTGTGCGAAGCGAACCCACAAGCTGCAGGTGTAGAAAGTCTGGCAGTAGGCCTTAAAAAGAGTTACTTTGACCTCATTTGTACACCGAGCAAACCTGCGGGCCAGCATATTGCACCTGACAGTCAACGCTCTGCGCTCTCGATCCATGTCCATGTCATCAGTAAGTGCATCGGTGACCCAGTGACCCAGATACTTAAACTTTTTGACCTGTTTGAGTGGAGCGCCGTTAAGTACGATAGATGGAACAGTCTCATACGTTTTCACGCCTGCCTTGAAAAGCAACAACTCACTCTTCTTTGTATTGTATCTAAGTCCATGGCCCACCGCATACCGCTCACAGATTCTGATTAGCTTCCTTAGACCACTAATCGAGGGACTCAGCAACACCATATCATCCGCATAGCTGATATTATTGATGACATGGCCACCGACTGAACATCCAACCGCTGCACTGCTGAGCTCCTCAATAAGGCCATTTATGTACAGATTGAATAACTTGGGAGAAGTCAACCCTCCCTGTCTCACGCCGTTATTCAGCCTGTACACAGCAGAGAAGCTACTCCCCCATCTCACAATGTTCGTCTGGTTCCCATACCAATACTTTAAAAGCAAGAGATTTTCTGCTGGCAAAGTGGTTTCTAAACGTATTTTCCTCCATAGTACGTCATAGGATACCATATCGAACGCTTTGGAGAGGTCCAAGAAACAAGCATATACGGGTGTCTGTCTGTCAGTGTAGTAACGGATGGTATGCTTGAGACAATAAATCGCAGATTCGGTAGACAGTCCATGATTGAAACCAAACTGAGCATCATGAAGTTTCATATTGCAACATAATCGCTTATCAAGCATACCATCCAACACTTTAGCCGTTATTGTGGCTAACGAAATGGGTCTATAGTTTTCTTTATCCGACACATCTCCAGTCTTGTTTTTGATTATCGGTACTACTACAGTTTTCATCAGCATTTCAGGCAAGTATGAATGTGCAATGCAAAAATTAAAAAGAAGCGATAATACTCTCGGGAGGTGTACGCCTCCATTCTGGAAATGCTCCACACTGAGGCCGTCATGTCCAGGCGACTTGCCACGAGTCATGTTCCTAATAATTTCGGTAATCTCCTTAACAGTAACGCGTTCGAATGAGTCACCAGGACCGACCCCAGCGGAGAGCACCCCCGCGGAGGGCCCGAGAGGAGATTGGACCTGGAAATGCTTCATGAATAGATCTGCTATTTGAGTAGGCTCACTGACACCATTGACGCTCATAGGAATGCCAGGTTTAGAATTCAGGCTGTTTGTTGCTTTCCAAAAGTGGGAAAAATTCTTACTAGCGTGATGAGAAGCTATGATATTCATTCTAATTTGGTCTTGATTATTTTGACACCACTTTAGTTTAGCCTTAAACAAACTTCTAGACTCACACATACTTACAAAACAGGCTCCCTGTCTAGGTCGCCCCTGCAAACACCATAACCGAAAATGCAATTGGGCCTCCCTGTGAGCATCCCTGACATGCTTATTCCAACCGACAATACATTTACGCTTCCTGTGAACAACATTGCCTGCCTTACTTGCAATTGACGCATTGATTAAACTATCAACAATGTTATTATACAATACATCTATGATGCGCTTGTGACTGTCATTAAAACATATTTTATCCGCACAGCATCGTTACTCAGAGGGGAAGTCAATATCTCTGAGCAATGCATTGCACAATTTCGTATATTTATCTATTTGCACTGGATCCCTTTCCCCCCAGATTACACTGGTATTATTATTATTACTAGCACTAACATCAGACTTCCACTTAGATTTTATTTCATCAAAATTACAATCTATTTCCAACGGAAAATGATCAGACCATGTCACATTATACAATACTCTTATACCTAAAATAGTTTTTTTTGCCGCCTCGGTCACGATACAATGATCTAGCCAACTCCGCGATCCATGCATATCACTTATATAAGTGTATGTATCCGAGTCACAGCCTAACAAGTCTAAGTCTGCACACGACCAACACTGATCTGCACAGAAATTTACCAGCTCGGTACCGAACAATTCACCCGGGTGGGCATTAAAATCCCCTAGCATATACACCGATTCTACTCCACTATTTTCTATAACTGCACTCAACTCACTCATGCAGTCAGTAAATTCACTTAGATTGCTACTCGCATTAGTAGGCATGTACACACTCGCCACGAGAATGACACGATCGGCCAGAGTTATTTTGACGGCCGCGAGACGCACACTACTGCAAGATATCACCGTTACGTTAGGGAAAATAGACTTCCTCCACAAAATCGCTACGCCTCCGTACGGTCTCCCACGAAGGATCTCCGCCGATGTGTCGACTGCAGACTTGCCAGTAAAACCAAACTCAGTGTCAATGTCGCCTAGCATCGATATATTATGTGGTAAAAGCCAAGTCTCTTGAAGCGCTATCAAATCAGCTGTTTGACACAACTTACGAATGCAATCAATCGAACGTATAGCTGATCTACAATTAAAACTGACTAGCTTACATATACAATTGCTGTTATTCGACATTGTTGGTTGAGTTGTCCTTTCCATCCAATTCTTTTCTCGCCTGATCATAATTTTTTATGTAAACAAAACGACGGTATGTTACTCCCTCAGGCCATAGTCCGTCATTCAAGAATATCTGCAACTTGGTGTGTGGTACAAATACTTTATATGCGTTATAATTTCTTTTCCTTAACGTATTTATTTTCTTAAGAGAAATATTTATACCAGTTTTATGTGCGATGTAGTTAATAATATCTTGCTCTGACGTCAGTTTATCGACATTGTTTATGAATAAGGGAATTTTAATATCAGCTGATTTAAACTTGACATCAGATGAAACTACCGCTTTTCCCGTTAATCCAATGAATCTATTTGCGGTCCTTTTCTTTCTCTTCTGTACCTCTTCAAAGTCATTAAGTTCATTTTCATGAACTGTATTCTCGCTGCTCCCTCGCGCCGAACTATCCGCTACCTCCTTTGGCTTGGACCCGACCACAAAAGCGAACGTAGTACATTTAGCTGCGTTGAATGACTCATTATTCGAAACTTGTTTTTCGGAGTGCATCTGTTGTTCTGTACCTTCTGGGCTAGTTGTTATGAGCGGGATGTCAGTATGTGTGTCTGCATGTATCAACTTGCAGATCGCGCCAGATTCAGACTCACGAACAGGTGAGACGTTGCCGTCTTCGCGCTCATTAATGTGTACGAGCGAGACAGCACTCCCGTTCAACACATCTGATTTCTCATTGTTTCGAACGAGGGTAGGTGACAAAATATTATCTTCATTTTGGAAAAATGAGTTTGTAACGATTTCAGATGATATATTATTAGACTCAGGAGGCACTTGGTGAAGACCCATCGGTCCGCTATTATTCATATAGCTGTCAAATATTTGAGCACCTCTTTTACTATTAACAAAACCGTAATTATTTACTATCGAAGCCCGTTTCATGTTCACTAAATCTGTTCGCAACTCGTCAATAGAATCCTTTGTGACATATGTATTCTTAATGCTGTCGATCTCCTTTCGCAGTAAAAGAATATCTTTTAATAACCGGGTAACGTCCACATGATCCCATGTCACTGGCGGTAATCTACATAAGTCTCTAGCTACGAAAATCGGCAGTTCTTCGGGATCGACTGTCTTTATCAAACAAATTATATCATCCAGATCACGCTGATTTTTTCCTTCTTTTCTACGGATCTTCCGTTTTGAAGTGGGTACCGAATCAAATAGCATCTTTTTTGCTCCCGAGATCTCCTCAGTTGAAAAGGCCGTCGCACAGATTTGTACGATGTTCAGTTCGTTCATCACATCACATTTATTTTGCACAAAAGCAAGGAGTTCATTTATAACCACGTTACAGTTACTACACTTTACTAAATTGGAAGCCATCGTACGATATTATTCACACGATCAGAAAAACACGTCCGCACACAATTGCATCGGACAGCTGACTGTACGATTATGATGAAACATGTATAAGAACCATCGCTAGAAAACCTGATTTCAAATTAAAAAAAACCGTAAATCTGTTTAAAAAAATATACCTCGTTGAGTTACTTGCCGGATTCTTCTCAACAGAGGTTTTTCCGAACCGGTGATAGATTTTTTTTGACATCCATAAGCGTGCTTGTTATAGTCTAAATTGAATAAAGATATTTTGACTGACTGACTTTGATGAGGGAAATAAAGATGAAACAAACAGGAAAGAAGTTAATGATAGGTAGTTGGAAAGTTCTGATTGAAAAGTATTACTAGTTACAGCGTAAAATATTACAGTGTAGTCAAACACGTTATAATGTAGCACGCTCTAACCTAGCAAAATTTACGGCATCGTAGAACGATTTATAATTTCAACATCTCTTACGCCTGACGCCTTTTATTCTTCTCATCCGTCCATTAATTCTTGAAAAACAGCATATGCGCGTTACATGTTAATGCATATGCCTGTGTAAAACACGCTCAAACTAAATAAAAGATTCGCAATAAAAAACCTATGACGCGAGTTCTGTGCCACGACTAAAAAGTGGTTTTACCCCAGGCAAGGCATTACATTACGGGTCGAGAAGCATTTCGTTTTGTGTAGCGTTGATGTAAGGAGGCAGTGTAATGTATTCATTGAGGATTATTTGCCTCTATTACGCAGGGAATTGCTGCCACCTGTTGCTACGCGACAGGGCGTGGGCGGAAGGCGCATGCGTACAACGCAACTTACGGTCAATTTGGTGACTACTCAAACACAACACTTGAGGCGGTCCATCATTCTTGAGAAAGATGTACCCAGCTTTTCAGTGCAACCAGAATGTTAATGTCGCTAGGGACTTGTCGGTTTTCTTCGTTTCCCTAGATTCTAATCCGATCTTTCTCTATGGAGCCGAAACTTGGTCTCTAAGACTGCAGAATCGCCGTAAAATTTATGCATTGGAGATGTGGTGCTGGAGGCGTCTCTTAAAGATCCCGTGGACGGCATTTCACACCAATCTTTCTACCCTCAAATAACTTCATACCGGCTTTCGTCGACTGGGCAATTACGAATACTGAAGTTCTTTGGTCACATCTCCAGGAATGAGAACTCAATGGAGAGATTGGTGGTTCAGGGGCAGGAGGAAGGCAAAAGGGCACGCGGCCAATCACCAACTCGCTGGACTGACCTGATTAAAAAAGCTACTGAGTCCACCATGGTCCAGTTTACTCGCAACGCCTCTAACCGGCAGAAATGGAAGCACATTGCTAAGAGGGCTGTCCTCGGAGAAGTCTGCAACCCACCGAACATCTCTCCGTGACCCTCGTTTGCGCAACCTTGACCACTCTGACAAGAGTGTCCGACTAAGAAGAAGAGATTCGAATAAGAAAGAAAAACGATCTTTTATTTGATGTTAGAACGACGTTATGAACGTTGAGTTATGAACGACGACTAGTGCAAATAAATTTTAGTGTACCTACTGTACATAATGTTATACCGTTGTTCAAAATGAGTACAGGTAAGAAACTCACAAAAGACCCTTATTGCATGTAGTCTATAGGAAATGAAGAATGGAATGTAGATATTGAAAATGATTATTTTAATTATTGTTGATGTTAAATGACATCAAAATAGAAACTCGATACGGACAATAGCCATGATAGGAATATGGACCGAACGGTATAGTAAATAAGAGAAACAAGGGTAGAGCGTGCGTCTTACAGTCGAGTTCATAAACTTTTGAGCAAAAATTTGATCAAAAATATCTGAACACGACTCTATTGTTAACAGCGTAGAAGCGTGTCCAGATATTTTCGATCAAATTTTTGCTCACAAGTTTATGAACTTGACTGTACATATTCCATCACTTGATGAATATTTTAAATCAGTTTTAAACCATGTTAAAACTAGTTAAAATTACCCTAACATAAGAAAAAGAAGTGTTAGGTAAATGGAAAATGTTCTTTCCGAAAGTCCAATCTTATTCGCAATCGCTCATCACCCACGCACATTCTTATTCCCGCTCGACTCCGGTTTGTAGTCAAAACATTCAGAAGCAGAGCTGTAAAACAATTACTGCGTTGTTTATTAAGATTCTGATTGGTGGATACATTTTGTATTTACGGTTGTTATGATAGGTCAAGGTCAATGTCGTGCCAGTCTTACTTGTGTGAATTTCAATTGTACTTTTTTGATAATAATTAAATTAAGCTTATTGTCTTATGTAAATATACAATCATATCAGCCTAATAATAACAGTAAATCACACGTAAAAACACTAAAAGTAAAGAAAGCTAAGTTGAAAAGAACTGTTATAATCTGATTGTAACTTAGGTGAAATATAAGCAATAATCATATTAAGCTTCTGACTAACTTTTACGTGCAAATTACACTTAATTAGAATTGTAAATGTACACGTAGGGCGGAGCTTCTACGTAGCTCTTATTTAACTTGCTCAACAAATGAGTGAATGAGGGATTCATTTGAAGTTATATTGTTTTGTGAATATTACAGTTCAGTTTGTTTCTATTAAACTTCTGGGCTATCATGCTAAAATGTTGTACATGAAAGCAAATAACTATTATAACTTTAACATGAGAGAAATTTCGTCTTGAAATTGGCAAAGCCGTGGTCTAGTTGCCAAAAAAATATCTTAAAACAACATTAGGTACTTACAGTACTAAAAAGCATCGTTGATGGACGTACCTTATGACAGGTTTGTCCGTAACGCTAGCTCTGCTATTGGCTAATTCTGACACCAAGCACAATCACGGGTATCACTGATGTACCCCATGTAGGGATTAAGACAGGTAGAATAAATATAGCACAGGAAGAACTCTTTACGTTTATCTCTTATCCCTCCGATGTTGCCATGTTGGCTATAGGTAGCAGAAATCACTTTCCATCAAGAGACCCGCTTGCTCCTTTATATTCACTGCCCCATAAAAACTTCAACTACTTAAATGGCTAAACTAACTAACTGACTAACTCACTGTGGGGCCTGGGTTCACAGAAAATGTCATAATGCAATACGGCATGCCAAGGAATATAATTATGACATCACTGTGAGAACGCCTTTTGTTCCTTGTTCCCTGTACATAAAGATATTAACCCTTTACAAATTACTTTACCAGCACTGGTAAAGGACAGGATGACCATTGGGGGGAAAAGTTCTCGAGTGGCGACCACGAACCGGAAGACAAAGCGGTGGCAGTCCTCCCACTATGGAATGGATTGATGACGATAACGAAAGTTGAGGATTGATGATGATGATTGATTGATGGATGCAAGTTGCAAGTGGTCGTTCACGTTTACCTTTACTTGCCCGAATTTCATTTGCCCGAATTTCACTTGCCATACCAACGTTTGCCATAAAAAATATATAGAACCGTGCTGTATTCAGGTTTTTTTTTAAATTTCATCATATAGAATGCAGTAGGTTAGGTTAGGTTAGTTTAATATCAACTCTGAAGAAATTACTATTTCAGAAATAAAAAATTACTTTATAGCAAATGAAAATTCTAGAAAACGATACATTTGGGTATACGAAATTAGGCCAAACGATAGAGAACCATTCAGTAGTGGACGTCTTCCGGCTGATGATGATGATGATGATGATGACGATGACGATGGCTGAAACAGCAGTATATTTGGCATCGAAATTATTCTGCAAAACGTACCATGTTGTGCTCCAAAAACATGAGCAAATCCTGAATATAACAGCTGTAACAGAACTGAACCCAAGAGCATCATTTTAAGGGCGAAGGACTCCATTTAAATTTCGATACCGTTGTCTCTGGGTCTGGGAAGTAGCCGCATCGTATTAATTATCTTAAGGCTTAATTGCTTCAGCCTAATGGATTCTAATTGTGTTGTTCTCACGCACGAGGCTTCAAATTGATGCAAGCCATTAACCGGGCGTGGAGTAACCACAGAACATGCTTTGGGATCATCAGCTGAGCATCAGCACTGTGACTATTAGAAAATTTGGAACTTTGTAACGAATACAGACCGGATATATGCAATTTTGAACATGAAACTACCGTGAGACTCACTCATATTAAATGATATTGTACCGGCTGAACGCGGCGGGTGTCGAGCTAAACTCGGTTTAAGACGTGAGTTATCCGTTACAATATCATTTAATACGGATATACCAGTCTACTGTTAGTCTAGTGTCCCAGTGTGTATACCAGTCTAATTTTAATTGTTTCCATTCACATGACATGCTTAGAATTTTATTTTTTATAATTATTACTAATCTTATTACCTTTGACGATTTCAATACAAATTCTTATAACTGACATTTATGTAAATTATGATGTAATGATGTATTGAATGAATAAATAAACTAAACTAAACTATATGCAGTTGCATATTTGCATATGCATTTTTATACTGAGACTATTTTTATCGGTTATGACATAGTTTATTTAAAATCCCTTGGTGAGTCTTGTGTGGTTGCTCAGATTTAAGAATTGCGACAAGCGAAACATGGCCGCCTTTAAAATCGACTACTATGAAGCGGGAAACGTGCTGATTGACGCAAAACTGTATTGGGGTCGCAAGTATTGCGATGAAACTTGGTTCAAGACACTTGCTGAAAAGAGACCGAAATGACATCAAGGCGGTTCAGCACAAACCTCCACAGACGTCTCTTGTCAGGCCTGTGGAAGAACATGTCGCTTTTGCATTAGTGTAGCCAGCTAGTGTAGTCAGGTGATAGGACCTTGTGCAAGATCCGCCCGGATTGCTACCACCATCTTGCTCGCTAATCCTGACATGAAGCAGCAGTGCTTGCACTGTTGTGTTTCAGCGTGGAGAATACGACAGCCGGCGAAATTAATGGCACTTGAGGTATCCCATATTACGCCTCTAGGTTGGCAACGCATCTGCAATACCCCTGGTGCTGCAGATGTTTATGGGCGGTGGTGATCTCTTACCATCAGGAGACCCAACATAGCACCCTAATTTAAATACTGCTCATCTGATACTATATGTATAACACTTTGCGGCTTCTACTATCTACTAAGTACTATGTAGTAACACCTAAAATCTAAAATTCCATAGCGAGCAAATCTTAAAATCTGTACTAATAAATCTGTATGAGTAAAATGACGACCAGATGGCCTAGTGGTTAGAGAACCTGACTACGAAGCTTGAGGTCCCGGGTTCGATTCCCGTGTCGGGGCAGATATTTGTATGAAAAATACGAATGTTTGTTCTCGGGTCTTGGGTGTTTACTATGTATTTAAGTATGTATCTATTATATTTATCCGTTGCTTAGTACCCATAACACAAGCTTTGCTAAGCTTACTTTGGGACTAGGTCAATTGGTGTGAATTGTCCCGTGATATTAAAAAAAAATGAAAACAGGTCCACACACAATGCTTCATTTTGCAATTCAGGTCAGATCCCTACCTCTTCAATTGGGATGCGTTGTTTATTTTGATCTACTATTTCCTTTTTAATTAAGGGACCGCACTTCGGGGCAGGGAATGAAGTTCCTTTGTTTGATATAGTATCAAGTACGATCCTTTCACTATCTATAACTTTATTTGTAAGTTCATTTAATTTGAAATGGGTCCCCCTGAAAAGCAGCATTGCGGCTCGCCGCAACCCTATGGCAAATGGAGCCCTTGTCACACTATTAGATTTAAAGTTGGAAGTAAGTAGACGGAAAGCAAAATTGTTTGCCTGTATTTTTATTTTTACTCTCATTTTGTGTTATTTATATGAATGAACGTCTCTCTTATTTAAATTTAAAAGATAAATGGAGTCAGTCAAAATAAATGTATAGTCTACAGTTCAAGTAGATCCTTGTACTCGTATGATAGTGATGCTCCAATTGAGCACCAGTTCTCCTGGACTGTAAATTTCATAAAGATTAAAAACATTTACATTCCTTGTTCAGACGTGTGCAAGCGAAATCGAATCGATGAAAACTACTACTAATACCTACTGCTTATTACGTACTCGTACTTACTACTCGTCGTATCCACGAAAAGTGGCGTAATTGCAAAACAGCAACTTTTCAGGAGCAGCTTTTTTGTGTTTATTAAAAAAAATACAAAGATATTGATATTTTTTTGATTTAGTATCATGTATAACATCCTGTGGTTGGTTTAGAAAAAAAAATTGGTAATAATAATAGAATTTAAAATAGTTATGTCCCTTAATTCCTTATTCTCCGTTGTATTTACCGTCGACAGCACCAAACTTTGGTTCTTAGGAATGTTGTGGCCTTTTTCGTCGTAAACGTTGAGGTCGCAATCGCCATTAAGTCATTTCTCAATTAAAAAATTGCTGGTTAACCATTTTCCATCGCTCAAGAAAATAATTAGTTTTTAAAGAAAATTTACAATTTGAATATTAAAAAAAAACAAAAAAATTAAAGATATAAAATCTTAATAAAATCCGAGTTATTTTAAGAAAATAGTAACACTATTAAAAAAACAATTAAATTACCTCTCAGGCATTAAAAAATATTATAATAGGTAATTAATAAAAAAATAAAACACTGTTCTTCTCTTGTTAATCTTTAGATCAGATAATTAACTTGAGGAACATAGAAAATCACAAAACTATAATTGCTTCTTAAATCTCAAATATAAAAGAAAGTAAGTAAGAAATTAAGTGTAAGTAGCAATATTCAAAAAAAAAAAAACAGTTAAATCGCCTCTCGGACCATAAAAAAACTCAATACACTGTTCTTCTCGTATTAATCTTAAAACATTGTTTTTTTTATACAGTATAGGCTTGCGTTTGGCCACAATCACGCCTGATGGAAAGCGAGGATGAGGCCTACGATGGAGCACGCTTGCCTAGTAAATGCTCATTCACCCTGGAATTGAAAGCGGCCAAATTGTAGTGTTCAGGAAACACAGTCGCAGGCAGGGAATTCCACTCTTTTGCTGTGCGGTTGATGAAGGAAGAGCGAAAACGCTTTGTGCGGATTTTTGGAAATACTGACAACGTAAGGGTGAGGACCCCGCCTACTTCTGGTCGACCTGTGGAAGAAAGGAGCAGGTGGATAAGGTCGTGCAATTCCGAAGCACATTCTCCGAAATGTAGCCTGTAGAATATCGACAGGTAAGCACTTTGCGATGACGAAGGCTCTGACGACAAAAATCCGCGTCGCAGGCGATGCCGATGAGCCTCTTGTCTGCGCTAATTGAGATCAGTGATAATGAACTTTAGTAACATCATCATCAGCCGGAACACGTTCACTGTTGAACAAAGGCCTCCCCCTTAGAACGCCACAATGAACGATAACTCTAGCATCCACCTGATGGGAGGCCTGCCAACGCTTCGTCTTCCGGTTCGTGGTCGCCACTCGAGGACTTATCTCCCCCAACGGTTATCTGTTCTTTGAGCGATGTGACCCGCCCATTGCCACTTCAACTTGCATTATTTTTCCAGCTATGTCGGTGACTTTAGTTCTTGGACGAAATTCCGTATTCCGGATTCTATCGCGCAAAGAAACTCCAAGCATAGCTCTCTCCATAGCTCGTTGCGTGACTCTGAGCCTCTCTAAAAGGCCAACAGTCAAGGACCACGTCTCAGCGCCATAAGTCGTCACTGGCAACACACACTGGTCGAAGACTCTAGTCACTGCGAAATATTGGACGAGAAGATATTACGAAGTTTCCCGAACGCTGCCCATCCGAGTTGGATTCTTCGGGTGATCTCTTTATCGAAGTTGAACCTACCCAATTGGACAACTTGTCAAAGATAAACATAGTGGTCAGCAACTTAGTGTATCGTTACCATCGATAACCGGCACGGGTGTGACATGGACATTTGACATGATTTTAGTCTTGTCCAGGTCACTGAGCATAGTATTGAGCTCCTCCAGCGACTCTGCCATTATGACTATATCATCCGCAAAACGAAGATGGGTGATGTACTCGCCGTTGATATTGATGCCGAACCTATTCCAATCCAAGAGCTTGAAAACTTCCTTCAACGCATTTGTGAACAGTTTCGGAGAAATAACGTCTCCCTGTCTCACACCTCGCTGCAGTTGGATTGGTTGTGTGCTCTCGTCCTACAACCGGATCGTAATAGTGGCGTTGCTGTACAAACTCTTTAACACCTCGATGTATCTATAATCAATATGGCACCGCTGAAGAGACTGCATTACAGCCCAGGTCTCGATTACATCGAAGGCTTTTTCATAGTCCACAAACGCTAAACATAGTGGCTGATTATACTCTTCAGTCTTAAAATTGTTTTGTTCTGTTTCTTCTATACTTATAACGAGCTCGGGCAAATTCACATTATTGTTGAATTCTAAAATTACTTCTGATTTAATTTGAAGGTAAAAAACTCGATCTCTTGTTTACAATCCGGCGGCATTGGAGACTCAATAGGTTTGCTTTCATTTCATATAAATTGTGGATACAAAAACAGCCTACAGAAAGGTAAATTTAAAGTCTTGTTTATAGTAAAATCTTTGTTAAATGATAAAATAAAAATCATAAAAAAGCCTCTATGGACTTAAGGACTCATATAGTTTAAATAAAATTAAGTGTTATTTTTAATTTTAATTTGATGGAAACACATCGAAAACCGAAATTACTTTCGTTTACTGTTCAAATTCACCAATAAACCTAATTTTATAACACGTAAACACATTAATTAAAGCAAAATAATTATTTTGTCGTAGAATAAAGACACAAATGCCATTATGGCTTCTTCTCTTCCATACATTAGCTTTTTTTCGATTCCGCAGAAAAATGCTACAATCAGCACAAGGGCCTTGTTCTGCGTTTTACGAAGATTATGACAGTGTAAATTAAAAATACGTTCTATTATAGCTCAGCAATTATAAAAAAGATATAAGGAAGTAATTATTTATTACTTGATCTCAAAATATGTGTATATGTTGTAATTTACTACCTATTGTCGACTCCTTTATGACTTTTCTTTTCTCAACTACATTACTTCCAATACGCAAGACTATAGTGCTCACAATCGCAGTCCGCGGAGTAATGAATGAGCGGCGCTTGTGCCCCCACCCCGCACCGCACACGCGCGGTTCGCGCCTCAAAGAATAGCCCTAACGGCGGTAGTGGCTTTTATTTACGTCAAATTTTGCCGCCAGGAAATAGTGGCCTTTTGATAAAACTGAATATCAAGAAAAGTTTTGAACTTATAAAGACAATTATTACACTCAAAGATGCCTAATTTAATGTAGAATGTAAAAATGAAATAAAGAAAAAAGCCCTTATGATCATAGGGGCAGTTTTCGGGGATACGACGTACTGTCATGGAAACCCCAAAAGTTACATAATAGATTTTAATAAAGTTGCATATCAAAACACTCGGGCCAGCATTTCACTTAACCTGTACTAAGTAGAGCTGAGATTTCTATCATAATACTAAACGTGTTAGTAAAGATAATACCAGTTGACTTCGCGAGTTCATTTTGTTAACTCACTGACTTGTTTCGAGGATTTTATCGAATCATTAAATAAATCTGGTGAAATGAAAAAAAAACCCGCCAACAGCGTGTCGGACACTCCCAAAATAGGGTTCCGTAGCCATTACGAAAAAATTAAGTAATATTTTTCTAAGGATTTCGTATTTAATACGGAATCTTCCAAGTTTAGGCATATTTTATACCTTAGGCTGCTATTTACTCATAAACTACTAATAATTCTCAAGCAAACTTAGCCGTTATAGTTTTCCTTGAAAGTTTGATATACTTAATACCATCCTGAATTTTTTCAAATTTTTCCACCCACTGGTTTAGATTTTAGAGGGGGGGGGGGTCGACGCTTGATTTTCGTGAAAATTTGCACTTTAAAGTTGAATATTTCGCTAACTAATCACTTAATCGAAAAATCGTCTTAGCAAACCCCTAATGGTTTTAAAAACCAACGATACCCCACACTATAGGGTTGGATGAAAAAAAAAAAACCACCACTTTACGTCTATCGGAGGTACCATAAAACATTTTTTTTTTAATTTTTAATTTTACCAATTTGTCGGCATAGTTTACTTATATATCCGTGCAAAATTACAGCTTTTTAGCATTGATAGTCCCTGAGCAAAGCCGCAGACGGACAGACAGACAGACAGATAGACAGACAGACATGGCGAAACTTTAAGGGTTCCGTTTTTGCGATTTTGGCGCCGGAACCCTAAAAACGAGTTGTGATTTTTGGGTGAATTCGACATTTTACTAAACTGATTCAGGGATTCGATCAAATTACTGTTTTTGATATAATCAAATGATTGAATCCTGCATGGTTCCAGGATAAAAATTATCCTATTTCCTTCCCCGGAACTCGAACTGTTTCACCGAATTTCATCTAAATCGCGGTTCAGCAGCTTAGACGTGATGAGGTAACAAACAAACATACATACTTACAAACTTTCGCATTTATAATATTAGAAACCTTACGACGTGAATGTATGTTTGTCCTTTGGCAATCGTAGCGGGACGCTTAAACCGCACCCTTCGCCTCCGATTTCAAATGGTAATTTTGTGTACCTACCTGAAAGTAATTTCTTTGATACAAATCAAATATAAGGCGGACATTATTATACATTTCTCCATATATGGTATAAAAGCTATCAAGTGTAATTAATACACTATTAACGTGCGGAATCAATGCGTAACTGATATGTTACAAGATATCAGTTTGTCGTACGTCGCACACAAATTATCATATGTCGCGTGTCATAATTATGGCATATTGTCAGTGTCTCGGAGTCGCAATTTATATGGAAACTGGGTGTTTATTTGAGGGAGGCTTTGCGGGCCCTTGTCGTGAGAGAAACGGCGGTGCAATATAAGAGCGACACGCAAGTTTTAGTAACTACTGTTTACCTTACAATATATTCATATTTATACGAATTTATAATCAGTGAGATATATCTACCTTAGGCCTCATTTGCACTTTTCATAAAGTAAGATAGGGGTCGATCACGGGTCTGTTTTATGTATAAAAAATAAATATAAACAATTATCCTAATCTTAACGAAATTAAAAAAAATATTTTGTTTTGAAATCGTGAAAGTAAAACATCAAACACTTCTTGTGTTTAATAAAATTTGGTAGGTGTAGGTACAGATGTAGATAGAATGACAATGCAAGTGCCTACAGTCTACAATAAAAGCTTTTAATTATCAAAGTACTTACACTTATAAAAAAAAATATTTATTATGGTCATTTAAATATTTATGTTCAAGTAGTGTTGGTTATTAAGCTACTGGTGGCCTTTTTTAGTAGATTCAAGTTTGAAGCAGTTACGCTTTAATATCTATTTTAGTTAAAGTTTCGTTCTGAGTAATTTAAGTGAGACCACACGGAAAATAATATCCTCCCGAACAAGAAATCAATTTTCCTATTCGTTCCATAAATTACAGAGTTCTGCAAGCATTAAAAAAAACCATATTGAAAATCTCATTTTCTGAAGCCGGTTCAAAAGTAGGTATCTGTGTTATCAAACTTGGAGCATCCGCTATTCGCTTGTGGCTTGTAAAACACGTGCGAAGAGGGGGGCGAGTGGAGGTCGGGCTAGGCGCCACAGAGACGCGACAACGGGCGGCAAAAATACCGTGATCAAATTTCGAGGATTTAAACACGACGAGAATAATCCTTATGGGGTGATAAGGCTTTGTATGGGATGAGCATACCTTTGAGATGATTGTTCTTTGTATAAACCGGGAAATTATTGTTTCTGAAATGTATTTTAGGAAGGCTTTTCAACATATTTTTGTTTAAGACTCATTTGGTTGGACCTTGTGCAAGGTCCGCCCGGATTGCTACCACCATCTTGCTCGCTTATCCTGCGGTGAAGCAGCAGTGCTTGCACTGCACAAGACAGCCGGTGAAATTACTGGCACGTGAGGTATCCCATCTTAGGGCTCTAGGTTGGCAACGCGTCTGCAGTACCCCTGGTTTTGCAGATGTTGATGGGCGGTGGTGGTCTCTTATCATCAGGAGACCCACATGCTCGTTTGCCACCCAGTCGAATAAAACCAAAATTCGGAATAAGTAATAGCTCTGTCCATACTCTAAATCAGAGGTGTCCAAAGTGGACCACCCAGGAGTCCACGTTGGCGTGAAAAAAATGGGGGTTTTAATATTACAGTAGACGCAGGAGTCTCCCCAAAATAGTAACACTTTGAAAGTGATCATCAAGAACGTTTTAAACTTTCGTGATTCTCACTCATAGTCAAAATACCACAAACGGGACTTATCACGCTATTATTACACAAGTAATATTTACCTCGACGTTTCGGCAACGTTACAGTTGCCGTGGTCACGAGTAGACCACGGCAACACGACACGGTGTAATAATAGCGTGATAAGTCCCGTTTGTGGTATTTTGACTATGATCATCAAGAATAAAAAAATTGGGAACGTCGGCTCTAGATGCACTAGGTACTTAGTAAATTGACAGATGGGCGTGCCAATTTTCAACTTTGACGTCATACAAATAAAGCCATGTTTAGTAAACCACTACCCACGTTTACAGATTATGTAAAAACTATTTTATTTGTATGACCTCAAAGTTGAAAATTGACTGAAGGAACGCCCATCTGTCAAGTGTTAACTCCAAGTAATCGTACTGTTATTGGTTGAAGCTTCAGCGTTTTGCACTTGTGGTCTACTCAGAATAACGGCCAACACAGTGTGGCTGAAACGTCAAGGTAAAAGGAACCGTCGTGATTATTCAAGAGCGTGTATGAATAGGACAGGGCGCAATAGCGCTCATTGGGACAGGCTTATGTCCAGCAGTGGACTGGTGATGATGATGTGATATGAATTATGTATAAATTTAAGTAGTCATATTTGATTTTGCTTTGTTTTAGCTAAATCATAAGCGCGTTGATTGTTGGCGGCTATTACATAACTGAGGTTTGTAATAGTGGCCCAATTTGTTTAAACAGTAGAAGCTATCTTAAACAATGTTAATTGATTAATATGAATTAATATTTTTTATTTGTTTCATGTACCCGTCTCCGCCCACAAAATCAGGTGAGTCAATGTTTCACGCAATGCATCTAAAATATATAATCGTGTTTATACGTTAAATTCCTATCAAACATTGAATTAAGTTTTACTAAGATTGGAACAAGCAGATAATGAATATTTGTAGTTTCGAAGAATGAAAAAGAGAAAAGAAACTTTTTGAAATGAGGTGTTGTTTTAAAACGACGGAGATGGATATGATATCTATCGGCCATGGCTATTCTAAGTCTGTGTTGCAACTCAAAAACACCAAATTAGGTAAGTAAATTTTAGAAAATTATATCATTGAGATTATAAGTACTTATTAGTATCCCAGCTAAGTCTAGCAAAACAAAGGCATGGCCGTACTATATTTTTCTCGAAGCCATTCAGGCTATTTTAAGCACCTGTAATTTTGTACTGGCTATAATATTCTTATTTAATTTGAAATTGTGTCCAATTAGTTCGTTTTACATTTCGTTGTGTATATCCATCTCTATCGTTCCGTAACTTCATCACTTAAATGGCATCATGGTAAACTTAAGATGAGGACCTAATTTCAACTGTGTCCTTCCTATCCGTGTACAGCCTAAATTGTCCCTTAGGGCAACCTGAGTGTAGACATGCGTTCTATATGTAGCTATTACATGTAGCTTATGTACTTGTACTTAAACTTGCTTCTAGCTTTAATGAGTAACTTGGATTTATGTTAATAACTTGTTTCTAATAGTTTTTGAGGTCAATGTGCGTACAGATTTGGTTTTGACTGTATTATCAACACTTAACATTTGAAGCTATAAGTAACATGAAGCTTTGACCATACGATGGGTTCTTACTATAAAGTCATTGGTTTAAGGTTGTTATGTGTTCATCTGGCAAGTGTGCGTGACTTTGTTTTCATAGCTCTTATATCTATGTAGTTTCTAAAATCGTCTAGAATAAATGCAGTTGGTGATAATGGAAAATGATTCGTCATGCTATTTGTTTGGAGAATTTGTTTGTTTGAATATGAAAAAGAGATACTAGTTCTTGCTTCTTATTATGTTACATAGAGGTACATAATAACCATGCTTGTTTTTTTCCATATATTTAAAATTACTCACTGACAATAATTCATACCCCTTTTGATGTTACTTAAATTAAAAGTTTACATAAGTAGTATACAATCGTCAATGCGATATTTGGCTTCATTATAATGATTTACAGCTGTATTGTATTGTATTGTATAACTCTTTATGATACATAAAAACACCTGAAAATAACAGAACCCAGGATAATAAGATGTACAAAGGCGAACTTATCCCTTACAGGGATCTGTTCCAGTTAACCTTTGAACGATTGACAGGATATCAGACACAAGAGTAGACACTACGCTAGCTGTCTCGAAGATAGAAATTTTACAATAATGGTATCTATTGAACACAGCGAAATGCGTGTATGGTTATAGCTTCATTAATTTTCAAACACACCCATCAAGTTACACATTATTATTGAAATGAGAACATTTATATAATCAAAACCAAAACCGTGCGTGTAATTAATGCAAAATAAACTTCCTCAAACACGAAGCCAAGTCAATGAAGTAGTTGATTAGATTAGATGATTACACGACGGCAAAGGTAAGAAAGAAGGTCGTAAGCGACGCTGTCCAGGGATTAACATCTCGCTTTGTTATTTCAGACCGGGTGACGTTTAAGCCAGAGAGTAAGTCAATGGATTTGTGCCAAACTTATTTGTGTTTAGAAATATCACAGCGCTTTAATGGGAACGCTAAGATAGAACTAATGCTTCGGTACAGTATCAGTAGATGAGCGGTGTGATCGCACCGCGGCCGTATTTGCTTATTTGATCTGGCACTTAATAAGCATAGAGCTTCTTTTAAACCGCGCGAGTATTCATTAATATTGGGGAAGAATAGCCATTACTCTCATTTTGAAGCTAGCTACCAAACCTGGCTACGAAATAAGACTAAACTAAGCCATTCCCGTTTCGTAGCCAGCTTCGAATTGGGATTATTTTTGCCATTTCGAGACTGGTTATCAAATCTGTCTACAAAATAGGACTTGGGGGATTTTACATGGACTAAATGTCCATAACTAAGTAAAATTTCAAGCCGAAATTACTTATCACAAACAGAAGTTGCTGACAGAAGGCAAAATTTATTCTAAGACTTAAATTTTTAATTAGAACCGAAAGCAAGATCAAGCTGCCCTCGGGAAAGTTTATTGTGTCACTCATTATTATACTATTCTGATGCCAAAGACAAACTTTGTTGAATACGGTATCAAATACAATTTCCTTTGATTATCAGCCTATCTGGAGTTGTCTATATTGCTTCGCCAGTTCTCAACTATATTTTAAAAAAAAACATTTTCTACAAATATAATTGAGAAAATTTAACTAGAAGTTGAATCTTATTTAGAAAATTAGCAAAATCATGACACATTTTGTAAATAATTCAGTCAAGACTTTAGTAGTAACAGGTGAAGCAATGTTTCAGGCGACCAATAATGTAAACTCACTAGTGCAGTATGTCACTAATGAAAATTGACTCTCACATCAGTCAATGCCTAACTTAACGCCCTCTTGAGTGACATAATAAGCTCCTATAAGTAATTGTTTTACTTATTGTAATTACTTGTGTAAATATAAAAAAACAGTTAGCTATGTAAAGAAACTTCAGCCGTAGAGCATACAGCAATAATGCTTAAATATGTATTGTTGTTTTAGAATGGTTTTAGAAAATGTCGTTTTAGATCTAACAAACGCTTGCAGTAGCTCATAACAACTAGACTACGGCGATTAACTGCAACTTTATCTATTAGATAGTTTAATTGACTTCGTACTTAAATTTTAACTGTGGGACTTTATCAACCAAAATACATGTTTTAATTACGTCATCGTTTCGGTGTAATACACAATGCTGTTTCTCTCTCGCCACCCAAATTTATCAGTCATGTCGGTATTTTGCGTGACGAAGTCCTGTCATACGTACTATATGTAAGTAAAAATTACTGACAGTATAAATCTTAATCTGCTCCTACCTACCTTGAAGCTTCACCAAGTTACTTCATAGAATGCCAGACTGTAATATTAATATTACATAAGCTCTCGTGAGCTTCTTGACCTATAATCATAAGTTGAACCATTTAATTTTGTAATGCCAAACTAGTTTAAAAAGGTAAATAAAAATAATAATAATAATAATAAATTATTCAAAAACTCATTTTACATCATATTTAACTTAAGAACTAAAACATACTGTAAAAGCCTGATGCCTGAACTAGATAAATACCTATAGGCTTGAAATGAATCGTGTTCATAGTTCTGTATCCCTGAAAACAGATATTTTTCAGCTGAGAAACACTAGCATGAAACATTAGAACTTCTAAATTTGTTTAACAAGAAGAATGCTTAAAAAACTTGGCAGTTTTTTTTTCGAAAGAACTAATATTACATATTACTTTATATATGACAAAGTAAATTAAAAGTGTATAACTTAAATAACTATCTACGATTATTGGAGGTGTAAAATGCATCCATAGGTTAAGAACAGGTTGTAATAAAGAACCGCCAATAATTATTTACTTACCATTCTTTGCAAAAGTTTTGGCACTTCTCGAATTAACATGATGAAGCCCAATATTATGAACAACCCGTAAATACGCAATGAACAATAATGCTCATTTTGACGTTTAAATCGTAATTATTATTTCCTAAATGTCAAATGAAGCCATTTCAAATAACGTTAGGCAATAACTGTGTTGGTTCTATAATAGCTGTTGACACGTTCGGGGCTACATTTAGTTAAGTGTTCCAGACTAGAATTGCTTTTTGGCAATTAGGGTAGTATTGTTAACAAATAATTTTATATTGTGCTAATTCAATATTTGTATTTTTATATTTGGTGTTTAACTTGAATCGAGTAGATTAGAAATTTCATTATTATTTTTAGAATATTTAATATAGATACAGTACACATCACAAATTTAATAACGTTTACATATGTAAACTACTACTACTATCTACTACTACATATCTAAATTACTGCGCCCGTATCATTAACCAAAGTGGCGTTAGGGTAAAAAAATGTGTAAAAATTACACTGACGAACTACCCGTTAAATTGTTTTCCAATCATCACGACACCAATGTGTTCACTATAAGTACCTACAATTTTTACAAGCCACACCGCATGAGTGTTTTATAATAATAAAATTATATCTTACATTTTTCAGGTAATAATTTTGTTTAACTAATGAAACTCTACGTACCTACTTAAAATCAAGTATTTTTACAAACTCGTTAAAAACTTGCAAACGCTATTTGATAAATGGACGCGGGCGGAGTTTTGCTAAGAATTTATTTTAGTAAGTACCTATGATCAATGCGCTGTGGTGTGATGACTGCCCCCCGGTGTGAAACGTAAATATGTTTATGAATTAATTATTATATCTTTGACCCGCTCCGGAAAACAATAACATTTAAACAAGGGCCACGCCCCTTCGTCTTGATGTTTTTGTTCATTGTTTTTGTTTTGTTTTTAGAAACACTTCAGTCATGCGATGCCCCATGGAAAGTCTAGGTAGACGTTGAAGTTAGACTAGGTAGTCTATCTTCAACAATAACCCTTACAAATATTAACTTTCACTAGACTAAGAGCAGACTTCTTCTTGCTGGAGGTAATATGAGTGTGCGAAATTCAAGGTTAGAATTCCACCAATAATCGTTTGTGTTAAGAATAGGTGAAAATTAATAATGTGGATCTTACCAACTACTTACCCCCGGCGCCTAACATAACAAATCTCATAGGCATGAAAAAATTCTGCTCTTTTTTTACGTAAAACTGATTCGTGATATACCTACTCCTATCTCAACTGATGAAAAGTGCAGATGAGGCCAAAGATGTATCTCACTGGTTCATTTACAGCCTTTTCGCTATATTTTTTTTGATCACAGAAAAAAACAACGAATAGGTAATCAGCGTCTTATTTACTTCAATTAATTTACCTAAAATATAAAGCAATATTGGATTTACGAAAACAGGGCTGTCATTGTTCATCCACCATTAGGTACCTCTCATATTTCGTTTTATAGAATTTTTTTACCGTACAACGGCAAAACCTACTAGACACTGGCAAAATTGTCCTCCAATGGACAGAGCCATATTTTTCTAAAAAACCAACCAAAGCAATATTGGAACCTCATTTTTCAACAATAATATTAAGTCCGAAAAAGGATAGGCCCCTGACGTCCCTGCTAATTATAGGTCAGAGTCAACGAAGTGTCAAGTTGACAAAGGGTGAGAAAAATTGTCCCCTCTAATTAAACAGGAGCTTCGTCTGCCCCGACGGTGTAATTGCGCTTCTGTATCCCCGTCATGTTTAATTTCCTTCAAAGGAACCTTTTAAAAAATAAAAATATTTGTCATGCTCCCATAGTGGTACAGTTGGAAAGTGAAGTGAGTCGGGAGTGTTTTGCGATGTTATATTGGTTCGCTACCGCCATCTTACTCACTAATCCTGTCATCAAACAGCAGTGTCTACGCTTCTGTGCTTCGTCGTGAAAAATGAAACATCCGGTGTTACTGGCACATGAAGTATTCTATCTCAGCTTATAAGCCTCGTATCCTTGTTAAACATTTTGTTGATCAGTATTGTTGAATCAACGTGTTGCTGAGTTTTCGCCCACCAAGCAGCAGCACGGCAACATGATTCAACAGCTCAGCAACACATTGATTCAACAATGTTGCTCAACAATAGTTTACCCCGAATACGGGGCTTTAATTGGCAATGCATCAGCAATCCTCCGGTGTTCACTTGTCATCGGGTGTCCCTTATATTGTTTGCCACCCTATTCTAATAGATAAATATCGGAATATCTATACATACCTAGTAAGTATTACCTACAATGGTGGGATTAAAACGCGTAGTTCAAAAACTCACTAATGGAAATACACTACTCCAGATTGGTGAGTACTGAGTCGCGTCAAAAACACTTGATTCTTGCTTTTCTTATCTTGTTTTTTACAACTCCAGATTACTAAGCTATTTCTTTTACGGAAATGTGCAAAGTTGCCTGTTACAATTCAAAATTATAAAAAAAGCCCAGAGACAGACTGCGGAGTCTTACCAACAGCGTCCCATAACCTCTCTCGAGTACTGCCTTTTCGCAACGTAACGTTTGGCAACCTGTTTCATTTCGCAACTTTTCATTTCGCAAACTCTAAAACTGTAAACATTCCAGGATTTATTTCAGGGCCATCGTGTAGAACCCTTTGGGTTAGGTTAGGTTAGTTTTATAAAAATCCTGAAATATTTACAGTTTCAGAAATATTAAACAGTTGGGAAATGAAACAGGTTGCCAAACGTTATTCGCCGAAACATTAGTAAACCGCCACTCTTTAGGTACGGAACCCTAAAAAGGTGTAGATGTAGACCCTTAAATAAGAACCAAACATTTTAAACCTGCTCGTGACATCAAACTCCTTTAACGCTCGACTTATTTACAAAGGAAAATTAATAACCAGTTTTTACCCCGGCAAATGTATAATGGAAGTAATAAACTCAAAAACGGTAATAAACATATTTGTTTTCGCGTCCATTCCTTTAATTAACATTTTAGCCCAAAATAATGAGCAAGGCGCAGTGTATTATAGAATAATTATAATCCCACGGCGTTTAGCTTTTGAAGTGTTTGTTGGAATATGTAAACAAGTGACGGTTAAATAATTCAGAAAATAAGGTAAAAGCGACGTCATTATTTATATTGTGTGAGTAAGTAAACAAATATCACTTAGGTACTCGGCCTAAAGCTGGGCATGGTGCTGTATATGTGTGCTAGGAAAAAAAACAATATGACTACTTTATTTTCGTAGCCACGCACAGCTTTCCTATTGTTGATTGGTGATGAATGATTTGATGATTTTTATCTAAAGGATAGCAATAACATAAAAAAACATTAAATCATTGATATGCATAAGAGCACTCACTCACTTCCAACTTGAACCAAGCCAAAAAAGTCCCAAAAAAAAAACCCTTATTAACTTTGTGATTTCAAATGCTGATACTTATTACTCGGTGAGTTACATCAGTAGTATATAATACAGTTAAAACCCTTTTCGAAGACATAGATGCATAATTTGTTTGAAATGTACCCAATACAAAAAAAGTTCAACAAGCGGCATAAAGCGAAAAACAAACAATTGAATTGCAATGCTCCAACAAACCACGGATGGAAAGGAATTAATCGTCAATCAATAGGAGTACAAAGCGGCGACCCTGGCCCCATTCCAGTCCCGTAGACACTACCTGTCGGGAGAACTGGCTTCCGTTTGGATTAAATATGAGCATACTATTATAGATTCAGACGTTTGTTTGCGAAAATCCATGTCAATATGCTGAAAAAATTGTCTTGCTTTTTCAATTAGGATGCCAATTTGTAGGTATAAGCAGCCTTTACCTGCGGCTTCGCTAGCGTAAACTATTAGATCTATGAGTTTAATTCTCTCGGCATTTTCAAAAAAAATACATCGTAGTCGCGCACATTTTGGAACGGTTATCCTACCCTAAGGAAGATTTTCTGCCAATCTTTTTTGCCCACCGTGCAGGCATCTTTTTTTGTAGTTAAAATGCGTTACGCATACTTCCTGTCCTATAAAGACCAATGGTGGGAAGTCATATGGGGCTCTCTCCTGTGGAGAATACCCACTAAAACACACCAGCTTGTCATTCTGCCGTTATAGATGCTTCATGGGATCGCGAACATTCAACCAGGGTACCATACAAGTTCCTTACAAATACCCAAAGTCCATTAAGCCATAGACTGAAGACGGTTCCATCATGGATAAGGGGCAATATCTAGGGTAAGACTCTTATCCGTATCTATAGAGACCTCGAAATTGAATTCAGTTACGTTGAGCGCTTATTGACGTACGACGTGGTTGATTTAATGTTTGTCAAAGACTTAAGGTTAAATGTTTTACGGGTATCCACTTTAATAGTTAAATTATTTGTTGAATTATTTGTCCAAGCAAGATTTCAGTAACGTTATTTGACGGTATTTTCAAAGGGACAGAATTCATTGGCCCTTGAATCGAGCGTGTTTTATTTTGTTGTCGTATGTAGATATGCTAAACTCATTCTTGGAAAAGTGAAGGACAGATAAGATGCTAAACGATTTATTTGTTATATGATAATATAAGCACATCTGCAAAAAGTCAACTACTCTTCGCATTTATCTAGCTTTCAACTTTTTAAACGTTGCGTCATTCCCAGCGGGCTCTTGCACTGGAAAACGAATATTAGAGCAACACTATTTTGTTTCGGTACATTTATGGTGAATTCATACTTAACCCGTACTACAACCCGTACCTGGTAGTCTCTAAACCCGTATTTTTAATCCCATGGAAAAAATTAAAACAAAGATGTTACCGTTATCAAAAAACATTTGCAGAATTCAATATATTTTATTCTTTCCACATTTGCAAGAAATCGACTTCCCATTAAAAAACTGTATTTCTTAATCAAAATAAAATATTTTAATTTACTGATGAAAATGTTTACTTTGGCATTTACTACGCTTTCATATATTAATTTACAAAGAGAGTAGGTGTACTGTTTTCGTATGCATAATTTATTTATTGCCCTGGTTTTAAGCTGTGGGCCACTTGACGCCAGACGTCACTCAATGCACTAACATTCGAGACTGAATTCGTGATCGTTTTCCAGTGACTCTTGTTCTGTGCCCTTAGTGTAAGTTTTCGGCTACAAAATACGTTTCGATCGCGTTCGCGTTAAATCTCAATTTGTATGGAATTGTTAATGTGTAAAAGAAATATGTGGTTATGTAATCATGACGTAATAATATAAGTACATAGACAATTTAACAAAGAAATCTGTTTCACTTTAGATGTGGTATCCTATTTGGAATCAAATCTCCTTAGCCTAATTTTTTATACTTAAACAATATTTTTTCATAATAAAACAACCGAACCTCATGAATCACATTTAAAAAATAAAATCAATGTATTTATTTACTTCCATTATTTTTTATCGGTATTTGCATTAAAACGTGATTACGTAAAGTGAACTCAATAAAATTTATCACCAAATTGACCTATTGCTATACTTTCCAAATAGAAAGATCTTTTTTCAATTACGTATAAATATTATAAGTAGATGCAATAAGTTAATTCATGTTTTAACATTTTATTATATTCTTTTTATTATACATCTTTAAGCGTGTCGTATTCGCGTTAACGTAATATAATCTCTACCGCCTTGATAGATTGGTATAAAAATATAGGTCACGCGCATCCTACCTACACATGAGTATGTACATAATGAGACAGCGAAGCAAGAGTTAAGTATAGTCACTTAGCAGCCACAACAGTGGCTCTAGACGCCCACTAGGTCGTTAAAATGCATTTGAATAAGAAATTTAACTTATTTTTCTCCACTTTATGCAAATGTAAGCTCGTGTGAACTAGAGCGCGGAGGGAAATTTGTAGCGTGAACAGTATCTGGTTTTAAACGAATGCAAGCTTTAAGCGTAAACTGTTGCATAAAATACAAGTATAAGAGTAAAATTTTAGCGTTACTTAGATATTACATTCAACTGTTGCAATTTCGACGTTTAACACAAACCTCTTCATAGAATACGATAGATAAACAAATATTTTTTTAAGTGACGCAATGTGTGAAACGGAACAGAGTAGTGACAAGACACAACTTTATCGGCAATGAGGGCTATCGTTTTTTGTCTCACTAGATGGCGCACTGTTGCTTCAGGTTTTTAAGTCTGGCTTTCAAAGTCTGTTATTACGGGCGTGAAAACAATGTATAGATTAAAATCATATTTAATACACCTTAAAACCGTACCATAAAAATATCGACCATGCCACAGTGTTGCATAGTCCCCGTTTTGTTCGGAAAAAGGGAGGACAAAGGTTTTCGATAAACAAAACTGACTTAAAACACAGATATTCATTGTCCCGGAACGCATATTTGCCATAATTAATATCAGATATTGCAAAATATTCACAAAATTATTCTAATTCTAAAAAAACCCGCGTAGCTCACCCAAAAAATATGAGATTTGACATTTCGGAGACCTCACGCTACACTAGCGCCTCTAGCGGCGAATTCATACGCGATAGCCCTCATTGGCGCGGTTCATAATTCAATAACAATGAACACTAATATATTTGAAATTTTTAAACAAATTTTGCAAGATTTTGTAAACGCGGCTATTTGGAACGCGACCGCAGCCATCTTTGTGGCCAGTGCTTGTCAGTATCACTGTCAGTACGAGTGAGTCTGCCTCGTATACGAGTTGAGTTTCCGTTGCATTTTCTTAGCATTGTATTTGTTATTGTTCATTTCTGTTAGTATTATTGTTGACTTTTGTTACTTTTTCTCGTTAAGTTTGTTGTTTTTTTTTTCGCAAAATGCCAAAACGGTATAAAAAGACTGTTTTGAACTCCCAGAGTCGGAAGTTTGTAATTCGTTTGAGGGACTATTTCGAGCGAGAACGAGAAAACGGTGGCCCGGTGGGCGGAAAAGTGGAAAAATATATATTTTTAAAATATAATGCAACTTCTCCCAAAATAGGCACTGATAACTCTTAGAAAAATCGATAGTTCACTCGATAAATGGAACATCTCTAAAACTGTCAAACTCGAAACGTCACAGAACTCATCATAGGTGAAATTTTTTATAGGTAATCGAGCAACGTTTAAGTTTCTCCACTCGTAATTTAATAACTGTAACTAGTACTACTACACGAGGCTACTCGGGTTACAACAGTTAGGCGTTAACTTAAAAAATATACATTAAAGAATTGGAACTTAGACTTTGTAATAAAATTATGATTATCATTGCGTTCTCTCGCTTTTCCCGCCGAATCCTAACGTCTGATTGCCACCTCGCGCTCTAGGGATGTACGATCCCTTTTAGTGATGTGCCATTGTACAATATAATAACGATTTTGTAATAGTTAATTGTGCTTAATCTGGGGATGTCGAAAGTTACATTTAAAAAGAAAAAAAAATAAACGCCTTAGCTTCACGTTGCACTCTAGACTTTGAACCTTCATGACAACTTTCTTGGTAAAGTAGTATGGTGATTTCCCTCTCCCTTCCACACACACCACACACAAATATGTCTTAGGCACACAAATACCTCTACCAACAGTCTCGTCACTACTCTGTTCCGTTTCACACATTGCGTCACTTAAAAAATATTTGTTTATCTATCGTATTCGATAAATTTTTATTTAAGGGACACTGATATTGCTATATATTTTAAAAAACAACAGTTTTTCATTTTTTTGATTATTTTGTTTCAAAATAGAAATTATTTTAAAAAAATATTTTGCGAGCATAGTATGCGTAATTCTGAAAATTTTCAAGTGTCACAGAACTCATCGTAAAAAATACAATAATTTCAGTATTGGATACAGTGTGGCTCACAGAGGCACTCAATTGATTGAAGCACCGGTTGATCTGGGCATCATCGAGCTGCTACATTTCTAATCTAGATCCGTTAGCATCTCTTTTTCGCTCCGGCGTCGCTGTCCACCACCTGCCCGTGATTTAGAGCTATAAAAGAACCTTTCATTTCATAATCAGTGACAGACTGAGATAAAAATTAATCTACTCTACCTCTCGAAATGTCAGTATTTACAAGTTATTAAACGCGACTGTTGTTCAATTGATTTTAATTACAATTCGAATATTATTTATATTATGACGGCATTCAGATTTTATAATATTGCTGCAGAATAAGTTTTGATCTAAATACACTTTTCAGAAGCTTTTCTCTTAAGTCAAGCAGAACTTTCGTCTTTGCATACACTTAAATTTATTATAATTATTTCATCGTGTTCACTTTGAATACGAGTATACTCAGCGACACAAAATTTGGCCTACTCTTCATAAAAAAAAACCTATTACTTACTGCATACATCTGAGGGCCAGATTTTTTGCCGCTCGGTATATTATTAGCCAGTGAGAAAATGTTGTAAGCGTAATCAACAAAAAACGCGCAGAATAAGCAATATTTTTTTAGGAATCTAAAGATTCACAAACATGCAAATGTTTGTAGTCGCAATTTTTTAGAACGCTATCGGTTTTAAATGTCAATTACAGAACTATGTGTCGCGAAGATGTGCCTTCAAAGCGCTGTCTATTTTTACAAGCTTTTATTTAGTTTCACCTGTTCCGTTGTCTGTTTGTCTGTAATCAAATCTTGCAAATTAAATTCGACCAACCTTACAATAGTTGACTTGAAATTTAGTATACTTATGTAAATTGCGTGACAATACAATAATCTGGTAGTGACATCCTGGTAGTCCGGCCAGGATCGTCTGCACAGGACGAAACTCTTCAACGGTTAATGGCATCGACTTGAAATTCCGTATGCAAATGTAGTTTAGGGGACAATACAAGTACAGTCAACAAAAAGTACAGTCAGCAAAAAAAGCTTGTATAAAAAATGAAATTTTTACCAAAAACTTATTTCGCAGTATTTAAGAGGCTTATTATACCGAGGGTACCACTCATGATTCCAGCTTGCATCAGCACGATTTTGAGCATGTGAACTGTCTTTAGAACTCGCCCAGCTGACTTAATTAGGTACCTATTCCTTAATTGGCACTTGTTTGGCGTGTGAAACCCTTAGCTTTCGAGTCACGTGCCACGGTTTACAGAACACTCGTGAGCTTAATCAGAATCATAGATAATGTCGCACGGAATATTAATTGGAAGGCTGTTTGATGTCGTGCCTTCTTCTTTTAGCTTAGGAAGAAAAAGGTTGCTTATGTCACGGACATTACAAAGCCGAAGACGGTCAGTCATTTACCCCGGATGTTGCTAAAATGTTCGCGCACGGTACCTAATGTGAGATGTGAAAAAACAAGGATTTAAACAATTTCTAAATAAATACCCACACGCTAAAAAATCTTAAATCTTTAAATGAAGTCATAACGTAAATTTTAGCCAATTCTTCTTTAAATAGGTATTATAAATACTGTCAAGAATGTGATTAGACTTTCTCATTCATAAACGCTTGATAAGCTTTTGTTAACTTGACATTACCTACTTTTTTTTTATTTACTAAAAGCATTGGCATAAGGCCATCAGCTTAGACCAATTTTACAAAATATAAAAAGGCATTAAATAGTTGCTCTATCTGTCACTTCATCAACACAACACGACTTTTTTTAAAACATATTTGTAATAAGAATTTTTTTTTTATGAATAACGGGGAAGAAACTTTCAAAATTAAAAGGAAAATTGTTTCTCCACAAAGTTGTACGAAACAACAGCGTATATTTTGCCATTACCGCTCTACCTACTTTGAGGAGGAGCGTGTCCAATCTATTAATTTTATATTAAAGTGGACTTACAAATATATCCATTTGTGTAGAAACAAGGTGTTTGTTTAATTAAGTTCTTTGAAGTCGGATAAAAAAGAAATTAAAGCAAATACTGTTCTGATGCGTCACAGTACAACACATGCATCAGAAGTTATACAGTCGGTTTAATTTATCATTCTTTATCGCCACAGATCCAATTCAGTGACGGTCAACCTCAGCCTATCATCAAACCTCAGACCGACGATATGAGTGGAACACATATCTTATATAATTGAACGCGATACAAAACTAGAAAATAAAACAATTGTAGTAAAAATTATAAGTATCTGTTGATAAATAAGAAAGATACGAACGAATGAAGTTGGATATAATCGGATCTCTCTTTCTAAGTGAAAAATTAAAACGTCCATATCTTCTTTTTTTTTAAGATATTTAAAGCAATATTTCACAACTCAGACTGTCAAACAATAAAGATATACTTATTATTATTTATTACACAAATAAAAAAAACCTGCATATCCCCTATTTGGAAAAAAGTAATGAATGTACTGGAGTACATCATAGCGTTAGCGTTAATAGTACATTGTGTCTTAAGGGAGGTAAATAAGGAATTACGAACGAGAGTCTATTAGAAGCCTGAAGTCGAAGATGTGAGTCGATGTTCGTAATTCTAGTACCGCCCGTGCGACATACAATGTTTTTCATCACATTTGCGAGTAAAATGTTTAAAGAAAAAATTTAATTGTTCCAAATATTGGCGATACCTTAGGCTGTGCTCTTGGCAGCGCCGCCCTCCCCCTCCCCCTCCCGCAGCATGCGCCGCAACGTGCGTGTGCATGTAGACCATGTAGTAGTCCTGCTGCAGGAGCGCGCGCACGGGCCACGGGCACGCGGCACGGCGCAGCAGTACAAGTACGCACATTGACTCATTTACCGACCTTGGGCTTTATGACAAGAAAATTTGTACGGGCAATGAATCATTTACCGACCACGGGTTTCATGACAAGCACATTAAGGTCGAGGGTTTTATTTGGGGGGTTGCAACCAAGGTAGCCTGCATGTTATGACACTGTTTACGAGCAAGTGTGATGAAAAATATTAAAACCATGCAGGGTTTGAAAGCTCATCACAACGCGCTTAATTTTATTACCTATATTAGGTTAGGTTTACTAATATGTATTCCGTTTGCGTCCGATATGGAAACAGGCCCGACGTCGGTACAATATCGGCACTCACGGCTAAGCCTTAAATCTTGGAAATCGAATGTCAACTTTAACATGACTGTAAAAGTAGTTTCACGTTGTAAAAAAGTTTAGTTTAGTTTATTTATTCACTCAATATAAGATTACATTATACATAATTTACGTAAATGTCAGTTAAGTATAAGAATTTATATTGAAATCGTTAAAATTATAAATAAGATTAATAATAGTATTAAAATAAAATTCCAATCATGTCATGATGCAAAAAATAACAATTAAAATAAGATTGGTTCTCCTCTAGGGATCGCCATACATAATTACAACGCATTAAAAAATAAAGCTTTGTATAAAATGTTATAGGTCATAAAACCTGGAGTTAATGTAAATAATGAAATAAAATATAAGGGTCTCATAATATAAAATAATGTAAGGCTATTAATAATAGTGTAATATTGATCGAGTGATTTCTCTTATTTGTATAGTTACATGTTTTCAAACTATTGCGAATACTAATGGGTAAAGTGGTAGGCAAAAGAGCAGTGGATTGTAGAAAAAAATCGTGGCTACGCTATATCCGGTAATAGGCAGGAATTAAGTGCGCTGCAGAGCTTTCCCAACTTCCAAAAGACCGATTCTGACATGCCACTACCAAACTTCACTAGTTGGTGAGGCAATTGAAGAGAGAGATACTTACACGCTAGAGAGAGATCAAAAACAAAAGTAATACTTTTCCTGTGTGTGGTTTCCTTAATTTAATTTTTATTATTTGTTGTTGTAGCGGCAATATAAGTAAATTTAAACGAAACAGCATCCGTTGGAATCGCGTCGTACTAAATAGTAAATGTGTATTTATTTTTACAATGGCCAGCTCTAGATATGGGATCGATTAGCAGTTTTGGCTTACAGTAATCAATGTCCGCTCAGGATCTGGCCGGGAGCCAGCCGCGACCAACAACAATTATTTGGCTCGGTCACACAAACAAAAGAAGACAGATAACTGTCTGCTATAGTGACGCTGCTGTATGCGTTGCGTGATTTGGATGCATACGATGCCACACGTGTGGCATTGGAACACTGCTTTCTAGACTCTTATCTATATTCTGAACATAATAAAACATAAAACAGTAAACCACAATTAAATTATACATAACTATTGACAAAACTATCCTTAACTTAAAATGTGTAATAAAAAAAAAACAGTTCCCTTAGGTGAGGTTCCGAAAATGCTGGCAGAGGCTGAAAGAGAGATCTTTGAATAGCTAGGCAATTTTTTTGTCCGTGGAACCTACTAGCTCGCTGGCGCTGCCAAGAGCGCAGTCAACGGTAACGGCATTTTTTTTTTAATATTAGTTTTTCTTTTACAAATATACAGTTTTAATCGCAAATGTGATGAAAAAATTTGTATGTCGCACGGGCGGTACTAGAATTACGAACATCGACTCATTAAAGTCTTCGACTTCGGGCTTCTAATAGACTCTCGTTCGTAATTCCTTATTTCGCGCCCTTAAGACACAATGTACCATTGATAAGTACCAGAAGAATTTCGTTGAAACCCTCTGAATTACAATGCCTTTCGAGTGGGCAAAGTTCACAGGCCAATACTTACGTTGTAACCAAGTGCCTTCCTTCTTACAAACCATAGAAATAGCTATATAGCTATAGCTCTCTCCTGACCGAGTTCGGCCACAGCGACTGCTAAAACTATTAGACGAGAGGGCTAAGGTTGTTCGCCCGTTCATGTGACATTAAATGACTGCAATAGCCAATTTTTTCGAAAACGTGCACACACATTGACATTATAGACTAACACATAAGCAGAAAACATGCGCTGAGGTAAAAGTGCACGTATACTACGATTTGCCGCGCGATGTCGCAACACCCATAATTTAAGCCCCGTCTAACGTTCAGTTTGGGGGCTAGCTAAAATAGTGATGTTGCTTCACATAATTAGTTAATTCATATTTACTTATAAAGAGTTCTTTGTCAAAATAAAATTATTCTTTTGTGAAGAAATAAGTAGTATTTTTTCTTTAAAACCGGGTATTGTACTATGAATTATTTTTCCTGGTACATTCCCGGCCATGACGTAGGTTTTGTACAAGGAAAAAAAATCCTACTCCAAAACCCGGTTCATAAGGGGATTCATACTTAACAAAGCTGCTATAGTGATTTTTTAAATTATTATGAAACGAAAGATTTTATTTATTTCATTTATTGTTGTATGTCTCATAATAAATTAACAATATTTTTTTTCCAAATTATATGAAGTCAAACTTCGTCGCCTGCTTGTAAAAATCGATTTTAAAAATACTATGAATGATTAACAAAAGAAAAAAAATGATGTCAACAAACCTATAGATTAAAAAAAATAGCAGACATGAAAAAGGTTTTATCGATTCAGATTATCGAAACTGCCCCATCACTTGCCCCCAAACTGAGCGTTAGATAACGTGGTTTTATCATATCACTACGATTTTCATGTACGTGTAACCATGGCAGACATGTCGTACAAACAAACAGCCGCTCTTACTGTGTATTACATGCAGTTCTCAATTTTGCATCCGCAGTTCTATTTGGACAGCAGAATTGGAATCCTAAAATGAATCAAGTTTCCAAGCGGAATATGGTTAGGCAAACTCATTTGATATGTTCTGGGACACGTTTGAGTTTTAAAATGCACGGTATCTTTGTATGGAGCTTAGTTTACGTGTAGTTGAATGCAGTAGCAAAGTATTATATTATATGACGCCTCCATACTTTTGACATATTACCTATTTTATTTGCCTAAGTTGAACTAAGTAAATTATTGGATGATATCACGTTTAGCTGACGTAAATGCTTAGAGACAGGACAGGTAGTCTTTTGAACGTGATAATCTTTACTGTGAAGGTTGGAAAATGCATATACAGAAAGTATTTAAATCATAATCTTGGATCATAATGCACAGATACGTTATTTACAATAAGTACTTATTTAAAATTGATGTATCTTAATACCAATTCCCAAAAGTAAAGCTTTAAAATTTTTGAAAGAGTTGGTATCCGATGCAAAATAAATTAAAACATCTTTTTGCAAATACGAGTAGGAAACTAATACTGCAAGTAGAAATTGTGTTATTTTATTTTTGTGCCTTTTTACATATTAACAAGCTATTGCGGTGTGGCTTTAAACTTACACAAACTTGTTATAACAACACTTACCACGGACATGCAGAACATGAACACAACACTGACATAATTCTTATACTTAATCGGTTTATAATGTTCATCATTTCTTAGGCGTACCTAGTCGTTAGTAACCATTATACATAATATGATAGGTGGGGTTTTCAGAAAAAATATACCCGTTTTGCCTTAATTATCCGTAATTTTCCATACAAAATTTATTAGTCAGTTTTGTGATGGTCCATACAACATGTATGGTTAACTGCGTGACAAAACTGACAGTTAAAAGTGGGACACTTTTTTAGCGCTTAAATCAATAGTTCTCGTGATTCTGAGTAGAACTAAATAACCCAAAATTTGTTAGGTTTTAAAAAAAAGTGCAGGGTACACTTTTTTCTGAAAATGCCCAGGTACACCATTAAATAATAGTGAAGTTTTCATTCTGGATATTTTACTGTAAGGTACTAGAGTTCCTGAATTAGGCGAAGGCATACGCAGACTATTGTTCGCATACAACAATTAGATCGTACTTATTCATCTTGCTTGGGGTCAAAAAGATCGAGATCTTTACATGGACGAAGGGTTGAATCCTGGACCCGCTTTAATACTGGTATTATTGGTAACAGTTTTAAGCCCTAGTCCATGGGTAAAATACAGGTAGGTACGTGCCACCACCGGTATTTTGGTACTGGCCACCCCTGACAGAAACACTAAGCCTTAAATGAAAACTTTACTATAAAATCTACCTACCCTGAATACTATGACAGTTATTCAATAGTATTTTCTGATACAGCTGACGAGAACGGCTCCATCTCGGAGACGATCCCCGACCGGCCGGTGGAGCTGAAGAACTTCGCCAAGCTGTGCGACCAGCGCCGCAAGTTTCCCGTCCTTTACAAACTCGAGTTCCAGGTACGTAATACATCCCCAGTCCTGTTGACAAAATCCTTCGAAACACTAACCAAGCAAGAGCGGTTTTTCATCTGGTTCTACTTTAATTGAACGTTTTAAACGCTCACTGCCCAAACGTTGATCGGTAATACACGCAATGTATTAGAAAATAAATCGACGTATCGAAATAGTGGGCTACTCTACCTATCTAATGTAATAGGTACTTTTAAAAGAGCAATTTTTGCATATTTATTTATTTCGGATATCTCAGAAACAGCTCTATTTTCATGATTATTAGGATATATCTGGGAAAACATGTAATTTTGTGATTCGCCTCCTAGGTTCTAAATATTATTACTTTACCTACCTTTCATAATAAAGGTGTGTTGCTCGAAAAACTTTTCGCGTTAAGAAACTAACTAATGCCTCACTTAAGTCTGGTCTTAAGAGCTTTATTCACTATGGGGAAGTGATGGAATTAAGCAGCGAAGCATTAATGTGACTTATTAGATTGCTATATTGGAAGTTTGCTGGCTGGAACCAACTAGGTGAGCGAGGAAATGCCGTACGAATGTGGTCAACGTCTCCTCGTCTGGTATTTGGAAGTCGGCGAAGTGTATGCTAGTTATGTACTTTGCAAATTTATGAACTGATTTTGGCAAATATTAAGAGTCACTGTTGCGGAAAATCGGACGGAAGATTCTGAGAATTATGAAAAAAGACAACATAAAAGGAATACTTCGGGCAAGGCAGTATGAACAGAGCTTCGGAATTGAGTCACTTGTTGTTTGGTTTGGGATA